>NC_090932.1:338422753-338740313 GCF_040938575.1 Ambystoma mexicanum
ACTTTGTTGGCAATCCTTTGCCTTTCTGATTGTAGGAAATATTCCAAATGAATCATGAGTCTCGGGAGGATAGCGAAGGGGCAACACGCTCGCCGTGGAAGCAAGACGACACGGAGCAACACAGGTTCAATCGTCATGTCTGTGCTTAGAAACCTCTGGGTATTAAGCACGTTATAAATAACAAATTATTATTATCTGTCTAATCTATTACTGTCCAACTTTTCTAAATCTGTAGGATAAGTTTGTGGTGACAGAAAGGACTTGCAGAACATGAAAATAAGTTTCCAGATGAATGACTGTAGGGTAGGGATTGGCAATATGTGGCTTTCCATATGTTTTGGCCTAGAACTCTCATTCCCCCTGCACAGGATAGTAAAAAAGTTAGGGTCGTGGGAATCCTATTGCAAAACATCTGGAGTGCCAGAGGTTGCCCTCCCCAGCGCTATGTTAGTTTATTTTGGTGGTGTTTCTGTAACCGTATATCATTGAAAACATGCTTTTGGGTTCATTTATCAATTAAACCAAAGATATGAGGGATCAGGGGAGAGTCGAACTCCTTTCTTGTTAGAGTGAAGAGGTGGCGCGTCTGATTCTGAAAGTGTGTAGTGTAGCCCAGGGTACTTTTGCCCTGGATTGCTTCCAGACCAGGGAGGGGAACACTTTACATCATACTTTCTCCCCACAGATCAGCTGAAAGGGGGAAAAAAAGCGTGCTAGACAATTTGCAATAGGGAAAAGTTGTTAACAGGAAATCGGCCACAATCCGGGGTTTCTGTATTTAAAATAAATAATAAAATTTTGAGAAGGACTACGCCCTCCTCATGCTCTCTCTAATCTGAGCCTAGCCGACTTACTCTTAATGGACTACTCTTTTCCCTAGTTCCAATGATTTAGATACAAGACATTAAAGTCCACTGTTTTTTGGGAGAGCTGGTGGAACCAGCTCTTAGGTTGTCGGCGCTGTCTAGTTTATTCTCCAGCTTGTCCGGTGTTTTTCTTTATTTCTCCTGCAGACCTTCCTCATCAGCTGAAGAAGTGTCGACCAACTCTCCCTCTTGTAATTTTCCTTGTGCAGTATTTATCCTTGTGCGCGGGCCCCCAAGTTTCATCTCCATTCTGTGCGTTTTCTTGGATAAGGCCTCTAGCAGTCTAGCCATTTAAGTCCCCCCCCCCCTCCCCCTTGCCAGAGGAGTCCCATTGTTTGGCTTTATATGGATTCCCCATATAATATGAGCATTGTTGAAAAAAGTGAAGCTGGTCTTCCACCTCCTGCATTGTTTAGTTTTGGCTATTAGACTGTGCGTAAGCGCCACCAATGTGCCAAAACTATATGGAGTACAGCTACGGGGGAAATGACACATGAGGAGGGACACACAGCTTGTGGGTGTTTGGTAATTTGCCCACCCATTGACTGCCCATGGCCATGCTAATTCCTAGAGCCCTTCCCGACCACTACCTGCCCTTTCCCGGCCAAACACACCCTCCTATAATCTCTTTGAGCTATCTCTCTAAAGCCCTAACATCAGACTTTGGGCTGGTTGTGTTTTTTTCTGATTGCAGCTGCAAATTCTTTCTTATTCAAGTGTGCCTTTAGTCGCTTTATTTATATCTGTTCCTTGCACCGAACGCCTGTTAAACACGGCCATGGACGAATCCAACCACTTAGCTTGTGGATGGGTATTAGATATGCATTTATCGGCCACTGCTGCCATATGGGCAGGTAGCAGCATTATGGCAGTGCCTGGCAAATGCCTATCCCATGCCTACTCAAAAAACAAATTTGTTGGCTTGCCAAAGCTAGGCTGTTTTGGTTGTTTGGGCATCAAGGCGGTCACCAACTACACCAGTGCCAAGTGAGAGGGCAGCCACAGCCCTTTGCGCCACAGCTCCCCGCACAGAAAACCCCTCACTATTTTGGTTGTCGCCTGAGAAATGACACCCGCTTTCACATCACAGTGGCGGATGGATTGTATTCAGTTGTGCTGGTAACACAAGACATTTCGGTGTTTGAGCTCTGGGTTTTGTTCCCCTTGTCTTTAGATGTACCGGGGTGTCGGGGACCGGGTCACCGACTGCTCAGCCAAACCCTGTCCCATTAATTTCCTTCCATTATCAGTTTATGTTCCTTCCACAGGGACCTATTTCTGTGCTGGCCTTAAAGCGTGTCCGCCACTGCCTTACACTTCTACTCTGGGCGAAACATGCCTCCCTTTTTTTTTCTTCTCCATCCACTGCAACCCCAACTCGCCTGCCAGTATCTTTTTTCAGTGCTTCCCACCTTCCCTCCAGATCCTGTCTTCTGCAGCTGCTCTCTAACTTTTTAACTCTTCAACCCCTCTTCACCTGTATGGGATGAATGCACTCTTTCTCACTCTCCCCAAATCCTCAGCGTGTGAGCAGGGAGAGCTAACGGAGAGCTGGGACACTTGTGGCAGCCATTTTGATATCTATGCATCACCAGAGATTCCCCCTTTTGACAGAGGACAATTCCCGAGGGGAAAGTGGCTACGGTGCATGTGGTTGCCTGTTGGCATATTATAGGCACTGCGACAGCTGCCGGCCACAGGCCAGTGCCCACAGTCGGTGGCTAAGGGTTGTCCAAGGCATGGCAGCAGGACATTCCCAGTGCCTTCAGTAGATGGCCCGAGGGTGCCAAAACCATCGCAGCTGCCATGCCCTGTGACCAAAGCAGATGGCTTGAGGGTGTCTGTGGCATGAGCAAAGTGGCAGCGCATAAAGGGTTGGGAGAGAGGAGGGTCAGAGGCTCGGCATGCCCAGTGGATGGCATGGTGGGGCCTGGCGCATTCCTGCAGGCCACGCTAAATTGGCACTGTATGTTCTTGCAGACCACTACAAACCTCAACACTTTGGTTAATGGGACATAATTGTTGACGTCCGATGTTGTGCGCAAGTGGTTGAGATATGGGTACTATGGAAACCCTAACCGATGACCTTTGGGGTTTCGTTTGTTTTCTATCCATGTGCACATTGCCGCAGTTCTGATGAAACTCAGTTTCCATAATATCCCATTTGGTTAATATTTTAGTTCGTTTCTCTAGCGAGTAGTAATGCGCGGCGTCAATGCGTGTAATGGTGTTTGCAACCTTCTACATTGCCCAGTAATCATTACCGTTTTCTGTAAGGCCAAGAGACGGCAATTGCCCATTCCACAGTGCTCAATCGCACACTTGGCCAGATCGTGTTAAGTTCGTCAAGGCATAGGTGAGTGAGGTCCTGTCATTTACTTAACAGGCATAACCAGTTTACACTGCGCCTAGTATGTTAAGCGTTTCCCTATTTCCCAGTAATATCCAGTGCACTTTTCAATATTTTTTTGTAACACATTTTTATTGGTTTTCTATGTAAATACAAACAACAGTAAATAAATGCTTTCCAAACAAATAATTGAAGACAGAGGCCCAACCACAAACCCATCCGATTTATCAAGAGCAGGCCTTGCTGGAAATGGGAATATTTCACTATGAGACCATACCAATGATGGTGGGGGTCGGGGGAGTGGAGGGGGTTGATTGTTCTCAACACCCCTTTCTCATGTTGCTGGTGCCCATATTCATCATCGCTTATTTTCATGATGCATTTGACACTATATGCCATTGCCACTTTCAGGCAATTCCCTAATTATGATGCACTTCAAACAATAAATTAGCCTTGCCCCATGACCCAACCCCCATCTCGCCCTGCTCCCCTTGCGCGCGCGCGCTGTCTCTCTCTCTCTCAAGTCCTAAAAAAAGTGGCTTTAGGGGGGGTTAACATATTTAATTGGAAGTGACGTCAAAATAAAAAATGAAATGGGCACATTTCATTCAATTGGTAAATGGGCACATTTCATTCAATTGGTCTTTCTCAATCGAAGAAGGTGCGCGGGACAAATACGCATGTGCCTCTTAGGGGATGAATCATGAACATGTAGAAGATAACTATGGATGGGGGTGTTCCCGATATTGTTACTGGCAAACTTTAAAGGAGGCACACCTTTTAAAGCTGAAAAGCGGTATTTAAATCTTTACTGCAGAGTACAGTCCTAATGAGCGATTTCATAGGCATCATAATCCGAAGTTCATGTGGTTTTTGGGGATAGGTGTCTGGCCCTTGGTCATAACAACTTGGGTTCAAATCCCAGCTTTGGCACTGTGGACTTTTCTGGATCCGAGATCAGGGGAGACATTAGTTGCTGGACCTCTGAAAATCCAGACCATTTCCAGCACTGTGAGTATATACAAAATGGCAGACATTCTCTATTTTGTACCCTTTAACCTTTTTTTAAAAGAATGTTTTAATTTTTTTTTAAAGCGCCCAGGTGAGTGGTTCTGAATAAGTCCGCCTCTTCGGATTTGATCACATAATCCATAAAAGGTGCCCATATATTTAGATAGGACTGAAACGTGTTATATATTATAGCATGGTTATATATTGTATTCCCTGTACCTTATACCATTAAATGTTAATGTGTAGGGGTCATATATATATTTCCACAATTGCGCTATAGGCAGTTGCGTATTAGCAAATAGGTAGCCAACCTGTCAATTGAAAAGTAAAAGGGACAATCCGGTTCTTCTCTCCACTCCCTCATAATATAATGTGGGGATCGGCGGGGAGGGCCAATCAATCCAGTGATTTGATTTTACCCCAGAGAGAACTTCTTTCCAGAATATTAGACGTTTCATACAATCCCACCATGTGTGGAAATAGGTTGGCCATGGTTTGTGTAGTTGAGTTTACTCTGCGTTCAACGCCGAGCTATCCTTTCATTGAGACGGTGATAGTGATGTGGCTGTTATCATTCAGATATGCAGCCACTGGCCACGGGCTATTTCCTCTGCAGGCCCCTCTCGCAGTTCCCCATATCATTTGTGGATGTTGAAGGCTCAAGATTTATTAGGGCCTCGTAGAGACAGAAGACTCCTTTATGGCATGGGCTTTCCTGAAGATACATCTCAAGGGGTACCAGTTCTCGAATGGTCCCATTTGCAAGTTTCGACATTGTCCTACAGTGCAAGTCGCTCACTCCTCTTAAGTCCTGCTTCCATAATGCCCCGTTTACCACACATTACCAGATTCCATAGTGGCCAGAAATGCATATCTAAAATGTTCATAATATCCGGTGATACACAGTATTAGTTTCTATAAATCCCCAAAATCAGAAGCGCTAGTTTACACAATGCCCTTTGCTGTCAGCTTGAGTAGTTCTGAGCAATGTTTGCAGTTTCATGCTGTCAGTAATACATATCACTCTTTGATATGATATGATATGATATGATAGGTTATTTATAAGTCTCTTAATACCCAGAGGTTTCTAAGCGCGGACCCGGGGATTGAACCTGTGTTGCTCCGTGTAGTCTTGCTTCCAAGGCAAACACGTTGCCCCTGACCTCTCCTCCCGAAACAATCCTCCCGAGACTTTCTTTCTATAATTAGTACACATTGCCAATTTTCACAATGACCAGTTATTCAGTTTACCAAATCAACAATGCCAGCTTCAATGATTGCCAGTTGGGCACATTGGCCATGCTGCAAATGGACAATTGGGCACTTCTGCATCTCTAGTTGCAAGAGTGGTCAATAATCCACTCTGCCAAAGATGAGCGCCAATGGTGCAGCGTGCCTGTGGGGGGCAGCGTACATAAGCAAGAGGTTGCACCTCAGACAACCCAAAATCTGGGACAAACCATTGGAACCTGCTCTGGTCGGAGCAAACCAGAAGGCTGAGCAGGACCCAGCCAAGAGAGCTTCCAGGCGCTGCGTGCACATCTGCCTGTGCACGTGCCAGATTCTGATATGTCTGGCATCCTCCACGCCAGCAGCAAACTCAAGCCGAGAGTCCTGCCATGAACAGGCTTATCGGCACACAAGAACGTGGAATATGACGCCTTCACAAAGGCTTCCAGGGTTCGACATTGAGGAGGACCGGGAGCTGTTTAGCGCCTGCTTCTAGCACAGTAGAGCCTGGTTAGCTTGAGACCAACAGCTACTAGGAGCTACTTTTGGCTCCTTGGGCCAGCTGGTGCCTTCTAAACATGTAAATGTGACATTACCTTTGAGTATTTGAGAAAAGAAGAATTAGAACACACCTCATATACACAATTAAACACAATGGTTCATACAAAATGGACAAAAAGTAAAAGGGGCATCTCTGGTACCCCTGCGGTAGCTCTTACCTACGGGGTGATGCCCGACACACAGGAGCTGGTTTTAGATCCTGCTCATCGAATCTCAATGTCGTCCCCTGGGCTGTTCCCTCATAAATATGAACTCCCCGGCTAGCATAGCAAGTCCATGGGTGCACAGTTAAAGGGGCCTCCATCTGTGAAGTTAAGCGGTTCAAATACTGAGTCGAAGCCTGCAATGATACTCTTACCATAGGGGTGTGCAAGCTTTTAGATCTGCGCGGGCCCATATACAACTACAGACGTTTGGGAGATGCTCTTTTGTTCGATTTGTTGTTACAATAAAGTGTGCTTCTCCCTCATGGTTCTATTGGAGTGGTTTTCTAGTGGCCACTGTAGCTTCAAATCTCAGTTTTCCTCAGTCTGTGTAAAGCAGGACTATTCGGCCTCCTTATTGGCAGGTGTGATAGCATATCTCGATATCGGATAATAATTTCCCCATATATATATGGTCACCATACATAATGTCGCCCAGAAAAGGTTGTGGCGAATTTATGTCAAAAGGAGCAGGGTTGTCCCCCGCATGTTCAATCTAATAATGTCCCTACAAAAAACGGGCATTTGTTGGCGACTTTTTTTGCCAGGCGACATTTTTGCAGGTACATTACATGGAACCCATATCTCGCGTGGCTGCTGTCTGTTCATGGCATAGTTGGTGCAGTTCTGAGCATGGCTGCTATACTGTTAACAGGGCACAAGTACAGGAAAAACTATAATATCCGGCACCCCATCAACCCGAAAGTTATATTAATCGACTACTCAGATTGGCAGTAATGCAATGTTCTGTGTTAGAAAATACGGCTGGATGCTGGAGTTTTCTTGCTGCACAGCCGAGTGCCCGGTTAACGGAGCAAAGGCCAGCACGCCTTTCCCCCCGCCATTTTGCTCTGTTAACCATTTACCTGCCATCCGGCGAGCTTTACTGCGGAAGTTTACAGTGGGGCGGCGACACCATTGCATCTGACTGCCCCAGAAGTGGTAAACTTGGAAGGAGGAGAAGCAGCAGAACCTACGAGCTGCAGATGATATTTTGAAACGGCAGTAGTTTTGTATTTTTCGTTTGTTTTTTTTACGTGAGAAATAAAATTTCTTTTCAGGGGTACAAATGTTATTTTCTATTCTTGATTGGGCTATTTTAGGCCACTATAGTAATTGTTTACAATATATGTTGGCAATCCTTTTTTTGCAATTAGCAGTTACTGAAAATAAAAACTCGCATTTTGACGTTGCAGTTCATCTTCACGTGACATCCTGTTAATAATATTTGAGCGCTTTTGTTGCGGTGCTCAGCTGGCATCACTGATCCGAACATGTTGGGGGAGGAATCTTGTTGAGAGCAGTTGCCTGATTTTGGCCTAAAATGTCGCTCGTGTGTGGGGCTGTCGGCACTTGTCAACAGGGCTTTATATGGAAGAAGGCACCAGCAGTGTAACGCCGAGCCGGGCAGTCCTCGCTGGCACTGAGAGTTGCCCGCCTCTCGGTTCTTTTCCATTGAAAGCACAGCATGGCGGGCATGTGAGCATTGCACACCCAGGTGATAAGACAATAGGGGGGTGTGTGTGCGTGTGCGCGTGTGTGTCCGCCCCTGCACGCGCACGCTTGTCTCCGCTACCACTTCTCTGTGCTATGACACTGGCGCATCCTGGCAAGAAGCCCCGGCGACGCGAGGCGCAGCTAGATCAATATTGATATGTTTCGATAATTCGCCATACTAGAGTTATGTGGCATGGCTCCAGCAACTGGCATCTGCACCGTGCGATAGCTGTGCGCAGACGTTGGCAGGCGCGGCTTTTCCCAGTCTGGCAGCTGGGCAGAGCCTAGGGAGTAGCCTCCTCCCTTATTACCCGATTCATTCCTTCTCCTCAGCCGCCACCCTGTGCCGTGTAGACCACCGTGGTTCGTGACCTGGGCAGGATTAAGGTCTTTTGTTCTTCTTCCTAAACGCGTCGCATCCACCGGCTCCCCTTGCCCGTACCCGTGCGCTGAATTGCCCTCAGCGGTGAACTTGTGCCGGCTGCTAATCGCAGCAGGGGGTAGTGGCGTAGTCGCAAGATTGGTTAGGGATCTTGGGCAGTTTATCAAAAGGTAAAACGCCAGGTGATTTGCAAGTAAATCCGTGTCCACATAACCCCAGCCTCGTTACCAAAAGTCCTCGACAGAGGGCCTTTCCTTTTTAGTTTGGGCTATTGGATGGCAGCGCCACCTAGAAGCCGAACCAGAGTGCAGATGGGGAGGGATGGCATACGAGGATGGGCACACAGCGTGTAGGCGTTTCGGTTTGTGCCGACCCATTGACTGCCCGTGGCCATGCCAATCCCTATGACCATCCCCACCCGGTTCCTGCCCCTCCCCCGCCCAAAACACATCCTCATGGACACTCTTTGAGCTCGCTTTACTCAAGCCTTACCGTCAAATCATCTCCTAGAGCGGGGAAGTGGGTGCTAAGAGTATACACCTGGTTTAACACCTTTTTTAAATTAACAAAGCGCTTTATTGATTTAAATTAAACTTGAAACACTTAACTTGATGACATCTGGTGTTCTTTGTATAGTTGAAGTTCTACAATCATATTTTTATTTCCATAATATTTAAGAAAATGCAGGTAGAGTGGGGGAATGAACAGAATGAACGCTCCACGTGACGAAATCGAATGCATGTACGCCAGCATTTGCTTTTGATGATGGTGTAAATGTGTTGCGTTCCTCTGGAACCCGCCAGCTCTTAAAAGCTGATGGATTCTATAAGAGTCCATCTTAAATGTCTTTGGCCATGCGCATATGGCAGGGGGACCCTATACTTGCTTCCACTAAGAAGTGCAGATCTGTACGTAAACCCGGGGTTCACGCGGATGTGCATGGACCCTTGCTCTTCGTAGTGTGAACCTCTGTATGAGGAGGAGTAACATTGGGGCATGTTGGGTTGGCAGAAGCAAGAAGCCCACCTGTATGAGCGTGACACGGGATGTTCTGAGTAACCACATGACTCTTTCTCACAGGGCCGACACATTTCAAGCCTTTGGAAATACATCCATTGTATCTTTCAGCCATGTAATGGATCCAATTGTACTTGAAGGAGGGAGGCGTATGGTCACCCTAGATGTACTTTCCTCATGTCTCGGTTGGATAGCTCAGGGGCAACGTGCTCGCCTTGGAAGCAAGACGCCAAGGAGTGCCACAGGTTCGATTCCCCGGGTCCGCGCTTTTAAACCTCTGGGTATTAAGCGCGTTATCAATAACCTATCATGTCATGCAGGCCCCCTACTCTCCGAAACGGAGGTAGTCGGAAGCCTGCTTTGTTGGTGTGTTCTGCACAGGCAGCATCAGAAGCCCCCAGACCAGCAGCCGAGGAGGCCCCTTCTGTACGCTAATATTACCTGCAAAGAAAGATTCCACGCTGTAACGCGATGCAGAATATCGTACTTCCCATGGTTGGTGTGTCTCATCGAGGAGTAGTCGGTGACCTCCTAGATACACGCACTCAAATACCAGACGCATTGGCTGGCAAGACGCTGCAACTTGACGTGGACTCAAATAGGACCACAACCTGTCTGTTTTAAAAATGGAGGGACAAATTGTTGGAAAAAAGGGAGGGCCTGCTTTTACCTTTCATCAGGGTGCTCGCTCCCTCGGTGAACTCTTCCCTGGGGCGTACCTCAGTTACTGTGAAGCCCGTCCTCCGCCTTGCCGCTGTTGTTTTTCCCCCTCAGCTCCTCAGTTCAGGTGTGGCTGCCAGGGTGCATCAACCCTTAGACGGACATTAGTTTGGGGCTGTCGACCTGCCACAGTGCCCCTCGGTCATGGTCGGGATTATTTGCAAATATGCTGTTCTGTTACCTCTGCCATTGCCTGGAACCAAGCCTGCTTCCTCACCTGCATGAAAGAAAGACCGAGACAAGCAGGAGCTAAAGTGAGTAAATATTTGATTTTGTGAATGAGAAAAGCAGAGGAACCTTTTCTGCGACACCTCGTGCAAGAGCATGTGGCCTGCCCAGGCATAAACTGGTAATGGCATCTGCAGCAGTGTGTGGAGCGGGCAGGCCCCATCCTTACCCCCCATGGAGCAGACATATGAAGCCCAGGCCAACCTCGTCGAAAGCCTTGGTGGTGCCTCCCTGGGCACGGGGCGCTGCAAGCAGATCTGAGACCGGGTAGGGCAGGGGTCAACCTTTGTCTCTCCAGATGTTTTGGACTACATTTCCCACTTGCCCCAGCTAGCTTAGTCTATGGGGAAAAGTCAAAGTTGCACACCCCTGGGACAGCGGCAGTGATAGTTGCGTGGTGCTCTCAGCGGGAAAGGGACACCTCAAATAAGTGTACTTTCATGGGTCGCTGCAGTGATGGCTTTGCCGTCCTGGGACACCGGGTGCTGCAAAGAGTCATTGCTTTCTGGTTCCAGTGGTCGGTGAATTAACCCACACGCAATGCAGGAAACATGCGTGCCTGCCCCGGGCCTAAATGAGGTGAGAGATTGGTACTGTGCCCTAAATTGTTTAATTTATTTAGATAACTAATTTCAGGACAAACGCTGTGCAATGAATGGCTGGCTGCAACAACCACATGTATATAATGTTGGGTTAGTCAGGTATGTTTATTGTATGTTAGTAGAGTGCAGGGGTCTGCATTCTTTGGGACTCCAACTCCCATCAGTCCGAGCCAGCAAATTCTATTGTGAGGCAGAATGGGAGTTGCAGCTCAAAACCCCTCGAGAACCGCAGGTTGCAGACGCCTGTTTATAGTGTTTCAACAAGGGGTATAATTTCAAGTTGCAAGCGACACGCCAGCCTACCACAGTTCTATGCATAGACGCAGCAGACCATTTCTTACTCGCCAAGAATTAAATATTACTACCCAGTGGCGAGTGCAGATTTTGCGTCCTCGTTTCAACATTGGTAGGGTGCTTTTAGTGCTCAGGTTTCTTTTTGTGGGGAAAGTTGTAACGTGTTGTATAGACTAGCCTGGTGGTAGGTGTGAAGGAGGTGTCTCGCGCCAAAGATCCCATAGGGGGACCGTCCCCCCTGGGGCTATCCCAAGACCTTAATTATATGGGCTGCAGTGAAGTGAGGAAGACAGTGACTTTTCCGATTCACACCCCTTCCCTGCCTAGTGTTCTCCATGACTCTCTTGATATTGGGATGGTTAGTTGGAACTGGCCCCGCGGGAGAGCTAAGCCAAGGCTACGAGTGCTATGGGGATGTTCAGTTTAGGGGGAAAATTATACCCGGTTCATGTTGTGACCACAAAGGTAAAAACGCAGGCCCCCATCAGAGGATTAATGTGAATGAACTCCGGACATAGCCCATCCCGACTTTTTACTTTTCTGTTTGCCTTGCACTCTATTCCTTTTGAGCTATTCTGGGGTAGTTGGTGGTGGATAGCCTGCGGCACGGCGTGCAGGTGCGGCCAGGCCCCGGACAAGAACTCCCTACTTCCTAGCTCTAATTTTATATGGATTGTTCGAAAAAACCTGCAATAGGTATTCATCTTCTTACATGGATGTTGATGTAACAATGAGAGGCTTCCCTATATTAAGGGTCTGCTACCTTTTAGCACTCCAGATGTTAGAGATTTTCAGCTTCCATCCGCCGTAGTCGGGGATGTTTGGAGCCGTAGTCCAAAACATCTGGAGAGCCACAGGGATTTGCAGAATGACCTGAGAGCTCTCCGATTAGGAACCTATGACAGTCTGCTTGATAGATAGCCAAGGCTTTTTTATAAGGACAATTGTGTGTAGTAAGTCTGTGCAGGCCAAGGGTGCAGTGTTGTGTGACGCAGGTGTTTGGCGACGAAGGGGTGCGGCGCAGAGTGAGAGTATGCTGTGCAGCCGACGACCATCGGTGTCCGAAAAGGTAAGAAAGGTGCGGGAAGTGGGAGCAGCTTCCTCCTGGAGTGGGCTGACCTCTCCTCGTCTCTCCTTGCCACTACCTCTCAACTTCTCCTCGGAGAACTCAACATCCACGTGGATGCCTCTAATCTCTCCTCTGGGCTCTTCTGAAACCTCTGTGACTCTCTCTCTCTCCAACACTCTGGGCATCCTTGCCCATGTCATGAGAATCTGCCTGAAGCCTACCTCCAAGTGCAGGGTGGCTGACAAGAAGTGGAGGGCCTTGGGCGCATCCTCTGACAAACTGGCCTGCTGCCTGCTTCAAAGGCAGACTTTCAGTTCGGTCCAAGAAGAGAGCACACATCCAAGCCCGCGTCTCAGCGTCCTCTAGCAACAAGGCTGAACTCTTTAAAATATGCAATGAGCTGGCCAATCCTTCTGCAGTCTCCACATCTCCTGTTCCCTTCAAGGACCTCTGTATGGCTCTGGCTACTCACTTCACCACTAAAACGCAGGACATCCTGTCCTTGCTCTCCTCTTCCTCTCCCTCTAACTCTCGCATCTCTTCTCTGGCTCCCTCTCCCTCTCCTCTATCTCTTTGACAACACCTGACAAGGTTTCTAGACCAGTCCGATCTATGAAAGTGTCGTCCAAACAGGTGCTCTCATGCTCCTCCAGAACTATCAAGGACCCCATTGACCCCCTCATTCCATTCTAGGCTGATTTCTGCAATCCCTCTTTCGCCCAATGGATCGTTCCCCTCTCTTCTCAAGCACCCCCTTGGGCATCCCGCCTCAAAAAAACCTTCTGCCGATCCGCCCTTTCCGGCAAACTACTGCCCGATATCTATCACTCCTTTTCTGGTCAAACTCCTGGAAAAGCTGGCCATCTCCCAGCTTACTCTCTACACGGAATCTGTTGGTTGTCTCCATGACCGTTAGTCTTGCTGTAGAGCACCCAGAGGCACAGAAACTGCTCTTCTGAACACACGTGAAGATGTGCTCTCTAATCTGGACTCCAGCCTTCCTTCTGTCCTAATCCTCCTTGACCTTTCTTCCGCATATGACACGGTCAACCACTCCATCCTGATCAAGTGACTCCGTGAGAACCTGGGCATCACGGATCAGGTTCTGGAGTGGCGGACCTCCTTCCTCCTGGACCGACCCTCCCAGGTCCAACTTGAGTCCTTTCTCTCTCCCACCTCTCTATCCACATGTGGCTTTCCCCAGGGCTCGAACATCTCAGCCTGGCTCTTTAAGGTCTACTTGGCCCCATTGGCCCATCTGATCTCTACCTTCTCCTCTAACTTTCAGTGTTATGTGGATGACACTCGCCTCTCCTTCTGGCTCCCCTCAGCCTCCTCTCCTCTCTCGCTCATTCCTGAATATCTATCTGCAATTCAGGATTGGGTCTCCTCCAACGACCTCTGCCTTTATGACAGTAAGAGAGAGATCCTTCTCATTGGGACTCCTGCTTCTACTTTCCCTCTTCCACTCCGGTCGTCCTTCTTGGGCCTTCTTCCTTTGCCTTCTTGTGAGGCAATAATCTTGGTGACATCTTCGACTCCACCCTCTGCTTCTCACGCACATCATGCACCTTGCCAAGAAGGTCCACTACCAGCTCCACCTCCTCTGAGGTTTTTTTCCTTTTCTCACGTTCCCCCATAAGCTTACTGTCTCTAGAGCTGTGGTTCTTTCTAGGCTGGACTATAGCAACAGCCTCTTTCTCTTTTCTCCGCCCTCTACAATGAATCCAGAACAGGACTGCAAGACTTATCCTTGGCCTCAAGCCCAAGGACAGTATCTCTAAATCCCTGACATCTCTCCACTGGCTCCTGGTGGCTGCAAGGATCAAGTTCAAGACCCTCTGCATCGTCCACAAGGCTTTCTGGGGCTGGGGCCCACACTACATCAACTCTCTCTTCCAAAATACCTTCTTCGCTCAGCTACGTCCAATTCTCTGACGGTCAGAAGGTTCTCCAGGCAGAGAGTGGGTGTAGAGCTCTCTCCTCTGCAGGTGCCTCCATTTAGAATGGCCTCCCTGCCTTTCTCAAACTTGAGCCGGACCACCTGAAGTTCCGAGAAGCAGCTCAAGACTGTCCTTTTCACCTCTGCTTTCTCTCCCACCTCTGCTGGCCACCTGTCTGCGGCGCCGACTGGTTGCTTTGTTAGAGGAATTAATTCGGAAAAAGGTGACTCATGCACTGCCTCACTGTTAGTTAACAATTAGTGACATAAGGATTTATACTAATATTCCAAAGACATGTTCTCAGGTTTCAATTTATTCCTGGTGATTCAGCCTGCTTGGTTACTCTCAGAGGCTCACTGGGTACCAGGCTCCTCCATGATCAGTCTGCCCTGCACAGCCTCTGGGCCTACCGCGCACTGTAACTGTAACCTCTACAGTCCCCTGCCTCTTTGCACTTACACGGAGACGCACATCCCTGGCTGCACTTATCCAGAGCAATGCTCCCCTGATTGCACTTCCTCCTTCCCTCTCCCTGACACTTCCTCTTCTCCCTTCCCCCTGCACTTGGCGCTGTCGCACTTGCATGATCTGAATGACACAAGGCCTAGTAAGATCGTTTGTCTTCTCCTCCCTCTGTCTTCCTTCTCTTGTCTTGTTGCTGTTAGAAACACTTGTGTACAGGCGCGTTATAAATGACTTATATCCATACGCAGTGTCCGAAAGGTGATCCGTCTGTCAATGGGCAGCCAATTTAAAGCCCTCCTAGCATCCGTTACATGGTCGAATCTACGCAGGCCCAGCACTACATCGACTGCATTGTTCTGACAACCTGTAATCAATTGATTTTATTTCACCCCTGCCTTGCAAAAGGCTGGCACAGTAATCCAGTCGAGCTCCAATGATCGCGCAAGCATGGTGAAAGGTTTCCCTTTTGTTTACTGTTGTCTGGTGTCACAGTGAGATGTTTACAGTTTTGTGGGGTTTCATGTCACAATGACAGTGTTTTATATTTTATTTTATTAGGGGTTTTGGTAAAAATATACATTGTGTCGGAGCAGTTGCAGGGTTCCTTGGTAGGGAGGCAAAGATTGAGATGTTTACAGAGATGGCATTCAAGGGGGGGGGGGGAAATGGTGGCCCTAGAAATCTTTACATGATATGGAACCTGGTGCGTCTACATCATGCTGACTATCACCCAGTATCACTGATATCAGTTATTGTAGTTCTGTAGGGGGGTTGTAATGGTTGAGTCCTAAATAGTTTTCAGAGCTATATCTGTTTTTGATCCTGTTGAAGGAGCGCATTGCGGCATCCAGAGCGTTAATAGGTTTGTATTTGGGCTGTCTGGTAACATCAAAAGAAAAGCTACAAGAATGGTGTATTTTGTAGGCAGGGCTGTTAAGCTATGTATGTATGTATGTATGTATGTATGTATGTATGTATGTATGCATGCATTTATATGTGTTGGGTTTTATATAGCACAAACCTAGCCGTGAAGTTACGCAGGACTATACAACAAGAGGATACATGACATAATATGGAGTAAATATTAAGGATTCACTTGGAAGGAGATGGAGGATTGGGATACAGTGTGTTACAGGCAGGGGAGAGAAAGCTGGGCCAAGTCTTGAATAATTCGTTGGTGCAACGACAGGGGCGCTCCACTTGAAGCTTTGTTTTACACCATTTCATCAATGGCACTATTGTCGGCCCACTTTGGGAAGGTGAAACGGATGGGTTTCACTTGCACCAGAGTTGGCGCATTAAGATTTCCCTCTCCGAGATTATGCAAAAGGTTTGCAGCCATCATTGCTTGATATGGAAGAGACAGTGCTGGCAGTCGGTGTTGAATGCAGCCAGCATTGGTAGTAGCTGGGTATTGTCTGCTTGGAGGTAAAATCCACCCTTTGGTAAAAGGGTCGATACCTTGGGGCATTCTGCGCACAGACGTAGATCTGTCGGACATGAATCCTGGGGACTTCACCTGGCTGGTCCAATTGTGGAAAAGTGAGGTAAACCATTTTGCTCTGGTTCCGGAGATACCCGTTCACTCTTTTAGGCAGTGATAGGGTGGACAGTGGCACCAAAGACTACAGAAATCAGGGGGGAAGTGGTTCTTCAGTAGCATCAATGACCAGGACAGATTCTGGGCTGATGGCCCCTTTGCATGTGCTGAGCAGAGATGTATTTGGGAACCACCAGCTCTAGGGTTTCAATCACACGGGGAGACCTGAGTTGGGACAGCCATTTGCCACGACATCTCGGTCTGTTGGTAGTTTTTTATGCTAGCTGGAACATTTCCCCTGCTGAGCATGGAACAGCAGACTTGCCTACTACTTGTACTGTGTGACATCAATATTCTGATCTTCTATGCACTGCTGGTTTTATGGCACTCGGAACTACAAAACAAAACTATACCTGACTTCACTTGGTATCTTTGTTTAGATCTTCATGTTCAGGGTGATGATGTGACTTGTGTTGTTTCGATGCACACCAAGATGGTGTCTGCTGAGATTTTAGTTTTTTTAAACTCAAATAACAAATTCAGGGATCGAAATTGTTTCAGAGGTATTCAGCTCCTGCTTGTAGACGAATAGCCCAGCTTGACACAAACTGCTACCAAGTGTTACTGTTGAATCCCTAGCCAAGTTTATGCCTTACAAGTATGATTGGGTGACATTAATCCTGTGTTTGGAAATGTGTGTAAAGGAGCATTAGATAACCTCGTGAGGACATTTAAAGCCTAGTTGGTCATAGGCAATAGTCTAAAGGTTATAGTTTTTATGTAGGGTGGAAGTTCCATTTGTGGCACTGTATGTACTGGTATCTTACTTTCTGTTTCCTGCCCAATGTTTGATGGCTGATACTCGGGAGCAGTTTTTAGCACCTTCATGATGATTGCTGTGCTGTTATGGGGAGCTCCTCTAACACACGCTTCAATGGCATTACAAGCCATTCTTTCCTGGTGCCCCTAATCAGTGCGTTTTTTGACCAGTCCATGATTTGGTGGACATTTCCTGCATCTGGCGATTTCAAGGTGCTCGCGCAACCTCAATGCATATTGAAGAAGTGACTATATTACAGTGGACTTAGATCGTACTCATTACCCCAAGGCTTCTAAGCATCGTAATCCTTGGCATAGCTGTTATTCTCCGGTCCATCCACCACCTTTCTTTCACATGTACCAATTGACATACATTGCATACTCACCTAGCCTTACTCCATACCTTCTGCATAACGTCACAGTGCATGCGACAGACATACTTCCCTACATGCACAACAGGACACAGCAATACTTCACTCGGGCATACAGTGGCACTTCTTAAGTTTGTATTGCTGTGGTGAGTATTTTTGGTGTGACCGGCTACTTCAACCACAAAAACAGGTGCCTAGAATGATTCTTGTTGTGCCACTATTAAGAAATGACCTCCAATTCTATGTATGACTCTGCTGCATGGGGTGAATTCAAAAACACTATTCCTGTACATGTTCATTTGTCCTGCAATGACATTCATTCCAAGAAGTGCCCACTTGCGCTGATGCAGAAATGCGGAACCACGAGGGATTGTGACCACGGTTCATAACCTTGGAAACAAGGTGCTGAATAAACAATAGGAAAAATGTATGAACAAAATTTAAAAGAAGCACCATCATCCATTACAAAGGAGCAAACTCTGAGAACTTGCTGAAAGAGGAGTAAATCTCACTGTTTGTCAAAATTGGATGAAAAACTGAGAGAAAAATTAAAGAAAATCCCATGACATGAGAATCTCTCAGCAGAAAGCATTTAATAATAGCCCTGAAGAAGCTCACTGTTGGGTCCTTAATAAACTAGCAAAGACCTACAAGTGAAACACGTGTTTGAAAGGCTAACTAGAGAGAAGGTTCCAATTAACTACAGAGGAATTTTCAATGTCAAGTGTGAACATTTCATAAAATGTTTGTTGTTTGTTTCCATAGAAAGTAAATGGTGGTCACAAAGATCATAAATGCTGAATATTGAAAAAGTTATTGAAAATGTATATTTTGATTGATTTTGATGAATGTGTGTTTTAATTGATGTATAATTTGAGTAATGAAGTAAACTGCTATACTTTACAAATCAAGTAGTTCATTATTTTCTCAGCGCAAGTGGGCAATTGTAATAAAAGTAATGACTGATTACTTCACTACTGCTCCACCGTATAAACGCCATTTTAATATTTGTGTAGGAATTCCATGTAAACACAGCAGCACTTGCGATACAAACCTAGTGTTTATAGCATGCCACAAAATAAAGCCTTCATTTGATTGACTAATGCATTTTAAAGGAGAATGTTTGGATTGAAAAGGACTCTTGTTGCAAGGCATACATTATTTTTCAAAAATTGATTAGCAGAGTTTGCTAGTTAACATTTTTTTGATTAGCAATTTAATGTCACCAGGTGTAATTTATATCCAAGACATCAAATTGACTAAAATACTGCGTTTTTGCGCACCTCTAAAGTAAGACATTGAATTGAGTGTTTGCAAAATGTGAAAGTTAGCTGCATGAATGGACACAAATAAATGAAAAGGTATGATTTTAAAAAGGCTCTGAAAACAGTTTTCACTGCAAGGCTCTGTGCAGCTGGTGCTGCACAGGGCAGTGTCCCATATAGCGTATGCTTACCTCATCGTTTGTTGTGTTGGGAAAAGTTCTGACGTTTCACAAGTCAAAAGGTTTGCCATGTAAAAGGAAAGTCCTAGCTAGAGACCAATTACATAGTATGGCGTTGGGGCATGCAGGGGAATTGGCAACTTCAGGTGGACAAGAAGATGGCCCACGCCTATCATTGAGATCACGTTTTTTCAATATGGTGTTAAATGCCACTTTCGGGGGAGGGCTTGACCAGAAACGTCCCTTAAGCCTGAGCCAGGAAGGTCCAAGTGCAGCATTCCAGATCTCGGAAAGCAGTATTTATCTCTATTACCACTCTGAGCCGCCATCTGGAATGCTGGCTAATTTTTTGGTGTTGTTTTTAAAGGAACCAATCTTTACCAATTCATGCTTCCCTTAAAAAGAAATGAAACATGTGTCTGCAATTGAAAAGCTCTATCTCCAGGACCTGGAGGTACGCAGGTGGTTAGCTGGGGTCGGGGGCTCCGGTTGAGCAGGAAGGGTGAAGGTGAGGCACTACAGTGCCTCCAAGAACAAGGTGAAAGCTGGGCAGAGACACAGTGGGCAGACATGAAATTCGGGTGGCTAATTTTAGATTCTATTTGTATTGCCGCCCTTCTGGTTTGCCAGCCCTCTTCCCCGGGTTCTAATATATAATGCAAACCATTTTATTCTCTTCATCAATTAACTGAAGGCACATTTTTCCCAAGTTCAGCATGTATTGTTTCTGCTTCAGTCGCTTCATCAGATGACTGTAGTGGTCTTTTCCTTCGATGCCTCCTCGTTCTCCCTTGCCCTTCTCCCATATGCGCCCTCTCCTCAATTGCAGTTGTTCCCTCTCTTTCTATTTCTCTTTCTTCGCCCTCCTAATCTGGTCGCCCGATCTGCAAATCCTCCAATGATCTGCATGGGCCCAGTTTCTGGCGTTCCTCCTCTGCCTCTCGTTCTAATTGCAACACATTGCCCTCCCCAAAATGCATCTGTTTTTTACACAAATTCCCTCCCCAAAATACATCTAGATGCAACACATTTCGTGCCCCCAGAATACATAGACTAGCCTTCACATGTCTTCTAAATGCAAGACATAGGCTGGCCCTCAAGTGACTTCTAAATGCAATGCAACAGGAAATACCAGAGCACAGTGCAGGACAACATAATGCCATGAGTAGGTGGTAGTAATGTTGGAGGAGTAGGATTTTACCAGAGCACAGTAATACTCAGAGATACTACAACCATATGTCTACATCGTTTACATGTTGGCAACCACAGAGAGTGATTTTAACGCTTTGGCTTGCTTCAGTAAATCGTGATGATTTGGGTCGAAAATAGGAATAGCTGCTTTTGTTGCTGCAGAGGTCGTGCCAGGGCTCTCGAGTAAGTGTGCTGCAGCAGAAGTGCCTTCAATGTATGCAGTTGCCTTGGAAACTCGGGCCGTGTCACGTGGGCTTTAGTAGCGTCCTCCTTATTTCGCAGCAGAAAATAGTAAATTGTGTGTTTTGTGCTTGAGAAGGGCTTCGGATTGCCGGGATATGAAGGCGTGCGTTTGTAGGAGGCGGGCCGGCGTGTCAAGGAAACGGTGGGATTTATGCGAAGGCTGGTGACTCTGAAAGGCCCACATGATTGGGCCAGAGCAGGCAATCGTTCGCATGTTAGCCGAGCCTGTCTTCCAACTGTCCCTCCCCGAATTCCACAGTCCTCTCAGAGGCGACGTCAACTTGCTTGGCAATTGCCCTCACTTCCTGTTTTCCTGACTGACCAGTCTGCTGCTGCGTGGTTGCGCTGTCGGGGCTAGTACATGGCAGCGACAGCCCACACATAACCCTTCCAGCAGAAACCATAGGCACCCATGGCCACCCTATTACCTTATTGCCAGAGACCCAGTCTGCCCGCTGTCGCCCTTCTGTCAATAACAGACTCGGACCAACTTGTGTGGTGTGGGAATAAGCGGAGGCATAGCCAGGATTGTCTAAAAAGTGGGGCCTGGAGCTATTGTAGTTGGGCCCACTGCAGTGACATTAACCTCTGTGAATGCCCACACAGCGCCTTACACTGTCTACACCTCTGGGAATAAGAAAGTTGCAGGCGCTTTATTCAGGCAGTACTGATCTTGAGGTGATGCCAAGATGCCATAGGGGTGGGGGGCATTTTAGCTATACCCTGAGTAAGGAATACATCCTTATTCTTCACAAGGCGCCTACCCGCTTTACTTCTCCCTAGCCCTCTCTCGACACTTTACTTTTACTTTTCATTTCACTTTTGTTTTCCATTTACTTTACGTTGATATACTCTCCACTTTACTTTTAACGATATTGTCGTCCCTTTTCCATTCACTTTACTTTTTCATTTCCACACCCAACATTTCGGGGCTGGAAGAAATTCCAGACACCCATGGTCCCTCCATACTTCGAAAGGCCTCCCCCAGGTCTCCTGCCTCTGAGTGTTGTTGTTCAAAATTGTGACTGTACAGTAACCTATGGTCTGTCAGTACTTTCTAATGTAACTTCGCCACAACCAAGGCTCCATGGTGGCTGATGTCACCAGATTTCCCCGCCGCAGAGTTCCTCTATAAACCCTCTTGCTCGCTGAAAGAACAAAGCGGGGCGAGGACTCGGTTCTTACCCTTGGATTACGACACCACAAACATTCATGACTAAACTGCCCTTTCTGAAACGCAACTAACTTAAATCCGCCCTTGCCTAAATCATAGAGTGGCAAAACTATAGACTGCCCGCAGCTATTTAAAATAATTGGACCCTTTCTGTGCCTATTACCGAGTGTGGCAAACCATTTTATTCTTATGTAGCTGGCCCGCTCTTTCGAATAAAGCACACTTAAGGCCTCGTCCTCAATTGGGCGGTATCCCGGCGCGAAATGGGCCGGCATACTGGCCAGCGCTATTAGTGTTACCACAACTCGATCTGGCCAATTTGCGCCGGACCCCGAGTTGCAGTGGGGACGTATTTCTTGGCGCTATTAGCGCCTGTGCAATTTGCGCTGCGCTAATAGCGCCCAAATCGGGCATCCGGGGGAGATTTTAAATGCAGCAGTAATGGTGTTACTGCCGCATTTTACCACTCTGCCCAACTCATGATGAGGTCCTTAATCACTTAAAAGGTTAAATGGACTTGGATTGCACAGTTGGGCCTGTGCAATTAAATGTGCCCACGATCGCAAACTTTCTCATGCAGCAAAGCAGGATTATTGATCGGCACAATCCTCTTGCGGCCCACCACCCCTCCCCCCAAACTTTAACTTGCAGTGTACTAGCCTTACAGTGGAAATGCAACCTCATTCCTTATGCTGTACTAAATAGCTATATAGTGTAAAAAGGGGCCCCAGGCTGCACCCTCTTGGCGCTACCCCAGCGTGTGCATGTGTATCATTCATCTTACTATGTACCACCGGTTCAGGAATGACAGTGACAGTTATGTGTTGTTTTGGGGTCCTGGATAAGCCTGGCACATATATTTTTTTTTTGCCTCCTTCCCTTTCCACCCCTTAGCCTTATATTGTGCCAGATAGTGCAAGACACATTTACTTTAAAGGTGGGTTGGGACTACATACCCTGTGTGGTACTGTGTATTATGTTCAATCAAATGTACTTATTTAACCTAATCTAGGTTATATGTGTATAGATCGAAAAAATTGGAAAGGGCGACTTGCGGTCAGGATATTATGTCTCAACTAATGGTTATTCAAGAAATAGTCCAAAAAAGAATACATACAAAAGACAAATGATTCCAATACTGCGTAGGAATTATTCCATGGTGTGCACCGCTGACACGTGTTTCGACCTCGTGGTCGTTTTCAAGGCCTGTTTTCGGTGTAGTACTATCACAACCTTAAAGGGCTGTACGTTCTTATTGATATGCTTGGTTGAACGAAGTAGGTAATTGTGGCCGCGTGGACTAGGTAGTCGATGCCTATCACATCGGCGCCCAGGTTATTATTCTCCCCCGCTAATCACAGCATGTATCTACGTTAGATTGGAGCTGCCAGACAGAAATTCAAAACTCGAAGTCCAGTCAGAAGAATTGCTTCACATATTCTAAATCACCTGAAATAGGCAATGGTCAGGTATAGGGATCAATCCCTCTTGCGATTTTAGTGCAGCCGATAGATTCTATGTGGGATTTGCTAATGAAGTGAATAATTCCACTGTGCCTGGGGGACCAGCCTTCTTCACGCCCTTGAGAGAAGCATGGCCGCTCTGCTGAAGAGCTGTGGCCTTTCATTTTACTTCCACCGTGTATTGCCTTAGATTAGATGGAGTGACATCCCTTCCCAGAGGCGGGGGGGTCAAAGTGTACAACAAAGTATTGAAACTATGTTCTCATCCGCCCCACCCTCTTCCCCCATAGATGTAAAACTCTCCCTGCTTGTGCTATGTTTCTGTTATTGCCCGAGTTAGATTCGGGTAGCTCTTTTTGCAATACTGCCTCTAACAAAACATCGCATGTTGCACTCTGCCTTGTGTTCCGTTTCATATGATGAATCGGAAATTGCGGAATTCTGAAATTCTAGGTGTTTGATAATTTGGGTGCCCGAGGGCCTACACGGAACGGTGCCCTGGCAAGACAATTTTTGCTGGAGCACAGCTCCGTCCTCTTCGGGCCCAATTCCTCCCCTGTTTCTCAGTCCTTTCGCCGGTAATCCCTCCCCGGCAAGCGCAAGGAGTGTTACCTCTGTTGGAGCAACCAAAGGATTACGGCAGAGGATGGGCCCTACGTTTTTGATGCAAGCCAATCTGAGGATCTCTCGGATGCACTGGCGGTTATCTGTGATGTCATATTGCCTGGAGGCATTTGGTGACAATCGATACAGATTCGGCAGTGTGCTTTCCAGGCTTTAGTTGCATCTGCTAGTTAACACTTCTGCTGGCTACCATCACTTCTGTTCACGGAATCTTATGAAGGACCCAGAGCTCTTAACCCCCACCCCCTTTTCAAGATGGTGCCTAACAGAGGTTCTACTACATGCTGAAACTGGAAAAAATATACCGGGGGAATCCTCTCATCTATGGAAAGGCGGGGCTGTGGGTAGGAGGGGGTGGGTCCCAGGGGCGTGGGCCCATGCCAGGTCATGCAATACAGTATCTCTTCATACCACCCAATCCTGGCGCCTTGCATAAAAGCAAGTGCATTATGGGAACATAAGAATGTCCAGAATTGTAAATTTGAAACATCTCTTACAGTGATTCAGTAAGAAACACTTTTGAGCGAATAATGGAAGTCGGGCTTTGCAGTTTTGATTGGTCTTACTATTCACCCTAAGAAAAAAAAAATCTGTACATTGCAGGACATATATAATAAGTTTGGATAGCTGCAACAAGTCAGTGATGCTTTGGCCCTTTCTGTATTCAGTTTCCCATGAAAGGGTCTGCTTGTTGAAACGTAGGTTTCTCGCCCATGTCATAACTCTGCTTCAGAACAGATAGTGCCCTGATCTAAAGCTGAGTTATCACACGAACAAGCAACCTGTGTTTCAACGAGCTGCCTGCTTTGAGAAGACTCTGCAGCACTGCAGAGTCTTCTGAAAGGCACCTGCTCGTTGACGCGCAGGCAATAATGTGGCTTCAGAGCAGATCCGTGAGTGTCGCGGGCAAGCCCCTGGGTCTGGAGACAGGTCAGCGCTCCGTCTTGTTCTGGCCCATCTCCTGCGCTGGTTCTACTGGCTTCCTGGGTCATGGACTGGTAAAGGAAATGGGACACTGACAGGAAGTCTGGCTTTAAAGTGTGACATTTTGGATTAGTCAAGTGTTCTCTGCAAATGCAGTCCATAATGGTCATTTAACTTCTTGTGCTTCCGAACCTTCGGAAAACATTACACATAACCGTTATGAGTAGTAGATGGTGTGAACCCATCTGTGTTTGAAATGAGTCCGTTGTAAATATTTCCCTAAAGGCTTTCGAAAACGAGTAAAGATCATTACAATGTTGAAATTGTTCAAGTGCAGAACACAAATGGAATATTTCCGTGGCACATAAGATACTCTCGCATCCTTCTGAATAAAGCAATATGCCCCGAGCGGCGGGGGCATTACCGACTCAGGTAATGCCCTGGGGCACATAGTTATAGTTCCGAGCGAAGCAAGGGCCTTAGCGAAGGCCCTGGGGCATTACCTGAGTCGGTAATGCCCCAGCTGCGAGGGCCATATAGCTATTAGTACCCCATCCTGCAAGAACTGCGTGACCAGGGCACGAAAAGCTTATTTTTTGTCCTGAAACGCTGCGGAAAAGAAAATGGCCGCGGTGAAAGGGAAAACGGAGTCCGTTTTCCCTTTCCATGGCGGCCATCGGGAGTGGACGCCCTGGAAACCGAAGCGTTCCCAACGCGTCCGCTCCCGAAAAAAAGAAGGTAAGTGGGGTTGGGAGGGTGGAAAGGAGGGGGAAGAAAAAAAAACTTGGCGGGGGGACGATGGAAGCCTCCAGCTGTGTGGAGGCTCGGAGCAGGGATGTCCCAGCTCCGAGTCTCCACACGCCTGGAGGCTGCCATCGTTCCCCGCCGGGGACCCAGGTTTAGAACGTAAGTTGGGTGGGCAGGGCAGGGAGGTGGGAGGAGGGAGGAAAGGTGGGGGAGCCTTACCTGAGTCCCCGGCGGGGTGCAAAGGCAGCCTCTCAGCCGTGGGGAGGCTTGGAGTGGGGATGGCCCCGCTTCAAGCCTCCTCATTGGCTGAGGGGCTGCCATGCCCCTCGGTGAGGACAAGGCGGCTGGAATCCTAGCCGAGAATCGAAGGATTCTCGGCCAGGTAATTCCTCGGCGAGGGCCAATCAGAATGGCTTTCATTCTGATTGTGCCCTTGCCAGGTACTAATTGTATTTATTTCATAGGTTTCGGAAAGATATGAAACAGACCCAGTGATCCCATCGCGGATTTGAACATGTGAATATCAGTTGTACACTCGCATGGCTACACACTTCGAGATTGGCTCAGGAAATGCAATATACCCGAGGGAGGTGGGAGTAAGGGCACGAAGGGACATCCATGAACCTTCCACTGGGACTAAACGTCTACAGACAAAAACTGTGTGTCCTAAGTTTGATTCACTGGACAAACTTAACTCCATCATATAGTTATGTCACATAACTTACTGTGGAGGATCCGACCTTATTAAACATGTCAGTATTGCATCTTTTAAATGAAATGGGGGGGCTTAGCTACATTGTTTTTACTTAGAGAGCGGTCCCCATCCCTACCCTACATTTCTTGTTTGGAGAGTTAATAAAAAAAAAATCTACCATGAAAATGGCATGAAAATGTTGGCTTTGTGTGTTGTGGGAACCCCCTGTTTCCGCTCACTTCCCTTGAATCTCTAGGCCTTAGCGGAGCAGGCCACTGACTCCCTCCCCCTCACCCCACACTGTGAATCTGAATAACGGAGCCCACGCAGATTTTTGATTTGGTACAAGGCAGGCCAAAGATGTATTAAAGACAAATGGGTTGACATATAGGCCATCCACTATTCAGTTATCAGCCCACAGCTGGACTGGGAATAAGTGCATACATTTACACCTGCTGGATTTAGTCTCCTCCAGGTAAGTTTCCTTTCGGATCAGTGTCCTTCTCCTCGGGAAAGTCTTTCATACTGCTGCTGAGCGTTAAAATCCTACTGCATTCCACTGGTCTTGTGGATAGCTGCTTCTGACAAATGGATCACAACGGAAATCCGCCTGGACAAAGTATACACTGTTCCATTTATGTGTTTCTTATTTCGCACTTCATGACGGACACCAGCCTTCAAGTGTGGCACCAGGACTGGGTATCAAACCGTGCGGCTCAGTGTAGTCTTGTTTCCAAGACGAGAGTGTTGCCCCTGAGCTATCCTCCCAGGAAAATTAAGTAAAACATGTGTCAATACACAAACTGATCATGAGTGTCGAGGGGCGTGGAGAATGCAGCTGGCGTAATAGCAAAGATGATGATATTAGGTATAGTAGCCCGGGCCATGTGCTATGTCTCTGGGGAGCAGGAGAAGGAACTCATCACTCTCCTGCCAAATAGAGGGAATGAATTCCTTTTCTCTGGTGGGAATGGAGAGGGGGTTGTATGGCAGTTCCACTTGGAGGGATTGGGTCCAGTTCCCCGCAAGTGAAGTTAATATGCATCAGTCTCTAGGAGCATGGAAGTGGCATCTGGAAACCCTCCCCTTTCTGCATAGTTGGGCATTTGTGGAACTGACTTTTCTGTTTCTCTGCCCAAGTTGGGAGAAAAACGATTTTTAAGGGAGTTGTGACGAATCTAGCAATATTGTCACTGACTCCCTGGAGAGAAGCTTCTCTTACGTGGCCAGGGAAAGGCAGAAGCTACCTGACTCTAACCCTGGGGGTGGCTATCTGCAAGAGGACCACACGGGGTAGACCAACTCTAGAGAGGTTGGAAAATATTTTATCCAAATAACCTTGCAGCCCTAATTCGGTACCCAGTAGTATAATTGCCGAAAAATTGCAGTTTTTACAAAGATTCGTGGCAAAATGGCTGTGGTGTGACCCGTGAAAGTGTTTCCATGATACCACACACGGGGACTGGGATTTGCGGGGGTGTCCCCTGCCCTCCTTGTGCAGAATAATGGGTCTGGGGTTTGCAGGGGTGTCCCCTGCATCCATTACCACAGCCTTTTTGATGCGATTTTATTTTCTAAACAACCATTTTCGTGGTGACTTTATTACATGGAACCCACAATTCCACATGACACTCATAAACATACAGCATGCATGTATGGGCTTTCATTCAATAGATAATGACTTTCCAGGTTTTCCAAACCAATCACCCAATTTGCTCCCCTCCGCTCCCCACTTAAGAGGGGGGAGAGGGGGAGAGATAAATAAATATGAATGCCAGAGGCGAGACAATCATAAGAAGCAGCACAGAGGCCGATATGAATGGTGTACAAGAACACAGAACTGAAGGAAGCTTACTGCTTGATGATTGTGGGCTGCTGGAGCTGCAAGTAAGGGTTAGGCACCCATCATTGGAACATATTGTCACACGGGTGAAAAAAAAGGTAACAGAGAAAGTAAAAGCCCTGGCAGGTTAGTGCACCAGGCAACCAGTGAGGCTGGGACTTGCACCCAGGAAAGGAGTGAGAAAAGAACCAAAGTCATATCATGGCAGGAGAGTAAACCAGGAGTGAGAGAAGAAATTAACCTGAAATTGTGATCACAAGAGGGAGGCTTCATACCCCTTTTAAGGTTCAATAAGAACGTTGCAGCTACCCTGCCAGGAGAATATCCCAGGGGTCATAAGACCAAGTGACATTTTAACCACCAGAAGTATTCTAACAGAAGGGGAGCCCCTTTTCTGGTGGAACTTTATTTCCATTTTGTTTGGCACCTTAAGAACTTTACGTTAGAACTTTGTGCACATAATATTGATTTTAGAATGTAAGCATCAGTTTAGGATTTTTGGACATAGGACGTAGGGCACTCTTTGTTTAACATCCTGACAGACGTTCCTTAGTTTTGTTGTGGCAGGGAAACCCATTTTAGGATTAGAGATAAATAGGATTCCTCCCAACCGTTATTCAATTTTTTTTCTGGAAATCAAGTCTATAATCCAAACCTAGCATGTCACAGTGTCCGAGTCCTTACTCTTGATCCCTTACAGAGTAAAACAGAAGGTTATGCATTCAAATGGCAGCATCGTATAAAACTCGGAAACATAACAATATTGTTGGCTGGGTTTATTTATAGGTAAGCAAAAATACATTTGATTGATTTAACAAAAATAGGTAGTTTTGTTTTAACACATACTTTCTTTGGACCCAGTAATTTCCACACAGCTCGAAATTGAGGGGGCAGGGAGCTAGTTGGCTCCTGCTAGTAGTACCCTGGAAGAGCCTGGTTAGCTTGACACCACGGGGCTACATTTGGTTCCCCAGAGCAACTGATGCTCAACACGCACCTACGTGAATTTAACTGTGCGTTTGGGACAATCTATAAATAAACCTGAGGGTTTATCTTTACGACACTTAAAGTATAAGGAGCCTTAAATAATAGACAAAAGGATACATGTGCATTTTATGCATAAGTCCAATCTGCGCAGTGCTATGTGCTAGCTCCTCATTCCCGTGTAGTAGGTAACTCCTGGTCACTGGTTAGTGCTAGATGCTGAGGAGCTGCTGCGTTTAAGCTCCTGCTGTTTTATTTTTAAAATTTAATTTAAATTAAACTACAGGGATTATGAGACATACAACCCACTAACCAAAACCTAAAATTTCTGCATACTTAATTCACACAAAAACCCACACAACCACCTCTCTCACAGCAAACCGCACGGACTTCACCACAAGGCACCAACAAACAATCAACACATAGATTGCAACAGCACGCGAGGACCCGCTTCGATCCTATGTGCACATCTGAGCTCTGTTCACAGTGAAAACCGAACTGAAGCTGCCAACCGTACACCTCTCACTTTCCTACACCCTCTTCACCCACTAACCCACCCCACCACCTTTTCTTTACAGATCCGCCTGGAGACCACCTCCGTTGGTGACTGTGCTCAATATAAATACCTTTAACATAAATTTATTTGTGTAGCTCAACCTAAAAACCCAGAGGCGTGAGGGCGCCACAAATAGTCAGAAAGATCTTGTAATGATTGACCGAGAGTAGCCTATGTGAGCTTTTTATTTGAATATTCGCGTCTTGATTCCTTTTCTAAAGGCCGCCATTGAGTCGATATCTCTAAGTTCTGGTGGAATGTCATTCCATGTCTTGGGTGCTGCCGTAAAAATATTGACTTTTATGCTTATCGGATAATTTAACTATACTGTTCCTCCGTGTGTTGTGCTCCGCCACTGCCTCTGTTCTGCATACAATAACACAGCAGTGTAGGACACAGCAAGGGTCAGACCCCCTCCCTAACGGTTACTTCCTGGTTTTGTTTTTTTTGTTGGTATTTGCATACTTTTAGGGGGACTAGGGAGTAAAGCGTTTGCCGTTTATCTAGAGGGCTGTGCTAGCCATCTGTCTCTCTCAGGTCACCAGCATCTCCCAATCCCAGGATGCTTTGGGAGCTCCCAACATCAAGTTCACCCGGTCTGTGCGGAGATATCGCAGGCTTGGAACATTCCGGCAATCCTTGAAGGATGAGGTGAAGGATAGGGACGGTGGGAAGTATTGCACTGTCATTAAAAAAAATATATATATCTTCTTCCAGCTCAGCGACAGGGCTAGTTGATATGTTCTGTACTTTGGGGCCCCACAGAGGTCGGGGATCTTCCTTGTCATAACCAAGGTTATAATTAGCTCCCTGGGTACAAGATAGTCATGTACAGATAAACAGTTCAGGTCACACATGGGTGGCCACGCATACTTTCCAGCGACATTAAGTGGAAAAGGCAAACGTTAAGCGTGCACGAGGCGCTCTGCCAGAGGCTGGAGCAGAAATTCTCCGGAAAAGCATAATCCGAGCGTGTGAACGAGCAACGCAGGCCCTGGAGTTCAAAGCTGCACGTCAGAGCTTGCATATTTTCACGCAAGAAACCATGCCGTCCACCCTAAGGCGAAATGCATTTTTGGCCTGCCGAAAAATGGTGGGAAAACGAGAGAGAGTGGTTTCCGCTTTTAAAAGGACACAGAAATGCATACCGTCTGTAGAAAAAGGGCGAGGAAACCCAACGATGCTGCGTCATATATTAACCAGAAACATCTAATATGCTGCATTGTACCAGGCAGGGGTGGACTGGGAACTCTGGAGATTTATCGGTAGGCTTCTGCACCCTGGGCCACTTTTGTGTGGAATCCTATTTTATTTCCACATTTCCTCAAGGGAAAAGGGTTTGTCTTGCTGAAAATGTGACATATGGGGTCACTTTGAAAATAATTTCCTTGGCCTCTTTTAGTTCAGTCCACCCCTGGTACAAGGGGGCTTAATTATGTTTTCAAAACTAGTGGGTCCCCTTTTTATCTTTGAGATTAACAGAACTATAGAAAGGTAAAATAACGGGCTGGTACAACACACAAATCTTTTGCAGAATATTTTCAAAGTACTGACCTATCTTGCTGTATGCATCAACAAAAATGGGGGGGGGAATAAAAAAGGGAATTGGTGATTCTTTTTTTCAGTTATTCAAATCCTCGATGTGTATTTCTGCAGAATGTTTGTGGCATTTTCTAAGCATGCAAATCGAGTTTATCTACAGGTCATTTGTGTCTTACGTAAAACAGAGTACAAAGTAAATTTGCTTAATTTACTTAAGAGCTGGATCTCTGCAAGTGTGTGACTTGGAAGTGGCGCAATAAAACACATTGGGAGTCATTACGAGCTGGGCCGTGTGGGTAACATGCAGTGGTATTGCCATATATTGCTGCATTACTGCACCGCCCAACTGTGAGTTGGAGCGGAATGTTGGGGGATTAACCTCCAGCTATAAACTGGAGGCTAATCTGCTGACTTTCTGGCCATTTTCGGTGGAATTACTGTAGCAGAGTTACTTTGCGGTAATTTCACGAAAATGCCTCGTGAATTGTATGGACTAAAAAAACCAGGAATTTACACCACCACTTGTAAACGGCCGGTAATACCACCCAACTCGTAATGATCCCCATTATTTGGGACATGCCACATCTCGCTTGGTGCATATTTTTGCCAGCAAAGCTAAATCTCGATCTTGCATGGGAAATAAAAATGGAGCTACAGGTCCTTAGTGGGAGTTGCCTGCCTGCATATTCAACCTTTCACCAGGTAAGGGCTGGTTTAGAGCCGAGTGTGGGGGAAGTTACTGAACCACCTACTTCAAGCATGCCTGATCAGTGTGTGGCCGGTCAATCTGGGTCTAGTATTCCTAAAGTCCTTGGTAAAAAGAGGTCGTTTTGTATTTCTCCAAAGTAAAATGCTATTGGGGGCCATTAATTAATTTGTCAAAGGGATAGAAATCCTAAATATGGACGCATGATTTGGCAAAGAATCAACCCAGTGGGGATTGATGCATGGAATACTGCTAGTCCTACTCCTCCGCGTCAGAGTACTTAGGAGATACTAACCTCTATGACAGAGTCTATTTTTAACTTCTTTTTACTCTGCATTGTTTCAACAAACTGGTAGTCGGTCTGCAAGATACCTTATTTGGCGACGGTTCATTTAATAGCCCCAACAAGAGCTTACCTGAGCTCAGGTACAGAACTATTCTCTGTCCTCGGTTCATAATTGCTGTTTCATTCGCAGTGGCTGCTTTTTCAGGACACCCAAATGCAATCTTTTCTCCCAAATCAAAACCCCTTGCTCATTATGGGCCGGAGAAGACCTTTATGTTTACATTTTCTTTCAGAGTGAGCTGCCACTGGAGGGAACAGAGAGCAGATACTGGTCCCATTATCATTTTAGCACACCTTGTGTGCCACCTCACCTCAACTGTGACCAGGCGTGGAGCGGTTCTCCATTCCTGGCTCCTGTTGGGAAGGAACAGGGTCTTCCAAACCCCCTTAGGTGATACCAAATAAGACACAAACGTTAGAAGACACATTGGGGGAGGAGGGTGCACACAAAGGGAGGTGACGGTCGATGTAATGCACGTATCGGAAGCTGTATAAGAGATGCAAATACGAACACCATCTTAGACAAATAGCAGCCATCCTGGAATCTAGGCCCAAGTGCGGCAAACAGTATTAGGTGCTTTAATATTGGGTCCCTCGCATGAGCGTGAACAACACTCCCACATTGGCCAGTCCCACAAGCCCATAAAATCCTCTGTTGTTCCAAAAAGAGTTACAGGCCCTTGCACACAGGAAAGAATGCGCCCTGCAAGGTCAAGAGAAGAGAGTAGCGTGCCTCTTGGCAGTAACATACCGCGAGACCGATAGCAAGGTCCCCTTACCCCAATGATCCCTGCACGAGAAATACAGCTCTGCAATTCTTTTATCCTAAGATCCCCACATGCCACAGTATATTCCAAACCCAGACCACTGACCATAAAACCTTTACACCCCTTGATCGATCACTAAGATCAGAAGGTAAGGCTATCAGGTCTTCAGGAATGGGTCACATGTGATTTAGTGTGACCGTGGCTGTTCTACAGCCCTTTGATATATCTGCCAGGTGTTTGCAACAATGATAAGGTAGTATTGCATTACAGAGTAGCCAATTAATTGTTAGGCCAACCTCACAGCGGATGACTAGCCCTGCAGCACCCACATGGACGGAGATGAACAGATGAAGATGGACCAATGGCCTGGAATCCCATATGTAGCAGGTCATACATGTGTAGTGCCCGTGCAATTGGGAAGGTAGAATTGTGCTATATGTTATGATGTCATGAGTGACGCTATCTGTGTTTATAAGGTACTGCACGTGCTCCCAGAACTCAGAACTTTCTCGTGCATCAGAGTCCTTTGCTGATATTCGTTCTGTTTTCTGGAAATAAATGCTTGTTACCTTTTGCAAGCGCATCTTGGGCATTTTTCCCCAGCAGGTTGTATTTTTTTCTGGTGTGAGCGTACAGGGGCATGCCTTTATCTGTCACCCCCTCCGCCGAGACTCCTTGTTCAGCGGGGACCCCAGAAAAGCCTGCCACCTTCTTGGCTCACCCACTTGTGCTGCAGGGAGTGGCTGATGAAGGGAGCCACATACTGTTCCCCATCAAAGCCAAGCAACGAGAGTCTTCTAGTTGCAGCGTTATTCCCTGTCTGGAAGGCAGGAAACAAATGTAACTGAGGGATTATTGGATAGTGGGGGATCAGCTCTATGTGGTTTCATGTTTGTCTGTCCAGCAAGAACTCTCAGTTCTCCTTGCACTGACCTGCTCAAATTCTAAATTCCAGCACAAACGCATGGCAATTGGACACCCCTCACATCAAAAATCGGAACACTACGCCTCTTCAACCAACTTAGATAGCACAGCAGCCAATGCATTCTAGCTCCATGAGCACGAGGCTCCCCTTCAGACACAAATGCCTCTATGCTGGTGACACAGAACACCTAGAAATGGACTCCCGCAAAGAGCTCAAGGTACCTCCGTTCTGCATGCATCAACACAACAGTAATGCTATCTTGCTTTTTCCGCTCTCTCCCTATTAACCTCACCCGCCCCCCCACCTCTCTTTCAGATCTGCCAGAGCGCCCGGAGACCATGCAAATGGCAGCAGAACACAGTATAAATCCCAATGTCATAACGTAACATTCCTCATGATTGACTATGCTGGCTCGGGCTGGTGGGTGTCATAGTCCAAAATATCTGGAGAGCTATAGGTGGCAGACTCCTGCCCTAGAACCAAAGGTCTTTCCTTTGGACTTACTGCTGTCAGCCTGACCCACTTCATTTCTGTGCAGACACCCTTTATTTCTCAAACGCTGTATGTCTCTGGATTGTAAGAAGTGGGTTTCTTGATTGACCAAGGCACAAAGAGAGTAACCCTCAATACATGATTCATAATTGACCACTCAATTAAAGGTTCATTTATTCTGCCGGGACGTTAACGGAGCAGGAGTGCCATTGGGTGGGTCACTGGATAGTTATAAGACATTTGCATTTATTAACAATCAGACATTTTGTAACAGAAGCTTCCTCAGATTTCAATGTAGTTACTAGAAAAAAAGTACACGTGGCTGCCCTGAAAGCCAGCCCTACACAGGCAGATTCTTTCTTGCCTGAATATCTTGCACGTGTGGCCCGACTCTGGGCTTCAATCATGGTTTCTAGTGGCAGTCCACAGAGCCTGCAATTAGATCCTCGAATCCTTCTAGCTAACCCTTTTTGTGCCCTCTCTTGTGCTCCCATCACTGCCAGGCTATTAGGCAGGTCTATGCAAAAAAGGCGAGCCTACTCGTCCTTGGCACTTGAGGCGTTAAAGGTGCAGATTCTGAGTTTGTGCGGATTTCTGGTGACGAGCAGTACAGCACCTCTGTACCTGTAAAGATCTTTACCTGCAGGAAAAGAAAATGTGAAATGGCAGAATCCCAGTGCCAACATACACCTGTCTGTGCTTGTTGCGCAATGACCTTCTCTGCTTTGTGTAATTCAGTAAAGCACTTTTTGATCTTGAAAGACTTACCTGAATTATTCTGTGAATAATGTATAAGAACGGCGGGTTGTGCAAGGTTAACTATATAATTTTTTCAACACGTGGTGTTCTGAATTTTCCATCAACCGCCAGCTGGGAAGTGTGTGGTCTCAACATGTGGGTGCTTAAATATCAGGCTACAGGAACGAAAATTGGTCTTTGAGATTGGCAGAAGCTGCCCTAGTGTGGGCAGTAGTGCTGCGGGGTTCAATGAATATACTACTTCTCTCCCTACTTGCGTGGCCCTTTCGGTGGGCACTTCTAGTGGCCCACACAATTGCCTCACTGTTGCCAAAGTGTAAGCTTGAATGGTGGGTACGTTTTTGAGGTTCACACCAGAAGTCGTCGTAGAGGGGTTGGCCCATGAAGATCTTGGGAGGATAGCTCAGGGGCAAAGTAATCGTCTTGGAGGCAAGACGACGCGGAGCAACACGAGTTCCATCCCCGGGTCCCTGCTTAAAAACCTTTTGGGTATTAAGCACGTTATAAATAACCAATTATAATTATATGGAGGTTGGAGTTCTGTACTGGTTGCGATCCTGTGTGACTGAGTGACCGTGTAGAACCGTTTTTCCTGTGGACCGCGGATGAGGTGATTGACTTTCCTTTAATGGATGTTGTGAGAGTCACTGGCGTGGAAGGTAGGCATTTCCTACCATGCACACATTATTGTGGATGTATTTCTCTGAGCCGCGGTTTCTTCATTCGGGCTAAAGCTATGTCTTCTCTGCGGTTGTGATGCACTGATAGAAGGCAATCAGTTTAGCCTTCACCGTTGTGTGCTTGGTGGGGTGCTCCTCAGGGGCTAAGCTGCTTCTCGTATTTTAATATTGTGGTGTCCTCAAGTGATGGCTAATTGATTAAGCTAGGGTTGAAGTATTTATCTTTTCTCCGCAGTTTGCTGTTGTCATGGACGCGATGTCCGACATGGTATTCTATGAGCACTGAGGTGTCCCCATGCTGGTTTCTTTTCTCTTCAACAAATACATTGCAGATAGAGGCCATCCAAAGGAAACTAACCTTGTGTTGTGAAGCTTGTGACACAGGAACTTCCAAATCATGGGAGCCGCAAGAGAGACTGCTCAACTGCTGAATCTTGACCGCCAGGTGCTCCACTGCTTAGGGCTGGCCAAGTAAGCCAAAAGTGGGCATTCCAGTAGACTGGCATCTTTGAAAGGCCAGAAGAGATGGAGAAAGCTTGTTACAACTCAAGCTGGGAAAAGATAGCCGACAAACACTGTCTTTAGTCCTATCGTCTCTTCTGCATTTAAGAAGCATCGCACTGTCCGAAATCTTTGAATTCTTTACAAACCCCCGTCCAGCTCTGGCACAAAGGTTTATCTCATAAGACCTCTTCCTGAACAAACCAACTATCTGGCAAGAGGCAGGCAAAGCTGGTGGAAGGTCTTCAGTAGCACGTGCAACGTCTTTACTGCACCTGTCCAGGCTCTACAACTATATACCCCCAATCGCACACATCAGTCTTTATCAAGGAGAAACCCTTCTTGAACAGTCATTGTTTATATATGCATAGGGGTAGGGAGAATGGATACGGCCGAGATCTTCAAATATCTTTAAAGGATTAGATTGTGTTTTATTTTTTATTTTTAATAAAACATTATATTAGCATTTTGTAATCAGAGACTCATTTAAATAGTTCTTTAACCCTCCCCCACACTGCTTCATGCCCCTTCTAACAAAATGTACCCTCGTGTATCCCAGTTTCCAAATGTCACCAAGACTATAAAGCATCAAAAGCATGACTAAAGTTTGGTGCGAGAGCACTTACGTCAGACCTCACATTCCACTCGGCTATTTCCCCCACACCTTACTCTGGTTTGTGAGGCAGACTCTCTGGTTGTAAGTTAACCTTTCAAATACCTCGTCTAACCATGTTCTCCTTACTGGTATTCTAGGCACCTTCACCCCCACCCAGTTCCTAGCTAGGTCCCTTTTGGCCGTAACCAGGGGCGTTGTTATAAAAGGCTTGTTGTATTGTGTGGTCATCTTTAGGTTTGGGTGTAAATGCCAGAGCAACACTGTGTGAATATTTGCATACATGAGCTTCCAAGGGTTCTGCAGTACGGAGCATGACTAAATCATGTCTAGGAGGGCGATGGGCACCTTCCTACATTTAGTAAAAGGACACCCTCCTTCTATACGCATCTTGGAAATCCTTTTGAGGGAATACTAGATCTTGTGTGCAACTTTAATCTGAATTGTTCAGTTTCTGGTGCTAACTGCAGTTGCCATGGGTGCGTACAGGACTTTCGTCCAATCCTCTTCATCCAGTGCCCCGATGTATGTTTCCCATTTAGTCTTCAGTTCGGCAACGGAGATCGATTTACTTTTAACCACGATAGGCCGCGAGTAAGTCCTATTCTCCATTCCGTTGCATTTTCAGGGCATTCTTTAGTTGCAGATATTGAAAGAATCTCTTATGCCCCAAATGGAACTGAGTGTACAAAGGGCACTAGTTGTCCATTGAAAATCATAATCATATCTCCATGGTTTTTAATCCCATGATCCCTCCATCTCTGACAATCGGGGCCTTTTTTTAAGTTTCAGAAGAGCTATATTGCCTCATTGCAGAGCACTGAGGGTGAGTCTGTGTTTCCAAACCATTTTTGCTGCAAGACTGAAGTGCAGGGTTCGAAATTGCCAGGAGCTTGAAGCCAAGGGGAGCCTGGTTAGCTCGTAGCCAACCGCAACGAGGAGCTACTTTGACCTCTTTTGGCAAGTGGTGCCATACAAACCTAGCTATGTGATATTTATTAACTGTGTGTGCTTGGGAATGTATAGAGCAAATTGGATCATATAAAATGGACTCAAAGGAAGAGTTTGCATCTTGCGCATAGTTAGTTTTGCTATGCACTATGGACTAGCTCCTGGTTTCCCAGCGGTAGCTCCCGCTAAACTGGTTATGCCTGATACCCTGGAGCTGCTTTTTGTTCCTGGTCAACAAATCCCAATTTCAATCCCTGAGAATCCTTCCCATCGGTGATAATTTCAAGAGCATACCAAAATAACACTGTAGAGTATTGGACTTCTCATTTCTCACATGTGCACGCTTTTTCGAAGATGACGCTGCATTCCGTGATACCACGTACAATTTGTGATTTCTTGGCTGTTCGTTCACCTTGCTATCATCATGCATCAGATACATTATCGTTCTTTCAGGTACTTGTGGTCTTGCTTGGCGATGAAGATCAAATGAGGGAGGGGTGACAGCCCTGAAAGGGGTGATGAACCTAGATGCCCCAAGTATGGGTTAAAAAAAGGGGATATGATCAGGTTAAGAAAGAAAGAAAAATATTTGTTAGGTCACTGGTATTCATTATGTTCTTTCATGGATCACTGGGCACTGAAAGGGTGGCTTAACAGGTTCTTTCTTTGTAGCAGGTGAACCTTCCTCTTTCTTGGGGAAGGAGTAAAGGTGTGGGCACACAATAGTAATGGGCACTTAGCTGTTGTGTTCTGAATAAGCCTGAAGCTGTGAAGGTACACTATTTCTGCTGATATTGCCATGTGTTCTAGGCTTTCAAGAGGCTGCTCCGTTCACCACCCACCCTTGTTTAAATTAACTTCCCTTGTTTCGGCCAGCATGCTGGGTCCTCCTGTGACTTTCTAGGTTGGTGCCTTTCCAGGCCTTTTCTGTATCCTGTCTCCCTCACGATGGAAATCGAAACCTGATCCTGTCAGCTGAGCAATAGTCACGAATGCAAGTTACCCCAAACCCCTGCTTTTTGCTGTAGAAAACAGTCATGCTTTTGAACTAATTTCCATCCCCACAATGTACAGAAATGGCCTGTTCTATATTTCTCCCGCATTTCAGGTTGAATGTTAGTTTTTTTTTTCATGCATTTTTATACCCGCCATAATGTTGATGGTGTTTGTTAAACATACTACAGGGATTTGAAAGTGCTTTGAAACAAATTGCATATAGGCGCTATATGAATAAACTATTGTATCATAAATCATATCAGACTATAATGTACTGAGGATCCCTAATGAGGTTGACATGCACATATGGTGCCTGCAGCTCTGGGAGCTGTGCGTCTTGCATTGATAAAGCTATGTGTAAAATAGTGCTGCCCTATAATAAAAAAAATCTGGAGCAGAAAGCATGCCTTTGAGCTAATTTGCATACCCACGATGCATTGTTAAGTGGCTTTGAATTTGAGGCGAACTCCCAGGCATAGCTACTGGGCGGCATCTGTGGCTTAGGCGAAATGGCCGTTTCTACTCTTACCTTGTTTGAGTGAAAGAGCGGTGTCTTAGTTGCATAGAAGAACATAGGTAAAACCATCCATTTCCATGGGGATAGCCAAGCAGAAAAGTCTCTTACCCACTTGCTTGAATGCCAGTTCTTCACGTGCACACAACCTATTTCGCTCTCGCCAAGAGTGAATTACAGCTCGCCAACTGCTAGTGGCAGTAGTTGGTGAGCAAAGCAAAGCACACCACGAATGGACAGTAACGAAGTAAACAAAATGCGTATCTTCCAGTGAACTGGCTCGAAATCTTGTGACATTATTTTAAATCAGGCACACATAATATTAATAATAATTTTGCATTTATATAGCGCTACGAACCCTCGGGCATCTGAGCGCTGCTTAGTATTACCCACTGTGTGTGGTGCTCATTTATCGACCTCGGAAGGATGAAAGACTGATTTTGGTTCTGCCGGGATTCGAACCTGTGTCGGCAGGTTCTGCACTTCTGTCAAAGCGAGCACTCTACTGGCTGTGCTATCAGACCCCTTTATCTGATATATTACAGTCAGCAAAAAGCGAGGTATCGAGGAGACCCATGGCTATGAAATGTTGCTAATAACATACCGTGGTGGCAAATGCTGATGCCGCTGATTAGGATGGTCACTCGACTGAGGGCATTGAGTGCTGTTTGTGTCCAGGGAGAGTTTTCCGTGTTCTTGATACACGCGTGTGGAATTTTCCATTTTCGGCGTGTTCAGGCCTTCCACTCTTGGTTCGTGGCCTTGTGCAGGGGTTCTAAGCAACCACCTTCCTTTTATTTTGTTTAGGATAGTCTGAGAAAGGCAGTGGTTAGATCCAAGCCACTCTCTGGCCCCTCGTAGGAGGAGAAAAATTAAAGATGTGTTAAGGGCTTGTGCTGTTGAGCATAAACTGAGGACTAGATGGTAAATTGGCGTTTGATTAAAGTGTCAATTCATTGGCTTGAGTCCCAGCGCCATTGCCTTTTATTGGTTGTCATCTTGAGTGCGTTGCATGGGGTTTATGAAACACGACCAACATCTAAAGCAACACACTTTGTATGGGGGGGGTATTCATTATTGTGTAAATGTGTTGAGGTGAGGAGGTTGGACTTGACGGAGGCTACTACTAATGACAGGGGGAGGATCAGTGAGTGGATGTAAATGCCAAGGGATTTTAGCATGGCTGCTGTAGGTCTTCTTTGAAAAAGTAGGCCCTCGCCTCTTTTCAGAGTTGACGCAGGTGTGGCATGAAGCCATTCGTGCAGCAGTGTGATGTTCTATATCCTTGGTGTATCCCCTTAGCCCAAATGGGACCAGCCTAAACAGGGGTTAAATAGAACTACATGCATACAACACACGTGTAAGGAAGGAAGAGCGTGTGGGACCATGGGAGTTGCCAGGACTCGGAGTGCACAGGGGCTGCAAAATCAAGCACAGTATGTAGCTGCAAGCAGTATATGCTGTCTGCAGCAGGCATATTTCAATATTATATCTAATGTTGGGGTAGTAGTATGCTATAACATTCCTGATCAATATTGGTTACTCTCAGTGATCCATGTCTTGGTCTTGGCTACACCCTGGGTGCTCGCTTTGACCCTTGAGAAAGGGACTGAAGTGGGCCAGGGGGTTTGTCCAGAGCAAGTGTAAATGAGCTATGCCTCGGAGTGGTTGAGGTCGATGAGCAAGAATATCCTTTGGGTGTAGAGAACTAAGGGCTCCTCCTTTGCCTAAAACCACTGCCCTAAGTGCTCTCTCTGAGCCCAGTTTGATTGTGTGGCCAGTGGTGGCTGGGGAGGGGATTGGCCCTTATGTGAGGTTCATCTGGTCCATGGTACCTCTAAGTTAATAATGTGCACTGTTATCATTGATGCTGTAAACCCCCTTGGTTGTGTTTTATACATCAATAGAGATCCCCCGGGGTAAAAGGACAATCGTGTCTCCTGTGTTCATTTATGTCTCAGAATCTGGGAACAAGCTCATCTCCTGTTATGTGTTTGAACATGTTTCTGCAGGTAGCCTAATATGCATTTTCTCCACAGCTAGTTTAGGGATAATAATAATAATTTCGCATTTCTATAGCGCTACGAACACTCAGTGCTGCTTATTATTGCCCACGGTGGGATGTGGCAGTATGTATTGTAGTGGGACTCTCCCATGGCTGGTGAGCAAGCATCTGCACCAGCAGGCTAGGGCAAAACCCCCTGGCTACATTGTGTTGTAACTGGAGGGGGCCTCTGCCCTGGTGTTTTCCTCTTTTGCAGTTTTTAATTTCCAGTCTGGAGATGTTCCTGATTGGTGTACTTTGTGCGGCGGCCTCTGGATGTGGTGAGTATCTCTTTTCGTAATCGGGGGCTGCTTTAGTAGTGATGGAGTTTCACCCAATGCACCAGGTTTTGAAGATGATGTAAGACTTTTAGTGGCAACCAATGAAGGCCGATCAGTGCTGGGTTGATGTGGTCATGCTTTCTGCGTCCTTTGATCAGTGTGGCAGTGTCATGTCGTGCATCTTTTGAGTGGGATTGTGTGATGACTGTTGACCTTGACGTTACCCCCGTCAACCTGAGATGTGACCAAAAGTTGTACTATATTGATTTTTTGCGTTTCCTCACTTATGCAACTATATAAATAAAGAGCACTTGGACATTTCTTTTGAGCAGTGATCTGTGTGGCAGAGTTACAGGGTTGTCGCATGTAGTTGCAAGATACACTGATAATCAAACTTTGGGGCTTATAAATCAGGAGGTGTGGAAAAGTGGCAGTAACGGTTTATCACCACTTTACCGCACTGCCAGACTCCCACTTTCGAGGCACTTCCGGCTAACTGCTGGAGGTTTCTCCACTTAGCTTTTTAAAAAATGAGGATTTACTGCAGGCGGTTTTACCACCCATGTTAAATGATGACTGGCACTACCATTCGTCACTTGTAATCTGTCCGAAATTACAACCATAAAGCGTGGCAGTGATGCAAACAGAAATACCGCCAAACTCATGAGGAGGCCCCCTGTTGTGTAAGCAGTTGCCTCAGATATCTGTATGCATCCTGCAATCAGAAGAAGTTGGAATGCCAGCAGGACAGACTCTGCCCGTACAACCTTCTGAGGCCAAACTTTAAAGTACCATTTTAATTTTCTAATACCAGCCCCAGCCATTAAAATGCATATAAAGTTAACCCACATGCAACCGGATAAACATTAAAACACGATATTATCCTCTAGTTCGTGTGTAATTGATTGTGGTGCATTGTTTCGATGACCCCACAGAAAACGGGGTGCCTTGCATCAGACGCAGGTACTGAGGCAACGAGCTCTTCGCTGATCACGGGCAGTGTTTTGGTTGGCAATGTTTTTTGTTCCCTATGGGCTGGGTTACCCTGCTCCACCCGGCGATGCTTCAAGGCCTTTCGGATATCACACTTTCACTTCCAGGGTCACGTGCACGCACGGTGTCCACCGTCTGCGCCGTGTATAGTGCTGTGGGAGTCCGGGTTAGAGGTTACTTCCTTTTTGCGGTGGCAGGGCCTAGAAGTGTTCCAGTTTAGACTGGAAATGCCGCTAGGTTGTTCTTATCGCCGGGTCTCCCTGTAGAGCGGGAGTTCTGCCATCGGGTATCTCGGGAAAGCGAAAGCTGGAAAAGCAAATAATTACACACTGTATGGATGTGAGATCAGCTGTCTACGTACGGGTAGAAGCTTGAGCGTCTGTTTTCTGTAAAGGGGCCACGTTTATTGCTACGTCCCGCTGCCCCTTCGGACTCCCAACCCCTTTCATTGGAACCTTCGGCTTCAATGAAAAAGGAAAACAACGTGTTTACGCTGGTGCCCCTCAACTACATCCCCCACCCCTGCCATCCCTCCTAAGTCACTGGGGCTAACACGTGGTGTTATCTAACCGAAAGGGTGGGGCACTCTTACTTGAGAATGTCTTACACGATTCCTGGAAACAGTTCTAGAAATGATTGGTCTCTCGGAACAGGCAGCGTTTATTGGTGGCTGGGTCGGATAGTCGGAACAGGACAATCTCCTTTTCGTGTTTTAACACAAACCAAGCTATATACTCGTGTCTGTCCGCTCAGTGTGTTGAATGACTGGCGGTTGCCAAGATATGTTGTGACGTTGGACTCCATTTTTTTTCTTCTTATAATCCTGGCACGACCTACTCAACCTTCCATCCTTCCGAGCTTGATAAAATCAGTACCTCCTTTTTTAAAACACTGTATTCTTCTTTTGCACTAATCATTGCATGAAGGTTTGGCACCAAAATTGTAAATGAAACCACCCACATCCATTAGTTCATTGGAGACTTGTTAGTTAAAGCTTTTTTTTATACTGCGCACTATCACCACCTGCACAGTCCCCTGCTGCTCTGGCGGATATTTAAGGTTAGAGGGTGGTGGAGGTTAGTGAAGGGTGAACATTCTGGGGAAATCGTCCTCTGTCCCGGGATCTCGAGACTTTTTTAATTTAATAAACCCCATCCCGGGATTGGATGGGTGGGTGGCTGCGCTCCCAGTTTTTGCCGGGAACCGATTCAGAAATCCAGCAAATATGGGGGTCTGGCGTGACTCCTCTTGCACGTGAAGGCTTTTCACGTCCCCATTTCCTCCCCATTCCCCTTCCTTCGTCGTCCTTTTCCAATAAGAGGAGTGTGCCTGGAAGACACCCCCGCAACAGGCCAGCAACATAGAAGTAGGGCTACCGTTTTATCAGAGTCCTGTTTGTGTTTATTGTAGTCCTTCTATGTCCTGTCTTGTTTTTCTTTTTTTTATCTGGTCACCCTAGGTTAGTGGAACTGAGCGAGAGAAAAGAGCAAGAGAGCTGGGATGTGCTTTTGGCATCTGTTCGGTTTACACCGTTCGCTGAGTTTAGGTGTGTTTTTCAGTTGGTAGCGGTGCAAGGCGTGGTTTGCTTAGTTACAGTGTAGTGTGTGTGGTTTGTTGTGCTGTAGAGATATGGATGTGTTTAGTTCAGTTTGAGAGGTGTATGCAGAGGGATGAGATTTTTAGTAGGGTTGACAAGTGGCATCACAATCTAAATGTGACACATGCTAATCTCCACAATTGTATCCCCTTTAAACTTGCCGAAATTGAAAATGGTGGCCAGTTAAAGCAATTGGCTTAATGCCGGTTATGGTCTCCCTACAGATTGAGGGTAGAATGAAAGGGCTGCCTTCTACAAGGAGGTTAAATGCTGACTGTGACTGACAAACATAAATAGGCTGACTGCTAGGGAAGCAGGATACTAGGTAATGAGAGAGGTGGGGTAGCTAATGGGATACAGTTAGGGCTGTACTCCCCTATCTACTTTACGCTAACCTTGTCTGTCGCTGCTGGTTGACTCTGGCAGGCTTCACAGTCGAACATGGGCAAACGCAGACTGGAGCGGCTTCTTCGGGAGTTGCCCTTTGCCTCTGGCCCTTAGCCGAGGGCTACCTTGGGTGATTGCACTAAATGGGACTCCTGAACCAACCAATCAGGGGGGTGGAGGGATGGTGGGAGGGAGGGGCTGAGCGCGAAAGAAGGAAGCATGCAAATGTGAAGATCACCCAACTAAAACCCTGCCTAAAATCTCCTCCCAGGTGGCCAGGAGAGGGCAGATGCTTCCTGATCCCAATCCTGGGGGTGGTGTAATGTGGGAGGAACACCAGGGTGGAGAAAGGCAAGGGCGTTAGGGAGATTTCGCAGGGTGAGACACTGTAATCCTCCTTGAAGCTAAATATTCTTACCACAGACTTAGAGGAATTGGCCTATTGCCATTTTATTACATCTTGGCCGCCTACTAAAGATGGAAAGTTAAATTCTAATGAAGTCACTCAATATAGTGTTGAACGCAAAGAACACATATTTTATACCACTAAATCATCATATCCTCAACAATGTCAAAGGTGTGCCAAAAGGAATGACGAGTATGTGACTTTTCCTCTCCCATCTGTCTCTAAAAAGGTTAAACCCTATAACTCCTCTCTTAATAACACCAAGGGAGGCAAAACCATCCCTAAATATTTTAAAGAAGTAAGAATACGAAATGTTTCTAAAGTGGACTTCATGTCCCAGAATTCCTAAGGGAGTCTGACAAAGAAGAGGGCAGGGGGGTATGCAGAAGCCAAGGACAGGCAGGCAGGCCTAATAGCTTTTGGTAGGGTTCGGCAATTAGTCCTAAGGGCCTGTACCTGAAGCCAGTTAACCTACATGAGGGGCATAAAACGCTGCAGCAGGAAGGAGCAGTAGAAAGAAGCTGGAACAGGAGCTGGAAGGTTACAGTAAAAGAAGCAGAGCACAAGGCTCGAAGTTCACTTGGAAGTGTGACCACAGAAGGACGCAGAGCGGAGGAAGAGCAGATTTCACCTGCTGGCTCTGAGTTGTCTCTGTGCTCACAAACCCTGTTTGGCTGTGGCACCATTGGAAGAGACTGGGAGAAACAGGCAGTCTTTCCAGGTGCATCTAATTGCTGTGAACGCAGGGCTGAAGTCGGGCATCCACCGAAAGCCCATGTGCAGAAGTAAGCCGAGGGAAGCTGGAGAAGGGAAGACTTTCCATTAACTAGGCCCGATCAGAGACACCCTTGTTGGAGAGGGGTGTGGGTCCCAAGAGTGTCTGTTGCAGCAGACCATATTAAGTCTGGAAGCAGAACTAACCCACAGCCACTGTGATTGTGGAGGCGGTGGAAGGGAGCTTCGTACTCCAAATCATCAGCAAAACCTTGGCAGTATCTGTATCCCGCTTAAATGGTACTCTCGTACAAGTAAAAGCGAGTAAAAGTTGTTCGCAGAAGTGGGAAGTCATTCTAACAAGGGAATTGGATCAGGCGCTTACATCAATGAAGCTAAAGTACCCACGTGTAGAGAAAGCTTCTCTTTTCCCCATTGTTAGATAGATATAAACAGTTGCCGAATGGTCGCGTATCTCCTATTAAAGAGACTGTTGCCGATAAACATTATGAAGTAGAAGCTGACTTTCCCGCAATGTTACAAGCCCAATTAACATTAAAAAAAGAGGTTGCGCACATGAAAGTGTTTCCCATATTCTTTTGAAGCATAATGCTAATCGAAAAGAGGGAACACACATCTTTAAAGTGGTAGTTTATTATCAAGACGAAATCGTGTGTACCTAATTCTGTTCCCACAGAGAAACCTCTCGTAACTTACTGAACAATTATATAGCAGTTGTAGAAGTTACTGAAGGCAAACAAAGAACAAGTATTACCCAAGCCAGTATGCTAAACCCATTTGAAGTGAAACTAGCCCAGTTAAGAACTGACCACCATGGTTTTAAAGTTGTTTAAGCTGTTGAAAACCCAGAGTCCTCTGATACAAGGGTGTCAAGGTTATCCAAGGCAGAAAGAGTGGCAATACAGCTTTGGGGTAACCACTGGAGACAAGAAGGTGTATGTATGAAGCTGGGGAAGGGAGCTTGGAACTTGTTAAAGGAACTCCTAAATCTGTAGAGTTGAGACTGTACAAATTAATAAGAACCAATCTGGGAGCTAAATACAGATTTCCTGGTAGCTGCAAGACAGAAAGGAAAGGCAAAGAGGCTGCCCTTCCTTGCCATACAAGAGAAAAGAGTGCATTGCCAACCTGTAGAGGTCGAAGAGGCTTGTTGAAGTTGCCTACAATACAAAGTCGCAGTAGCCGTAGTAGAACTGTGGTTGCCGATACTTTTGTCAGAACATTATTATTTGATTGTAGTAGAAGCAGAAGCAAACTGTGGGAAAAGGGAGCTTGCTCTCACAGTATCATTGCCAGAAGGAAGTTGCTCGGGGGAGCGCACACCCTAAGAAGAAGCATCCTGACAAATTGTATTACAAGACGCTGCAGAAGGTACAAGGGGAAGAGTTGTTTTTAAGCAGAAGTTGTACTTTTGTCTTAATCTTTACCCATTATTTCCTGGAAGGAGGTTATCCGGGAATACCATTAGTGCTGTTGTTTTCTTTGTGGAACTTGGAAAGAGGATCTTTTCATCAAGCGAAGAAGGAACTGTTACCAGAGGATATTTGTTTGTGGTAACTTTTGTTTCTTTGGAACTTTTCAAGGCTTTATTTTCCTTGGAAGAAAGTGACTTTGGGACATTCCTGGGGGAGTACAATCTCCCCGGGACAAATTGAAGTCATCCAAGACATTACCCTTAGCCAGTCTTACTCCAGCTTCAGATGCAACACTCTAAACTGGCTGTGCTCTAATGACACATGATTCCTTTGGATACTCTGCTTCGATACCTATGTACCCCCATTATGCATTTATGTAACCCATTGTACTATCTTACTGTACCGACTTGCATTTTTCTTGCTGTCTTCACTGTATTTATTCCATTGTGTAACTAAGCTTTAAGTAACCATTGTACCTGCTACGCTCAGCTACGTAAGGGTTCGGTGCACATGACCAAATAAATAAATAAACAAATAAACAAACTAGTCATTTGGTAGCCTTTTATTTATGTTGTTTATATGTTACTTTGAATGTTTTGTTATTTAGTGTGGAGGTTAGTTTTGTGTATGCTAGCAGGTTTTCCCTTAGATCCTAGACTAGGTAGGGAATCCCCTGGCAGAGTAGGTTTAGTTAGGGTTTATTTTCTATTTTTATTTAAAATAAAATGTCAAACCTTGAGAAAACCAAATAGTTGTGAGTCTCACATTACTAACCCCTCACACAAAGCTGTAGCGAGGACACTGTTAGCCAATCAGGTGGGTTGAGGGAGGGGTGGGAGGAGAGGCTGAGCGCTGATGAAGGAAGCGGGCAAAGCTATGGGAAAGAGCGTGCTGGGTACTAAATACAAATTCAGCAACAACAAGGCCAAGAAAGTGGCACAGGGATCGGATCGGGCAGCTGAAGAGGCCAAACACTTACCTGGACACACATAGCTAAAGTGGTGTTGGTAGCGTGTTTACACTGCCTGCAGCCCTCGCTGTAGAGGGGGCACTGTTGTTAGCCCATCAGGTGGGTGGAGGGAGGGGTAGGAGGAGGGCCTGGGCCTAGAAGAAGGAAACATGCAGAGCTTTGGGAAAGAGCGCTGGAACCATGGAACCAGACACTTTGACAGTCCCAGCTCACTGAAGTACTCCTAGCCAAATGATTGTTATTATTATAATTTTTTGACAGCTGTTTTTATTATTTGGTTGGACACATGGACAAATTGCTTTGTGTGAGGCACATACAGGCAAAAGTATCCAGTGCAAATAACACATAGCTCATTTTTGGATGGATGGCACACCCCGTTTCCCACACATGTCTCCCCCCCCACCCCCTCCCCAAGAAGACTAAATACTACACAGTGACAGAAGCCCGCAAATAAAGATTTGCCAAACATGGTTTGAATGTTTAAGCAGGGAACATCTGATCATAGTCCAACCAAGGAGCCCACATATTCATAAATTGGTGAAGTCAACCCTCTTTTGCCACTGTGACTTTTTCCTCCACCAAAATGTCACATACTTTAATCCACCAGAGAGATAGGTCCGGCCCCGCTGGGGATTTCCATCCGTGAGCAATCGTAATGCATGCAGCCAGCAATAGTTGTCTAATTAGTTTTGCACCGACCCGGATTTAGGATATATTCTTCAATTGGGCCCCACAAAAGGAGAGTCTCGGGGCTCATCAGAAGTTTGATGTGAGTGATGGATTCTATGATAGCGGTTATACCTTCCTAGAAGGAGTCGATCAGCGGGCAGTGCCGCCACATGTGAAAATATGAACCTTGTGCTCCACAATTACGCCAGCAGGTAGGTGCAACTGAAGTAGCTGTACTGGGGAATAATACCAGCGGAATAAGAATTTTAGGGCACACTTGTTGTTGATCACGCACCTGGAGGAAGAGTGATTCCTGGCCCAGATGTCAAGCCAAGATTGGTCCTCCAGCGGGTGGCCTAAATCCATCTCCCAGCAGTTCATGTAGGCTGGGTGCCCCGGCTAACTTATCGACCCTCATTAGCTTATACAATTTAGACATCACTCCAGGCTGCGGGCCCTGCAGGGCAGTTAGCTCAATCGGGCTCCAGCCACGTATAACTTTTTGTCTTATCCCTGGATGTGAGATCCAATGCTGTAGCTCAGCATAAGAGAATCTGTCTGACTCTGAAAATTGAAATACTTATTTACAGCCATCAAACATGCGTAGTTAGTCCCCCTCAAACAGCTGGGCTAACGTTTGAAGGCCCCCCTGCTCCAAATTCTAAAAGCGCCCAGTTGCATCCCAGGAGAAAATGCAGGGTTATGTCAAATTGGGGAGTATGCCCATGCCTCCAGGGACCCTTTTCCCCCTGAGAGCCCACCCCATGACTTTAAAGTGACTTTAGTAGAGGAGAGCAGGGTTTGTCACTGTTTTAGTATCGTATGGGGGACAAAAGGCAGAAAAAGAAGACAAAGAGGCAGTGGGAGTCTAGATTATTCAATGTCAACCCTTTTTGGTAGGGGATTAAGGGACATCCATGTTAGAAGATGTGAAATCTGCGCTGCTTCTGAATATTTGTGATGTAAGTGTGGGACACCAAGCCCACCCAATCCTGCACCTTGCACCATCACCTTCCTGGGGACATTAGCCTTCTTGCCCCGTCAAATAAATCCGAAGTTTTACTGCTAAAGGCCGTCCAGTACGTTTTTTTGGGATGAGCAGAAATAAAGAAGGCGAGGAAGTAAACACATTTTAACAGTTTTGCAATTTGAATCTGCACCATTTGATTTTTGCCTATCCTACACAACAAGATGCTGCCTGCTCCTAAGATGGCCGCCCGCCCTTGCTGCAGCAGAGCGTTGCGTTGCTAAGCAACGTGACTCGTTACTGCATTTTACCAGCATATAACTGCCGGTAGGTGGAAGCCGGCCCGTCCTCGAGAAGGCCAGCGAGAAAAGGCCCTGTTTTGTGCCTGAGCTCCCTTCATTCCCCCAAGATCGTAGAGAGGGCAGGAGCCCTCTCCCCACATGGACGACGCCTTCCAAGTCTGCCGCTCCCCATCCAATGCTGCAGGAGCAGCGGGGACACTTTGAGCAACGAGGTAAGCACCCCCTTACTTCGTGCCACTCATTTTAAGGCCCCATGATTTACAGTTGTGCAGTTTGAATCTGCACCATTGATTTTGCCTATCCTTTATAACAAGTTGCCGCCTGCTCCTAAGATGGCCGCCCACCCTTGCGGCAGCAGAGCGTTGTGTTGCTAAGAACCGTAACTCGTATCTACATTTTACCAGCATACATCTGCCGGAGGGTGGAATCCGGCCCGTCCTTGAGAAGGCCTGGGAGAAAAGGCCCTGTTTGCGCTTGTTAGGCTGGGGAGCGCTATCCCGTGCCGACACCCTTTGTAGTGCTGCTATAACAAGGTACGACTCTGACTTGCCTCCCTGGCTCCACCCCTGTCAATGAGCCACGCTCCAGTCACTAAAAAGCATTCTCTGCCATACTCGAACTACCTCTTCTAACTCCATTGCAATATACCACCCGCTGCCTGCACTGTATTTACACCCGCAATTGCGACAGAACTACATCCTGCGACTTAACGGACTTTGCATACTGCCCATGTCCCTGGGGGCCCTTTCCTGCTAGGTGTGATCAAAAAGCACCGTGCCCCTCACTTTGTATTTGTGTATCCAAACGGCATTATGTGCCCCTTCTCTTAACTGTTGTTTAAACGGCACGACTTGCCCCACTTTTTGTGGGCTCAAACTACACTACGGGCCTCTCTTTTTAATTGTGTGATTAAATTGTATTACGTGGCTTACTCTTGACAGTGTGTTTAAACTGCATTACGTGCCCCACTTAATGCTGGGTGCCCAACCTACTCTGGCTGGAGCTATCCAAAACAGCCGTCCTGATAATACCTCACATAGGTACATCCTCATTGCATTATGTACCACCTGGAGACCCCAACCTAACGATGAAAATAAAACCAACCTGTCCAACATATCAGCATTATACAAGAAAGAAATAATACATACCAAACAGGAAACCTACAACAGGATTCTTCAAGCAAACTCAAGTACAAAGGAACGCTTTGTAATCTTAAAGAGTTGGACGAACCCATTCCACCAGCAGACAACTGCCTGAAGGACAAACTGTGGTGTTCTAATATTCAGGATGTCTTCTCTAACAAAATTACCCGTCTCCAAAATAAGATTGCTGATAAAAAGCACACCTACCTAACTCAGACATACCTGTCAGTACCCCTACGAACCCCACTAAACTCTCACAACGCTTCAGTTTCTCAAGAGTCTCAATCCTTGAGGTTGAAAAAACTATCATTTCATTAAAACCCTCAAACTGCCAGGGAGACAAGTGCCCAGTCCAAATTATAAAAGATGCCGCAAGAGACCTCTCACCTTTCATAACCTAGTTAATCAATGCCTCTTTTCTCACCTTTCATAACCTAGTTAATCAATGCCTCTTTTGCATCGGGTACCATCCCCAGCAATTTAAAGGAGTCTTGGGTCCTTCCTCTCCTCAAAAAACAATGGTTAGATCCATCCATCCCTAAGAATTATAGGCCTATCACGACAGTACAATTTTTACTCAAAATATTAGACCGAGAGGCCTATCTTACTACTACTAGAGTCTACTAATTAGAGTCCAATCATCTCCTGGGACTCTGCCAATCTGGTTTCAGACCCCAATCGATCTCAAAACCCTAATCGACAAGCTCAAGGACAAGGCCCTGTTACTCCTCCTTGATCTCCTCCTTGATCTCTCGGCTGCTTTCGATTTGGTAGACCATAAAGTACTTTGCAACCACCTCGACTCTGCTGCCAACTTCACACAAAATGCTAAAGTTTGGATTCAATCCTTCTGGAGAAACAGGACCATGAGAGTCTTCTAACCATTTGCGGTGGCAGACTTCATTCCCATCACGTGGTGTGCCGCAGGGCTCCTGCGTCTCACCCACATTGTGTAACATATTTACTAAGCCCCTATTCGATAATCTGGACCGTCTGGGTATGACATACACTAATTATGCAGATGATACCCAGATCCTGAGAACGCTTACCGGGGATTATGACAAGGATGTGGCCTTAGTAAAACAAATCTACCTCAACATTCAAGCATGGATGGCAGCCCATCGCCTGTGCTTGAATGATGACAAAACTGAGCGCCTCATTCTGGGGACTACAGTTAACTTTAACAAACTTGGACCTAAATATATCCCTATCAACATCGATGGTAACCACATTAAGGTTTCTAAGGAGGTTAAAACTCTAGGTTTCTACCTTGACTCCACCCTTCCCTTTGCTAAACAGGTCAATGCCATGGCCTCGGTCTCTGCAGATACCTGCAAGCATATTAGAGCTGGTAAACCCCTTCTATCCACCGTTAGCTGTATCACACTGGCCCATGCCCTTATCCTGTCCAAGTTGGATTACTGCAATTCCCTATACTTGGGCGCCAGCAAGCATATTATCAATAAGATCCAAATTCTCCAGAACAATGCCTTGAGATCGGCACATGGCATCGCTAAAAGAGATCATATCTCAGAAGTAAGGAGACAGAACAAATGAGGGCACATCAAACCTTTCTCAAATTCAGATTTCTCAAACACTACTAAATGGATTAGGGATAAAGACTAACTAACCTTAGCGCCCATCCCATCCCATCCATTGCATGCACCACAGCATCGCCCTATAGACCTAACTTTATATAACCATTATACATTTCTGAATAAGTTGTATATTGACACTGTAAATTATGTAATTACGCACTGTGTGCTCTTTTATGTATATATCTGATTTACAGTTCCCCAAACGCATGTCACCTACCTGATCTGCTGTATACCTGTGTAACCTTAAGCTGAATGTATTCTTGTATCCTACTGTCTCCTGCGCCCTGATGCCCTTGGGTATGGTGCGCATTACAAATAAATAAACAAACAAACGGCAGTTATCTGGCCTATCAAAGAAATGTCCTGCGTCGCCCATTTTTCCAAATCCGTTTGTAGGTTCTTAAAGGGGGGGAATTAGATGCAAATGGGTCTTTAGGTGAAGCCGTGATCCGAATCCCCATGTATTCAATGGATTTGTTATCCCACCGGATTGGGTAGAGGGATTGAAAGGAAAGAATTTCCCGTGAGGTCAGCCCTACTCCTAATGCCAAAGATTTCCCAAAATGTATTTCAAAACCAGCCACTTGGCCGAAAGACCTGAGCTCTTGAAGGGCAGCTTCGAAGGAGGGCGGATAGCGGTATTGAAAGTAAGACACTGTCTGCATGAAGAGATACTTTATGTTGAGAGCCCCGGATCATGATCCCCCCTGATTGCCAGATTACTATGTATGCTTTGAGCCAGGGGCTCCATAATTAGGCAAATAACAGGGGGGAGATATGGCATCCTTGTTGCATCTCACACGTGAGTGGGATCGAGGATGTTTGTTCCCGATTTATCCGGAGTAAAGTGTTTGGGGATATATAGTTGGCCAAAATCATTTTACGGAAGCAGGGCCCAAATTGGAACGCCTCCAGAGTTAATTGCAAAAGGCCCCGTCCACTTTATCAAATGCCTTAGTAGCATCCAATGCCAAAAGGGCCAATGTTCCCTGGTCTGCTGTTGTTGTTTCTATCAAATTCAGGGCTCGCCTTATCTTGTTGCCTGTTTTTCTCTCCACCTTGAAGTCTGTTTGATCAGCATCAATCAATGTAGGGAGTAATGGGGCCAAGTGATTTGCCACTAATTTAGAATAAATATTTACGTCAATGTTTAACAAAAACATTGGCCGATAAAAAGCACAATCCTTTGGGTCTTTCCCAGTTTTTAGCAGCTAGATAGTAGTGGAGATATGCATAGAGAGGGTTATATTTCCTACTTCTCTGAAGGAATTAGAGAGCCGTCAATGGGGACAGCAGTTGACTTCTAAAGAGTTTATAACATTTAGTTGAAAATCCATCGGGGCCTAGGGCTCTAAATTTTAGGGATTTCACTTCTTCTAGTTGAATAGGGGATTCTAATGCCTCTTTGTCCTCCTGAGAAAGGTGTGGCAAAGTGGCTTCTTCAATGAACCTCTTTTAACCCTGGAGCGACCAAACCAGTGCCACCATAGACTATATGAAATTATATTTTGCCAGCTGTAGCTGGGCCTGTTCCCCATATTGTGTCACCCCCTGTCGGTCTTTTAGGCCTATATTAGTATTGCGTTTTTTAGATTGGGCTAACTTTCTTGCTAGAATTGGTTGGCCTTATTGTTCTTGACATAATACCCTTGTTTTGTCATTGAAAGGGAGCAAGCTGTTTCTTCGGCGTTAATCGCATCTAATTTGTTCGAGCCATTCCGAAGTGAATGGTGAAGTTTAGGGGACCACCCTTTCTTGTGTTTCCCCTCAATCTCCAACATTTCTTGTTCTAGTTGAACACAAGCCTGTTGTTCGCCCCCCTGTGGTAGGCCGCAGAATGGGCTATTAGGACTCCCCGAATAACTGCCTTCATGGCGTCCCATGTCGCAGCTGGGAATGTGAGTTTGGTCGGGTTCTCATGGAAATAGTCCCCTATTGCTGTAGCTACCCGATCCCCAAGGGCCATTTCATTTAAAATTGGGTCATATAAATGTCACTGAGGTCTGGGGGGAGGAGCTGGATGCCAGATTCTAACCTGCATGATAACTGGGGCATGATCGGAAAGGATCCTGGAGGCAATGGACACCTTATCAATAAATGTCATAAATTTGGGGGACACAAACATTAAATCTATACGGGAAGGGGAGCGGTGGACACGAGAGAAAAACGTAAACACTCTCCAAGCATCCACCGCCCCCAAGGTCTTGAGAAAATTGACGATACTCAAGGTAATCTTGAAATCTCTAGTCGAATGGTCATGAGTTTTGTCCATCACGGGGTCCCGGACCCCATTAAAGAGTCCCCCAATAATGACCTGAGCCTCCAAGAAGGGAAGAATCAAAATCATTGAGGAATTTGTCCTGACCCTCATTGGTGGTATAGATCGAGACTAGGGAGTACATCTGTCCTAATAACATACCTTTCACTCCAAAATATCGACCTCCTGGGTCTCGTATGGTGGCCAGCTCCTTGAACGAGATGGCCTTTGCTAATAGGATCGCTGTTCCTCCTGTCTTCGTACCGCTGGAGGTCAAAAATTGTTGAAGGAAATCCCTGTTCTGTAGGCGAACAAGTTTACGTTCAGGGAGGAGGTGGGTCTCCTGCAGAAAAACCACTGACCCATGCAAGTCTTTCAGACGCCAAAGGATAGACTTTAGTTTCCCTGGGGAGTTCAGACTTTTAACGTTTAGTGATACAAAGCCCCATTTCTGATGAGGTTGTGTAGGATCTTCTAGGGAGGTCTCTTCCATGGGGGGGAGGGGCCGTGTGACTTTCAGTCGCCATCTTGAGTTAGAGTATATCCACGGCCATGTTCGAACCAAAGTTTTAACCAAACTAACCAACAAAAGAACCGAACCACAAAAAAGAACAAAAAAATGTAGGGCACCTTGCCCCAGCGACCATCAGGTGACCTCTCACTTGAGGCCGGCCATGACCCGCATGAAGACCATCGTCAACTCAACGTTGCGCGGCGCTCCCTGGTGTTAGTTGGTTAATTTGCATATGCCGGGGAGCTCCCTATGGAGCGCCGCATTGGTTCAGGTATGTGTTGGGGGCTTCCCTGGGTTGCGGCCTTTGTTTACCCTCGGCCAGGTGGTACGCTGAAGCTTTAGTTTATCACCCTCCCCCCTCGAGGAAACCAAGTAGAGAGCCATCCTCTTTATTTGGTGGAGAGGAGCTCAGAATCCCCTCTGCATCATCCAATTAAGCGATTGTACGAAAAGTCCCCTTGAACGTAAACTGTAGCGTGGTGGGAAATAGCCAGCGATATTTGATGTTCCGGTCGCGCAAAAATAAGGTTGATGGCCGCAGAGCTCAGCATTTTAGGATTGTAAAAGTGGCTAGGTTCTGAAAAACCTGTAGGGCTGAGCCTTGAAACTACAGTTCATCCCACTTACGACCCACTGGTAGAATTTCCTGCTTGGTGGTGAAGAAATGGATCCGAGTAATAACATCGGGAGGGGAATCTGGCATTGAACCCCTGCAAATACGCAATCTGTGGGTGCGATCTAGTAGGAGTATTGATTTGTCAAGATGTGGCAAAAGGGCTTGAAAGAAATCTCCTAAATATTCATTCAGCGCTTAATCGGGGACCGATGACGGCACTCCTCTGATGCGTAAATTATTTCTTCGGACCCTGTTCTCCATGTCCTCATGCTTATATTCCAAGATGTCGTTCTTTCCAGTGATCAGATTCTTTGTTGTATGTTCAGCAATGTAGTTGAGTGGTCTGTTTCCCCTAATCTTTGTTCTACTTCCACAACTTTCTGGTCCACTCGCCCTCTAACTTGGTGGAGATCTCGGACATGCAGGTCTGAAACTCTGCTTTGATGTCCAACATAAAAGATTGGATGTTGGGGGGCGTGGCTAGGCAGTACACCATGCGGATGTGCTTCCCTTGTGGTCCGCTGCAAGGTGCCCAAGCCTTGCAATTTTAGCACCTTAAAATGGAAAATTCCTGCCTGATTTCCTACATCGGGGACGTATGAGGAGACACTGATGCTGCGGTCAAATTTGTGGACAAAATCGGAACACATGAAGCCCGTTATCCGATAAACGCGAACGTTGGCAGCTGCGGGGAAGAAAATGGCGGCGAGCGCCATCTGAGGAGAGCTTTGAGCGAGGGGATCGCTGACTCTTCCGCCCGCGGACCGTGACACTCCCATCCCGAGAACGAACTCGGGGACACAACACAGCGAGGACTTCCTCCGCCGAGATCTTCGTGAGAGGGTGGCGGCCCGGTGGGACCAGGGGACTCCCCCTGCGGGGAGCCCGGAGGAAGGGGAGGGTCAGCGCCACGGAAGGAGACTGCTTGGCGGCCTACCTGGGAGTGTGGCGGCCTTCCCATTGAGGCAGCCAGAGCAGGTGCGCCGGGACTTCAGAGTCTTGAGCGGGCTGGGGACTCTGCTCTACTGGGTCCGCGGTACGGCGCCGCCATTGAGAGCCCACTCGGGGCGGCGCACAGGACAAGCGCTGAGCTTGGGGGACCCGGCCCTCCTCCTAAATCGGCCAGATGTGAAGCGGTAGAGAGCGGAGTATTGGGGGAGCCGGACTGGGTGGGGGCTCTGCCTTGCCGGGGTCTGCTGCACAGCGCCGCCCCTTGGAGTCCGCTCGGGGCGGTGCACATGACACACACCGAGCCCCGGAGAATGTTGGCTCTGGGATGAAGACACGGGGGCACCCGGGTCCTTGCCCCCAAGGTCGGAGCCAGATGGCAAGGTGCGCAGACAACATCAAGGAGGGACCCCGACCCCCCCCCCCCCCCTGCTGCACGCCTGACATCCATGAGCTGGAAACTACCGGGAGCAACACTACTGAACCCTGGTGAGTGCAATACCGCCCCGGGTGGGGGAAGATGAGACCCCTCTCACTGTCACTGAGCGAACAATATTGACACTGCAGCAACCCCAAGGGACCTCCCAAGCCTCCCAAGAGCCCGAAATAAAATCATCTACTCTATCTGCTTACTCAGCAGAAGCTGGTCCTGCTCACCTGGCGCCCCACGTTCCTCCAACTGCATTCGGGTCAGTCGTAAAAGATCTCAGCAATCATCCCAAGAAGTGCCCAAAGCAGGGATTAAAAAAAAGAAGGGGCTCGGCATACAAGCTTATCTAGCACCACAACCTGTGGAGCCACTCCCCACACGCACGAAAACGGCCAAGATTCACCCAGTATCATCTCCAAATCAGACTCAAAATATGGCGATGTCCAAGGGGGAATTAGAGCGAATGCTCAGATCATTCAAACAAGTCATTACACAAGAGATTAAAGAAGAGCTCTAGACCTCCAAAGACTACTTGGCCCAGTCCCTCGCAGACCTTACTTCCCACCTCGGCGGGATAGAATCCAGGGTTAACGACCTGGAAAACACAGTATGCGAACAATCCCATAACAACGAGGCCCTAACAGAAAGGGTGAAGATCATTGAGGAACAGTTGGAAGACATATGGGCAAAGCAGGCCGATTTGGAAAACAGGTCGAGACGGAATAATGTACGCCTCTGCGGTGTCCCCCGACAGATCCCCGATCAAGGATTAACCAAATATGTGGAGACATTGTTCAGATCCCTGCTTGACCTCTCGCCAAATGAAGGCATACAGCTAGATAGAACCCACCGAGTATATTCCTCCGCCCAACTTAAAAGGAACTTGGCACCAGACGTGCTCACTCAAGTACACTTTTTTCGCCAGAAAGAAGCGATCATGGCGGCAGCCAGGGCCTCGGATACTATACATTTCCAAGGCACGAACGTCCAACTCTTCCAAGACCTGGCCCCCTACACATTAGCATGCAGACGGCGTCTACAAAAGGTAACCTCCTGGCTGAGAACCCAGAAAGTCTCCTATCGCTGGGGATTTCCTTGCAAGCTGATCTTTGACTTCCAAAGCCAACACTACATGATCTCCTCCGAAGAAGAAGTGAGAGCCTTGTTGTTAGAACACCGGATAACAGAGAGCTGAATCAGAACGCTCAGAATATAGACAGGTCCACTTCACACCCCTTGCCGAAAACTGGAAGAGGGAAAATCTGGTGGCGACACCGATCTGCGACGAATTTGCATCAGGAACCTGGCCCAGAGAAGGCAGCCTCTGTCCCTGAGGGGACAACAGCCCTTAAACGAGGAGAATAGGAAGACTGGGCGGCCACCTGACCTGTTTGTACTGCATTTAAAGTTCGATTCTGAGAGGACATGGTCACCCCGAAGGTCTCTACAGTGTCACTGTCGCTTCTTGACGAAAATGGACCCCATGTTGCCAAATGGAGGTTCTTGAACCCCTGAAGATGTCTGTTCTTTTCTCTCGTTGGATGCTTCCAGGGGCACCCTATCCTCAAGCTCGGGCCGAGGGATTGGGGAGAAAATGGACTGTCCTAACACAAATTTGTATGTTATACAGCCCCCTACCACCACTGTGTGCTTTGTTTGGCTGTATTTAGGGGCGTTGGAAATTTCCACATGTTAATCGGCTTTGGGCGCCTGAGTGGATGGCGCCCGATATACTTCACACTTGGTTAAAATTAACTCTGGGTGTGGAACTAGTACTTTCTGAAATGGAAACAACTTGGCTATTTTGTTTTGTCTGCTATCACTGATTATTATTTCTTTTTTGTGTTTAAGCAGAAGCTTCTTAGTTGGTATTACCTCTCTCACCGGGGACCTCCTACAAGTCACAGTGCAACAAACTCGCTGGCTGGATACCTCGCCCTTGGTCTTTTTGGGGGAGGCTACATGAAGGGAAGGCTCATGCGAATGGAATATGGCAACCCCGAGTTATAGATGCATTTCCCATAATGTGCAAGGTCTGAACTCCCCCCTGAAACGGAAAGCACTCTTCCACAGATTAGGGTCCTTGGACGCAACATTTTTATTTCTTCAAGAGACTCATTTGCGGCCGGAAGATGAATTCTGCCTCAATGATAGACTTTACCCCACTAAATACTTTGCCCCAAGTGGACTGAAAAAATTAGGGGTTGCCATTCTGGTGCGCAGGGGGATTTCCTTTACAACCGTAGGGGTGGTATGAGATGAAGAGAGGAGGTTTCTGTTGGTAAACGCCTTGCTGGATGGTCGCAAAATCACACTGGTCTCTACATATCCCCCCAACACTAAACAAGATCTGTTTTTTATGAAATTGTCGAAAGCCTTACTTGAACATGCAGAGGGGGAAGTGATTATGGGCGGGGATTTTAATGCAGTGGTTAACCCCCTGGTTGATAAAACCCTTCCACCAACACTCAATGATAGGAATAACTTCAGAGCCCTTACCTCCCTGCTTAAAGAACACTCCCTGATTGAAGTGTGGAGGTACTGCCATCAAGATGAGAGGGACTATACATACTTTTCAGCTGTCCATGGGGGTTTCTCCAGACTAGATATGTTCTTTATATCCGATTCGCTCATTCAGGAGGTGGAGGAAGTAGATATCCTCCTGGAGGCGCTCGCAGACCACTCTCCAGTTCTATTAACTTTAGCCCCCCCCCGACATACCCCCCAGACAAGACCTACTTGAAGGCTAAACGACTTCCTCTTAGAAGACCCGGCGATATGTGCCCACGTTAAGGAATCCATGAACCAATACTTCAGTGAGAATGACACCGATGATGTGAGCTGGAGCATGGTCTGGGATGCAAATAAAGTGGTGATTAGGGGGCACTTTATAGAGCAAGCTGCACAACGGGGAAAAGCTAGGAGATTACTCCAGGAACAACTAGAAGGGGATGCCCGTAGACTAGAGGAGGCACATAAAAAAAACTCACTGCGTTCTTTAAGGGACCTGCCAATGGCTAAAAAAGCGCTTGAGGCAACCACATGGGGAAGGCGGCCTACTGCATGATGCGTGCTAAACAATTTTTCTACACCAAAGAAAACCAGGCTAACAAATTGCTAGCAGCTAAGTTAGGGATTGCGGGATAAACGAGGAAAGGGCACCAACTCTGAAGAGGGGAAATGTCTTATTGTTGAGGAATTTTTCAAGGAACAGGCAGCCCTGCATAGGGGGGACTCGCAGTCCACTAAAGACTTTATAAACACAGCAAACCTACCACAACTGCCACAAGCTCTTCAAGAACACCTAGAAGATCCAATATCCTCTGAGGAAGTGGAATTAGCTATTAAATCACTCCCTATTGGCAAGGCTCTGGGTTTCACAAATAAGTTTTACAAAACCTTCTGCAAAGACCTCACACCGCATCTCACAAAGTTATTCATTGTCTGCTGGGAAACAGGAACTGTTACACAGACCATGGCAGAATCGAACACGACACTAATCCTAAAGCCAGGGAAGGACCCAGCAGAATGTTCATCTTACCGGCCCATAGCCTTGCTCAATACGGAAGCTAAGCTATATAGCAAGATTATAGCGTGGCGACTGGGGGAGATTTTACCAACACTAATGGACAGAGACCAAACATGTTTTATCCAGGGTCGATCTGCCTAAGACAACATTCGCAGAGCGATTGACTTGATAGCCCTGGCCCCATCACTTCCGGGTCCCCTATCCCTGTTATCTCTAGATGCTCCTAGAGCATTCGATAGCATGTCCTGGGAATATTTGCAAATGGTCCTGAAGGGCTTTGGGTTTGGCCCACAATTTTCCAAACTGGTACTATCGAACTTCCGAATCCCCTCCACCTGAATACGAGTCAACTCTCGGTGGACACCCCAGATACCCCTCAATAAGGGAACCAGGCAAGGATGTCCCCTATCACCGTTGGTCTTTGCGCTAGCAATGGAACCCCTGGCCCAATGTTTCCGCTTTCACCCTGACATTTGGGGGTTTGAGTTGGAAGATCAATGTCACAAAGTCGCACTTTATGCAGATGATGTGCTCTGTTTCCTGAGAGACGCCCAGGCTTCAGTCCGTCCGCTTATGGGCCTGCTTGACCAATTTGCAGTGATATCGGGATTCACGATAAACACGAAAAAATCGATAGGCCTGAATCTATCGGAACCACCACACTTGCTAAACACCTTACGTAACACCTACTCCCTCAGATGGGAAAGCTCAAAAATTGCATACCTTGGGGTGCCCTTGACCCCGACCTATCCGGGCCTATGGAAAGCCAACATCCCCCCCCCTACTAAAAGACGTCAAAGAATCTTTACGGAAGTGGGCCCTTCAAGAGATATCGTGTTTAGGGTGCATAAGCGCAGTCAAAATGACTGCTTCCTAGGCTTCTTTACACGCTGCAAGCGCTCCCTGTGTTCATCTCAGAGCGAGACCTACTAAACCTGCAGAAAGAGGTAAACCGATTTATATGGCAGTGGAAAATGCCCAGAATTTAGCGCAAGATCCTCACTCGGGGCAAACAGCTGGGAGGACTTGGACCCCCATCCAAAGTAAGATATTACCAGGCAACCCGAATTGCCCCCATCTTGAGCTGGACCAATCTAGCCGACCCTCCCAAGTGGCAGGACATTGAGCTACTGTTCTCTGGAGCGTCCCTCTCTCATCTTCCCTTCCTCCCGCGCGAAGTGCGTGCCTCTCAGAAGCCCCTCCTCCCAACTACGTGGATAACTCTCCACTGTTGGGATAGACGGTATAAACTAAGGGGACTCACCAGGACTAGGACCCCTCTCACCAATTACACAGAACCCGTCCTTTACCACTGGGCTCCAGGTTAACTCCTATCGAAACTGGGCAAGAGAGGGACCCCTGAGACTGCATGAGCTATATGATAATAATACCCCACTGACCTTTGCCCAGTGCAAATAAAAGTTTGGCCTCCCTGAGACCGAGAGGTTTAAATACACACAATTACGGCACTGGATTACTAACCCGACCACCAAAGAGGCTGCCACGAGGTCCCCCTCAGGCCTAGAGCTAACGGTCGCGGAAGGCCAGCGCTCACATAGAATAGCAATTTGCTATCGCCTCCTAGAAAACGTCCCGGAAGACGAGAAACTTCCGTATATGATGGCATGGGAGAGAGAACTAGGAATAGAGTTACCCCTAGAAGCATGGCAAAGAATTTGGGATAGAGCACATAAGTCCTCTAGATGCACATCTGTGAAGGAATGTGCTCTTATGATCTGTTATCGTTGGTATTTCTCACCGCAGAGGCTACATGCGATAAACCCAGAATACCCGGATACGTGTTGGCACGGCTGCGGGGCGAAGGGAGACTTGGCTCACCTGTGGTGGCACTGTCCGGTCATTCAAACTTACTGGCTTGAGATTAGGTCAAAGATTAAAGACATATGCGGAGTCCTACTCCCCATGGACCTGCCAGTAATGCTGTTGGGCGACTCACCAGATGATGGGTCTTACCCCCGCTCTGGCCCTATTGCCTGACTGATCACTCAGTTACTTATGGCGGCCCGCCTTACAAGACCTCGATTTTGGAAGAAAATAGAGGGCCCCCACATAACATACTGGTGGTTAAAGGTTTAGGAACTTCTGGGGGTGGACACAACAGCTGCAATAGAAGGCCAGATACCCAAATTCTCAAACATATGGGGCCCATTTCTACACAACGTGGCAGAAAAAGAGCATATGTTTTTCCAGCCGAGATTGATTAATTATCTTTGCCAGCCCTGACACGCAATTAACGCAATGAACGTAACTATCAAATGGTCATCTGGTAATGGGAGAGACACAGCCCCTCACAGGGCTTTGAGATGAACGGTTGTTAACTTTGGTGAAGGTTTTTTTTTTTCTTTTCTTAATTTTTTTCTTTTTTCTTTTTCTCCTCGAGTTCTACCAGTTGTTAAGCTACCTTAGCCTATTCCCAGAGGATGTTTACGAAATTCTATATATCTGATGAATTATAAAATGTTAAAATGAAATGTTGATGTTTGTTCAAGATATTAATTGTTGTTATAATTGTAGCGACAAACTATGAACTTTACCTTCTCACAAATGCTGCCGAAATCGATGTAACTGACGAATTGCAAAAGACGTCGGTCTAGACCATTCATACATAGTTGTGAGATTAACTATATTACCATTTGCAATGATATCTGATAAATTTAATGTCTAATCAATATTTCAATACAAAGATTTTGACAAAAAAAAAAGATTGGATGTTGTCCTTAGTGGCTAGCTGACACGCAGGGCGATCTTGGGTCTGAGGCAGGGATTTTGCCAAGTCTGCCTTTTTCACCTTGTCTGAGGGCAATAGCATTGTGGAAATATCCCATTGTTTCTGGTATTTGGATTGTTTTGACATGGTGGCTCACATTGCAGGGGGGTGGGGGTGGGAGGATCCACACCCACCTGCATCCACGCCTGGACAGAATGTGGTGGCCACCCTAATGCCCAGCCAGCCAGAATGATCAGGGGGTCCAAAGTCCATGAGGCTATAGGGTCCCAATTGGCCTTACAGGGGGACCTGGCCGCAGAGTCCATGCAGGAGTGCTCCCAACAGGTGGCAGCATTTTATATGCAGTGCAACCACAGGGTGCCTACGAAGTATCCCAGGTGAATGAAATACAGGACCATCTGATGTTGTGGGAGGGAGAGTGCTTTGTGTACCTGTCTGCTGTTGTCGCATTCTAATTTGGAGTGTGCCATAATTCGAAGCGGGATGGTGTTTCCTTCGCCCACCGCCCACAACAGTATTGCCACAACGTCCACTTGGCTCCCAACAGCTCTACGAGGTAGCAGATGCTTGCCCTCGGCAGCTACGGTCCTGTTCTCCAGCCCCGTTTTCGGCTCACTTGCATGATGTCACAATTGGGCTCCGGTTTTCCCTGGGTGGGTGGAGCGCGATGGAGGAAGAACGAGGAGCGGGCTCTCCGCTCGCCTTAATGCAGATTATACCGCCAGAGAAGATTTCGCCTTGCTTACCACTTGCCTATAGAAGAGTGGTACAGAACAGATCAGGCAGGCACTCTACAGTGCCATGTTGGATTTTCGCTGTGGAGGCTGGGGCCCTGCAGCAATTCAGGCATAGCTCAGCTCCCGGGTGAGTCCCATCCTGCCGGTCTCTGCCACCATCCCTCACCACTTCCCCCGCTGAGTCCTCTGGCTATGAGCTTCAACAAGACGCAGGAAGCGACGAAATTTGTTTAAATTCTGGGCTTTAGCAGAGCATCAGCATCAACGGCGCTGCAAGCCACGCCCCCCGAATGGTTATTTGTTTAACTCTCTTAAATATGCTTTGCACAGATGTGACATTAACAGGACGGGGATGAAGAGAGTGTTAATTGTCAGTGTTTTCATCTCATTTCCCAGGAGCAATGTGTGAGTTTTTGGCATAGTTCAGATTTCTGAATGCTGCATGATCATGGTGCTATGGAAGGGGTACATGACAACAGCTTGTATACTGGTGTCTGATTAGTTCAAGAGTGTTTGCCATCAAAATCCTAGTTGAAGTGACGTTTCCTTGCCACATCCTGCTGTTGGTGATGGCCTCTTAATCGTGACATGTCTTAGAAGTAATCCTGACAGTAGGTACATCCACCATGCCACCCCAGCTTGCCTTGTGACAGGACTCTGGTGACTGTTTCCACTGGCAGATCTCATCCCGAGTTACGTTCTGTAGGCGAGGAGAAGTTATCCGGTGAAGCCACACGGCAAGGAGAAAACGTTGGAAATCACAAGCTGAGATTGAGAACGTACTTTATGTAAAAGGGATCAAAGCAATGGGTATTAAGGTTTGGGAGAACTTTGTATAGTTTCAGACTTCCGTCGGGCTTTCACTTGCTACGATGATTACTAACTTGGTGCACTTGATTTGTAGTATGGTGATAATTTTCGTCTTCACTCCGTAAGCATCTTTTAGATCTTTCTGTCGACAACCCTGGGTTCTCATCGGCACCCTTAAATTGAGGGCATGTTATCTGGTTCATAAGATGTCCCTTAATGATTTTATCACCCAATCTTGTGCATAGTTTATTGCATGTTTCCATTGACCTTTTACCCTGCCCACCTTGAGTCCGTCTTACAGTATAAGTATAATTGGTTGCTTACTTATACTTGTATGTACTTGTTTACCAGGACATGGGTCTTTGTTCCTTCTGTGGATGAGGGCTATTGTAGAAGACTCAAGATCCTCAGAAAATACCACAAAATGATCCCCAAATGATTCCCCGCCTGCTGTTTGTTGTTTTGGTCGGAAGCTAAAGTAGGTTAAGACAGAAGACGCATCCAGTGATTAATCACCGGATCCAGAAGTCGTAGACTCAAGTTTGAATGCTGTCTTTCCTATTTGACAAAGGTGTGTGTTTATGGGCCCATTCACGTTTTATTATGTACTTGTGATAAAGGCAATAGTTGTGTTATGACCTCAGTGATGACTTTCAACATTTCTACCTTCTACCAGGCAGTATTGATCTGGATCTATCTGTTTCACAGCAAAATAGGGATGATCTCTCCATTAAGCATTAGAAGAATGGTGCCCATTCTGCAGTATAGGAATGACATCTCAGTCTCTTGGTAGCCCTTATAGGAATGACCCCCACGAGACAGCATGTGTATGTACCATAGAAGGCAGTTACTGATGACACAATAGGGCAGTATAGGTATGATACCAAGCATGACACCCGATGGGCCAAATAAAAAAGCCCCCACTACTCGATTTATCAACCTTGGAAGGTAAAAACGACTCAAACTGGTGTCCAGCAGACTGAACACATATGTCTTTGTTAAGCGATTAGCTCACGCCCCTAGCTTGATGTGTATCTGTCAATAACATCAGGTATGACCCTGTTATGCAGTACAAGTAATAGTGCTACAGGCCTATATACAGTTTCACTGTACTGCAGATGCAGTGGGAGCAGCACACTGCATCTTGCTTCAGGCAGTGGCAGCAGAAATCTATGGGTACCACCTGCTGTCGCTTACAGGGACTGGCGCTGCCATAGGTAGGTGAATGAGGTAGGGGTCAGGAGCTCTGTGGTGGAGGGAGGGACCAGGTCGTGCATTTTGTTGGTCTCAAAAGAGACAACAGCCTGTCCTAAAGGTGGTGGAATATGGGGGCTTAATTCGTGTCTTTTTAAAAAAAAAAATGGGGGTGGTGGGTGAATTGGTTAATTTAATCAACCTTACACAAGTACACAATCTATCACCATATACATAAATAAAAAATAAATGGTTATAAAAGCTATGAAAAAGAGTCATGAAAAGAATATTCTGAATGTTCACACCTGCTTTAAAAAAAAACGGTTTAAACCTTTAAGCAGTACTTGGTATTAAACAATACTAATAGTTGGATAACGAGCACGCAACATCCTAATTTTAAATCTAACACCTTAAAGACACCAAACCTATCGTATTCATAATTTCAGAGCAGCTATTGTAAGCAGATCCTCATAACTGCTCAATATTCTCTCTCAAAAATTCGTCACTCTAGGAATCGCTTGTGATGAAGGAATCGACCAAATAAGAGGGCTCGAGTATCGGAGCGGGACAACACATAAACAGATATTTAAAAATTACTCGTTTTCTCGTCAGGTGCTCTAACATTCCTAACTTCACCTTAATAGATTTAACCTGAATCAAGGAAATTGGCTCCTCCAATAAGAATTTGGGGAATCACTGCAAATGAGGAGGTATCGCACCCCAGGAGCTTCATGCTCAGAAAGGCTATTCTACAGTGGAAAGCTTAGCAGTTTTTAAATCGTGCTAATCCAATCCTCTCTAAATAATATTTTTTTAAGCAAACAGGTTTATTCTCTAAGTATTTTCTGATAGACACACATTACGTAGGATAGATTTTGCAAAAGATTTCATATTCAAACTAAGACCAGGCTTACTTGCAAGCAAGTCACTGTTCATGTTCATTTATTTTATTGTTTTTTTCTAACACGCTTCAAAAGCGGGGATCCGGGATTCGAACCTCTGTTGCTGTGCATGGTCTTGCTTCCAAGACCAGCACATTTCGCCTGTTCTATCCTCCATTGTCATATCTTCTATTCTGGAATTCATAGGGGGTGCCAAAAAATTTCTATAAAAAGCTGCAACTTTCCAGTTATACCATGCGCCCAATGACACTAAACTCAACTCCAGTCTAAGCGCACTCTTCATCAGGTAGACCCAAAGCCCCTTTCCATATTATACACTCAATTTTTTCCCAGTTCACCTTTCTCAATAAGTGTCCTGTTTCAGCTGCATATAAGGGGGCTGAGCCACTTTAAGTCTGTGATATTCTATCAAAGGGATCATTGAGAACCTGCAGTATTTACTTTTGATTTGCTTCATTTGTGCAGCAGACTGCACTGCTCTGGTCTTTAACCTTGTCTTTACCTTTGCCAAATTCGGAGATGCCAATATCTCACACCCAAGGCATGTGATACAATTAAATGCCTTAACCTCTGACTTTGCAATGGTCCATTTATAATTGTATGTTTTTTGGTAAATCGTACAATATTTTTTAAAAAATTTTTTAATTACTTGTATCTAAACAAAGAAAAAAGATTTTTACAAGGCGAGACAGAATGAAGACGAAGTAAAGTTTCCAAATACATGAATACGCTATTTCATGCAGTTTCAAAAATTGCCCATAGTTTGCATAGTTTGTACTATCCTGTACCCTCAAAGTCCTCAAAAGTCATGACCAGCAGGAGGAGATGCTGCCATAGTTCCTTATGTCCCCTCCCAGGGCTTCAGTCAAGTTGTGGCCTGAGGTTAGCCGAGCCGTGGAGTTTGGCACAGATTGATTTAGTTAATGACTTGGGCGCTTATTTTTGTAAAGGCTAATTCCAAATAATTTGCATGTAGCTACTGCCCAACGTGCCTTCTCCCCTGAGATCAGGCGACACCACCACGTGTCTTCTTCTACCAGAACGGAATTTACCCACAAGGGGGCCAGAACTGCCACCTGTTCTGGATTGAGAGATGGACAGTTTAGCAGGAGATGTCAAATTGTTTCTTTCGAGTCCAGGGTTTGGCACAGTCTGCATATAGTGATGCTGGCTTGGTTTCTTATGCCTAGGATCTCTCTGGTATGAAGCAGATTCAGTCGTGCTCTTAGGAAGATGTTCTGGAGATTTTTGTCAGGAAATTTTATACAATAGGCCAAAGGTGATTTTAGCTTATTATATGTTGGCGGCAGATGTTTCAGCAGCTTGATTGCGACTGTTTGCTCGCCTGTATTTATCCAGTCTTGGTTTTTTATTTTTTGAATCACTCTTTGTGGGTTATAGATCAGATCCTCTGTTGTGCATGCTATCTCTTCCAGTTTATTTTTTTGCTGATTGACCCACTTCTGGGTTGTCTTGCATTTCGTGGCCACAAGCTCGTCGCCGAGGATGTTGAAAATTGGAATATTAGTTTTCCTCTATATTACACTGATATAAATGGCTAGTTCATTTTTCTTGTGCATATTTATTAATGCCCATTAACAACTTCTGAAAGCCACGACTCGTATGGTCGACAAGCGTAGGCAAGCCAATGGATCTTTAAATTGCCGACTTTGGGTGGACGAAAATGGCAATAAAAATCGCCCAAGTCAGAGATGTACAAATTGAACAGGCAGGGAGCCAAAACACATCACTTCCCTAGTCGCCTTCAGGACTCCTTCCTTAGTTGGGTGGCCCTGTCTGTTCAATCACACCTGAAAAGTGGCGTATTCATGTAAGCCAGAGGCAGAGGTATTCAAACTCAGCGGCATGCCCCACCCAGAGGGTGGGGTGGGGTGCGCGGCCCCATTCCGGGGGGGGGGGGTGAGACCCCAGCCAGAAAAATAAAAGTGGGGCTTGGGGGAGTCCTGGGCAGGTGCGGCTCATCCATAATGGGCGAGGGGGTGTCAACCCAGTGGCCCCTTCAACAATTATGGAAGAGCCAGCCCAGAGAAACACTGAGCACTTCCTCAGCTGCTTTTTTCAGCTGTGGGAGTGCTCCTGGGATGGCTGAACTGTCAAAGGGAAACAGCGTTTCCCTTTGACAGGTCGGTTCCCCAGCCGCACATGCTCAATGAGCCATGCAAGGCTCTGGGCGCTTTGCTTTGCCAGCCTTGCATAGCTCATTGGAAATGCTGTCTGGTGAACTGCATGTCCAATGAGCCATGCAAGGCTCTGGGCGCTTTGCTTTGCCAGCCTTACATAGCTCATTGGAAATGCTGTCTGGTGAACTGCATGTCTGTTTGTGCGAGGGGGAGCTCCTGCGCCTCCTCGCACATAAAGACAGGGCAGGCTGGAGCAGGGAGGGCATTTCAGCACCCACACCCGGGCCCCTGTAACCATTTGCAGGAACCAGGAAGCTTTTGCTTCCCGATTCCTGTTCATGATGCAGGAGCTGGAGCCCTGGGGAGGAAACTTCAGGGCCGGGAAGAAGGTAAGTCTATGTTAATTTATTTTGTATTTATTTAGGTATATGCTTGTGTTACGTTTGAGAGTATGATGATGGGTGCTCGTCTGAATGATGGAGCACTTGCTGTGTGAATGTGTGTGTTTGTGTTGGTCATGGAGCTGATTTGGCCAGTGGGGAATGGGGAGGGGTTTGTACAACAAAGGTATTTGTTGCACAATCCCCCTAACCACCTGCCAAAATCCACTCTCCTTCTGAGGCGCTGTGGAGCCCAGTGGGACAGGGATGGTATTTTTTTTTACCGGACATCTATCATACTGTCCATTAAAAAATACCATGCTTTCCCTCTGGGCCCCCAGCACCTTGCATACACACATAATCACTTTTATTGTGTGCATGGGTTAGGTGATGTGAGCCCCAGGGGACAGGGATGATCTCTTTTTACTGGACATCTGTTATAGATGTCCACTAAATAATACCATGCCTGACCGCAAGCACCAATTGCAAACTGTTTAGATTTTTACCCTATATTTTTTATAAGTATGCTCCAAAATGCAAATTTTAACCCCCCCACCCCCAAACCCTGACTTGATTGGCTTGGGCTCCCTTTCTACGCTCTGGTGCTGTGGCATATTTAGGAGAAATAAGTATGCCCCTCCACTTAAAAAATTCACCAGCTGCCACTGGCCCTGGGACTGTGCTATGAGCGGGGTGTGTCGAGCGCAGGGACTGTGCTGGGAGCGGGGTGTGGTGAGCCCAGGGACATTGGTTGGAGCAGGGTGGGGAGAGCCCAGGGACATTGGTTGGGTGGGGAGAGCCCATGGACTGGATTAGGAGTGGGATGAGGGAGCCCAGAGACTGATGGGAGCAGGTGGGGAAGTGCAGGCACTATACTGGGAGTAGGGTGCGGTAATGGGGCGCGATAGTTCATAGCCATTTGGACTTACTGTCCATTTGACATTTTTGGGCGGCCCGGCCTGCCTATATTTTGCTCAGGGAAGGGGGGAGCAAAGTTTGAAGACCACTGATGTAAGCCTAACAAAATTGCCAGCAGAGGCTCCAGGAGCTTCCAGCGCTTGTAGCTTAAGCGAAGTCGAGACCTATTTATAGTATTGAATGCTTGGCTGAAGCCCTGTGCAGCAACATATACAGGTGGAGCACCCAAAACCCAAGATGTCTCCTGCAAACCCTTAACTATGAAGCAGTCGTGGTGCGCAATCCTCAGCGAAAACTTGTCTGAACCGTATGCTGGCGATTTGTAGATAATGCCCACCCTTCAAGCTCCCCAAGGACAATGGAAGCAAAGATTTTACTATCAACATCAAGAAGGCCAGTTGGTGCCTCTAGAGATGGAAAAGGGGTCGAACAAAACGTTTACCTGGGAAAGGGGGTCTAGAACGGACAGAGGCTCTAGGGCGGAATAATGACCTGTGAAATTTGATATGCGTGACCAGGTGCACCTCCTCTTGCACATATGGCATAGCTTGATTTTGTTGGCTGATCGCCAGAGCGCCGAAAGCTGAAATGTCTCCTATCCCCACTCATGAACACATGTCTGCTACACAGGGCATTTTTTTGGAACTACCGAACAACAATTGAAAATCAAAATAATGACATCAGATGTTTAATAATATTTTGTCACACATGTAGTAATGTACTTTTCTCTTTTGGAAGTTAACACTATAAGCTAATGAAACCAGGGTAAGCATGAGGCACAACCCACTCACCCATTAGTCACACCAAAATGGCGCCTTCCGAGGAAAGATACTAAGCATGGTTACGTCTGCTGTGTTTAAAATAGAGTGGCACCCCGTGGATTCTGGCATTATCTGGCAGACAAGCAACGAACAATGCTGTGTTATCACACCGCTTACTGTCCAACACAAGGCACAAGGTGTAAACATGGAGGTTCATGCCAATGGATCCCCAATTAAAATATGCTTTAATTCTATTTGAATGTTCTCTTGCCACAAACTGGTGGGTGTCATTATGTATGTCGGGAACAGTACCATAAAATATCTGGAGACTAAATGAAAGAATCGAACATCCACTATAAAATTGGATCTCCAAAACCTAACATCAAGCGAACAGCCAGGACAATAATCTAATGCTTGCAAACTCTAGGCAACGGGTGAATGTCCTTTAATGTTCTTTTCATAATAAACAGCAAAGCATTTTCTTTTCTGGTTTATCATTTTACAAATAACAATATTGGGAATATTAACCAGCAGAGCACTTAGTTGAAACATGACAATCTGCACATGCACTTTGTGAGTAGAATACCGCTACTAATGTTGAACACATGTGAATTGTTATACTTTTAACGAAATTATGGTAAATAAAAAAAAAAGTGATGTATTTTCTTTCCCTGCAATACACTATAGAGAAAGATGCTATCATCTTGACAGTCCAGGCCTTGCAAATCGCATAGCTGTAACGCAAGGCTGAATGCACGAACACAATTTGAACTCCCTAATTATTCATATTGTTGACAATCTATCATAGCCAAATTTGAGCCGCCGTTATTTATTCGTGAGCTAACATACTATTGTGCACACATTAAGTGTATTTTTTTCTCCTTGCTGAAAACCATTTGTATTTAAGCAGCTATTTGATGAGAAAAAGTGTACCTTTTCGAAGACAAAAGTGCAAATTCTTGGGAAATTACAAATACACATCTTACATTTTTGAACATCAACACACGCATCTTTCAGGTCATTCGATGTCCAAATACCAGCAAATGGAACCAGTAGAAACCGCATGCAACCTGTCAACTAGAACTCCCAGGAGGGAGGGCTACAGCATTGTAGTCGATAGGATTCAAATACAGGAGAAATGCGCAAGCACCCTCCTATAAAAGGCATTGGCAATGCCAGCAGTTTGGGTTTTTGTGTAGGCATGATAAAGAAATGATATTAGCAGTGCCTGGCAAATACCTAGTGCCTATACACAAGCCAAAACTGTTGGCTTTGCGAATGCTTGTTTTTAACAGGATTTCAGTGAAGCACACAAAAGGTGGTTATACATTGAGTAGCCGAAGGCAGACCTGGTTTAGACTTTTTTTTTATTAGACCAGGAGTGCTTACAGCTCCAGTTAAGTAATTCAAACCACAGAAGACTTTTAAAAAAAACACTGGCAGGAACTTCGAGTGCAAAGTTTGATGGTAAGACTTGATGAAAGTGAGCTCAAAGAGTTCCCATGAGGCTGTGTTTTTGGGCAGAGAGCGGCAGGAACTGGGTGGGCATAGCCATATGGATTAGCATGGCAATGGGCAGTCAATCAGGCAAATAACCAAACACCGCCTAAAAAGCTCTTTGTCCCTCCTCGCATGCCATTTCTCCCTATCTCTACTCTAATGCAACAGTTTCGCCTTATAGGTGGCAAACACGCCACCCAATAGCCCATTCTAATGATACCACACAACCTTTAGAAAGGAAATACCCGGAGCCTGACTCATGGAAGCGTTTTATAATGGCGCCGTCCCATTGGAAAATGCTCTTTGAATCGGACCCCCTGACTTCTCATCATTAAAGTAAATATTCCAAAAACTTGAAGCCCCACCCTTTTACTGGAACACATATGTATGCATGATATGCGGCTCGTTTGAAAGGTGCTCCCGCTTTTCCCAGCTGCGAGGTTCTCGTTGCAAAATTGTATTTAGAAATGGTGACAACAAATGTGATCCTCGTGCAAGATATGTGTGTGCGTGCAATGACATTGCTTTTGCCTTGGCAGGCATTACTTCATCATTGGTCGGTTTGTGTAAATGTTAATAATGTTGCAACCGCATTTGCAGACGCATCTCTCGCGCACAAAGCCGTCTTTCTCATCCCGGCCAAAGGCGCGTGTTTGTACAAATGCTCACGGCACTTTATTCAAACACTTCGAGCTAATATCTGACGATTGTTGCACAAACAGCGACATCATTGATTGGGCGGGAGACACTGTATTTGCTCTCTTGTTACGATAACCTTTCCGAACTAAATTGCCAGTTTACGGCCTCCTTGTTTGAAGTAATCATGGACATTGCGCTAAACAGTGTACCTTTCAGCAAAGCTGATGATTGTTTTTTATTTTTTAATTGGTGGCTAGATTGTTCACACTGGATGCATCAGCCCGTGCGAGGGGCCTAGTCTCCAAAAGATGGAGCTTTGATGTTACATGGCAACGGATGTAGTGTGGTTGGAGACTAACGACCAACGAGTGGGTGGTGGGAGGTCTTGTTGGTGTTTAATGGGGCAGGTAATATGTTAGGCAAGTAGGACTGTACGACGGGAAAGAGGAGATGGGGGGGCGGGGCAGTCATGACGTATTTGTGTGCAACACAGTGGGGTTTTGAGTTTAAGGGAGAAATTCTTTTTGTGGTTGGTCGTTTTTATGTTGGATGTTGCTCTTTGAGGGGTGCAAACTGAAAATCAGAAATGGCAGAAAACAGTGAATGGATGGGGCGGCAGAGACTGGCACTGCAGCCTTCAAATCGCTTCACTGAGATGCCAAATTCTGCTTTCTTTTTGAAGCAGGCCTTAAAATGTGCACTTCCTACTAGACATTGACGTGTGATAAATGACTCTTGGCGAATGAGAAATGCTGTTCCGGGTATGAGGGGGCAAGTGACTTTTTATGCTTGGCTAGTACATTACAACTTGAAATGTATACCCCTGTTAAAACGTTTGTTTGCTGGTCTTCAAAATCGCTACCAGTCGTAGCCAGCGAGATTGTTTAGGTTCAGAACTATCGGTGGTAGCGCACCACATTTACTCACCCTCCTAATGCTCCCCCTCCTTACTTTACCTTCACATTTATATATCTTCGCCACAAAATAAATCTCCAATGAAGTAACATTTGAAAAGCGGACAAAGAGCAGATGCATGTAGTACTATAGCCGGTGCTTCGAAGTTCACTGTCAATACTTAGAAGTTAGTTCTTGTTTGTTGTTTGTGCAGTGCACTGTTCAACAGCTGATCGTGAACATACTACAATGCTCCCTCTTTCAGAAAAAAGAGATGGGCCGGTGTGCTATGTAGACAGGCGGTGAGATGTGGATTCCAAGTGGGACGGATTGGGAGACATGGGAGGAAGGGGAAGTGGGTAATGTGGCCCTGCAAATGGTGACCTACTTTATGACAGTAGCGTTACCCAGCACGTATACCCCGATCTAACACGCTCTATCTTGCAGCCCCTTTACCCCCCTGGAGGTTGGAGGGCAGAGTTGGGATGTTGGGTATGCGTTTGTATATAAACAGCCAGCCCTTGGTGACAGCAACATGCCCAACGAAAATTAGATATCCTGATGGTGAGCATGGGTTGGGGCTGGGGGGGTTCTGTGTTTAAAAAAAAAAAAAGTGTTTGGTGTGAAGTACATTGAGGGCAGCTTGGACAGGGTCTGGCATGCACGGGAGGACCAAACCTCAGGGTCTTCTACTGTGTCATTGTCTATACGTTTGTTAATTATTGTTGTTTGTACATACAACAGTCGTGTTCACAGAAGAAACATGTCATTCATTTTAGTTTGAGCTTCACCCTTTCCAAGATGGTAGGACATTTTGAGAGACAAAATAGAGGACATTCTCCGTAAAGAATCTATTAAAAAGGGCATGTAGTTGTCAGTTCTCCTCATGGTGGGCACCCACTGTGATCTGGGAGTGGTCCCTGGTGTTCGTGAAGGGGAGGAAGGGTGCACCCAGAACACACAGGAGCATGTGTGACAGCGATCTCCTCTGCACATAGCTGATGGAGAATTCCTTATCCAATATGGCAGACTATTTATGTAACACGTCGGTTCCCAATGCCGGTCGTTGGAGCAATAACAATTAGAAAGCCAATAAGCCAGTCCAATATCAAAGCTCACACAGGTGAATCTTTTTCTGCAATTGGAGTACCAGTTGGCTGGGATGTACAAGGAGGAAGAACAGACTTCATGGTTTGGATGTTTGGAGAAGCAGAATTTTTGGGTATGTCTGCAGGACAGTTGGAGAGCAGGTGGCAGGAGGCTGGGGAGGGCTGAAAAGTGAGGAGGCGGGTGAAAGGACTTGTGAGGAGGACCACCAGAGAAAAAAGGAGGAGGGTAAAAGCAGTGGTGAATAAGAGAGGACCACCAGAGAAGGAAGAAGTAGGATAAACGAAGTGCAGAGGAGAACAGGCAACCGTAAGTGAGAGGAAGATTAAAGGTGTGAAGTAGGGGAGAGTAGAACCATTGGTAGTAGGATCAAAGGAGCAGAGAGAAGCCAGCGGAGGAAGAAAGGTGGAGGCTAGAGGAAGATGGAGGAAGGGCAGCGTAGGAGATAGGTGAAGGAAATCTTAAGGAAGGAGGAGCAAGGCCCAAGTCTAAAACATGTAACCCTAGAAGGGTGGAGGAAGCAAGCACGTGGTAAAGCATCAAGGAGGTGCAGGTGAAGTAAGAGAAGGATAAAGGGGAGCGAGGGTCCCTGAAATGTGAGATTGGGTTGAGGGCTCCTAGAGCCATGACCCTAAGACAGAGCACACAATAGCACAACGTACCGTCACCAGGCTGGATGGCTGACAATGCAAAACAGGGCCAGATTGAAGTCTCTTCTCCTTGTTCACAAATCTATCCAAGGCAAGGCACCACTGTACCTATCCTCCTCTATCCAACTCTACAGGCCTTTGCATAATCTCTACTCTGCCTCCTTGACTTACCTTTTGGCTACTCGCCCTCCCTGTGCTTCCTCTCGCTTCCGCTCCTTCTCTCTTCTTGCTTCGTTTGTATGGAATTTTCTCCCCCCGGACATCCGAGAAACAGTCCACACAGATTTGTTCAAAACTAAACCAAAAGCCTACCTCCTCGCCTCAGAGTTACCCTCTTAACTTACCTCTCATCTGCCTGCTAGATAACATTGTTCCCTCGCCTCTAACCTGCCTCTGCGCCTCACTTCCTCTGCCTCCACTATAGCACTTCACCCATCATGGTTACATCCTGAGCACAGCTGTCCCTACCGCCAACCTGCACTTAAAAATGTCCAATGTCCAATGTTCCTTATCCTTAATCTATGTATGTTCACTTATGTATTGTCCCCGGGGACTGTTCTATTTACTCCCCTCCAAAACCTGGTCAGAATGTCCCTTAACCTTCACCCCGTTGTAAGAAGCGCGCTGCTTCCCATCAAATCTGATTCCTTATCTATTGTACGTTCCTGTGTGATTAAAAGAGCATTGTTCCACTCTATTTAGAATCTTAACCTGCCGGGATCTTTCTCCAACATTCAAGGGCCTCTTTGCATGTAATAGTTGTAGATCTAGGGGCAGCCCACCCATATTAAAACCCTAGCATCTCCACCATGAATTGTTTCACTACTAAGAGCACAAAATGATACCACCACAGCGATTTAATATTGTACTAGCGTCAGTTCTTGTGAGCAGGGCTCAGCAATGACAGGACTGATGTGTATTGTGTCTGGTCCATCGATAACATGGACAATAGCCAGCTTGCTGCCTTTTGATCGTCCTGCAGGACGGGCAAGAAATTCCTACTTGGGCGCAGGCATCCCCGCCAGGCAATTTTATGGAAATTGTTACTTCAAAGGCAGCACTACCATATCAAAGCCTCACCACACCACAGTGCTGACCACTGAAGTTCCTTTGAAGTCAACGTTCATAGAGGGCCAGAATTAGAGAAGGGAGAGGAGGGTTGATGGAGGGATTCCAACATCTTGGTTTCTGTTTGGGCTCTTCACCACTTCCTGTCTTCCCTATTTCGTTCAGGACAAGACACTCTGGGTTTGATGTCAGAAAGCAAAAGGCACTCGTTACAACATCCTGGATTAGACACCTTGCAGCAGGCCTGCTTTGGACCAATCCCCTGTGACAGTTTGCCTTTCCTTGTTTGATTCACCTGTGTATTCCGAAAGAAGAATGATTCCTCTGGCACTCTGTGGGGGATACAGTCCATTTGAAAGCCCTTTGCTGTGGGGGATACAGTCCATTTGAAAGCCCTTTGCCATAGAGATAAAGTCAGAATGTTCCAATACAGAGGAGAGCTCTGCCCCAAGCTAGCTCCAGAGATAACAGGTGAAGGACCCTCTGTAGGTGCTAGAACACTTCCTGGAGTGGATGTGCAGAACTAAGGACTCCCCTTCTCCCTGGAGACCCTGGATGCCAGTAACCCAGATCTCCAGGAACAGCTCTGGGCCCTGATTCACATATTGAACCGCTTGTGAGCGATACAGACCAGGACATTGCCTGCCTGCCTGTTGCAAGCTTCTTTGTTCCATGTGCCGTTGGTGCTTGGACTGCACGGCTTGTGGGACTCCAGTCACACAGCTCACGGACTCGATGCTGAATCACTGCTTGCGGAAGTTCCTAGAGTTCTGGCTTAACACCGCTGAACCCCCAAAGACCAGAAACCAAAGGTACCGTTAAGAGGCCCTGCCCCCCCCCCCCCCCCCCAGTCCACTTGTTGGGACCATTGTGACTTTTAAGCCCCTCATAGCTACCTTTTTTTTAAAAGCCATATCCTTGACCTGATTATGTCATTTCCAATTCTCTTGCTTGAATGCGCCTGCTAATCAGCCCTGAGCACCCTTACACAGAACATTCTGTATTCTCTGGGTTTCTTTTATAGGGGACCAGTTGTGTTTTTATTTACTTTGTTGCTTTGATTGTTCAAAGTACTATTTTTATATAACATTGTTTGGAGACTCTTTTATATGGCATCATCATACTAAAACTGTTTGGATTCCTCCTGTTATCGGCTCATACACCACCTGAAGATAACGCCTAACCTCAGCCTTCACTACCAAAAGAGGCGAAGGGGGTATGCCGGTTGGTCTGTGCCTGTTTAACCTTTATGGTTGGGGTCACTGCCGATTCATTCGCGCAGTAGTCATTTCGTGACAGGCTCATATTTTGAGTTTCATCTGCCACCAGCCTCTGGGAGTACACAATTATAGAATTTTGGATCAGGTCTGCTCATGGTTAAAGGCAGACCCTCGCTGCTGAACTTTGGGTTCCATCTGGTTGCTGGCATGAATGCATATGCCAAGCTACAAGGCAGCTGCTGCAGGTGTCAGTAGACTGGCTCAGCAGAGTGACATGTTTGCTCTATACTTTTCACGAAAGTGGGGTCCTACTGGCAGACCTCACTTTTAGAGGTGGATTTACAAACGCATGTTATATTGAAAATCAAAAGCTCAAGCTATTGCATCCTCACAAATGGCTTTCTGTTATATACATAAAAGCCCAAATTGTTTTTATGTGTTTCCTGAAGTAGATATTTGAGAGACTTTTATGGAAAACGGCACACAAGGTCCTCGGATCTGAGGTCACTTGCTAGTTTAGCGCACAGGGGGTCCAGATGGAACAGTACCTACACAAGAGGCTCCTGAAATGCAACCTGTTTGAGTTTGATGGGCCGCAGGCGAGGAGTTGTGGTTTGAGCAACTGATACCCATGTTTGTGGAAATGAAGGCAGGTCAAGTTTGGAAGAGAATGTTCTTGTGACACGACACAAGTGAATATTTGCTAAATAGAATAAATAGTGATTTCATGCAGAAGAGGGAGGATTGGATACATATTTTGGTGGAATCTACATAGTTTCTGCAGTGTAGGGTTGTCCCTGGCCAATCAGCACATGAACATTTAAAAAAGAGTCATTGAGTGTTTTTGTGGGTAAAGCAGGATTAATGTCATCAGTTGTGGGGGACGAAATATGAAGCCAGTCCATGGCAATGTTGAGGCAGGGTGGTGTGGATATCCCTTTTTGATTTGTATTGAGTTCCATCTTTTAGTACTCCTAAGGGGTTTTGGTGAGTCAATAGCCAAAAGAAGGAACATGTATGTTTTAGTGTTGGGGCAGAGAAACTCCACTGAGTGTAAGTTTTTACCTGTGTGGCACAAAGGAGGGATTGTCTTATTGTTTGGTATTTTTTCTTAGGTTGTCTTGGGGAAAGGTAAAGAGTGCATAGTAGAGTTGCCTGCACAGGCAGACTAGCCCAGGGAAACAAGCAGTCGGGTACTGTTGATGAGCTATAGGCTAGTAGGTACCGGTTAGTACAGAAAACTAAATGGACACACTCTTTTCCTCAAGGAGGGGGCAATGGCATCTCTAATTTCTAAATTGGGGGGAAAACGGTCAAGATCGACGATAACCAGTTAATTTGTTTAAATTGACTCTCAAAGTACGTGCACGCACTGACACCATATAGACACTTTGTTGCAAACAAGGGCACAGCATGCGTTTATCTTGCAGCTCGACTCCTGGCTACAGGTGTCACTGTTGCCAAAACTTGCTTTGGGAAAGAAGTTGAATTAATGGCACACTGAATAGCAGAACCCTCCAGTTTACCCATGCTATGTGTGAGAAAGCCACCAAGCCCTGTTATTTTTGTGCTTGGAATTCTGGGATTTGCAATGTAATTTGTCATTTGTATAGCACCTTTTCCCTTTGGTATGGTCTCAAAGCGCTGTAGGTGATCGCCTTCGGGGGACCGAAGTCCAAGTTGTGATACATTTGTCAGAGTTAAGAATGTGTGTATGCATTTTTGCCAATACAAAGGTAGGTAGGGGTGTCAAAGTCCCTGCTAGCGACCAATGTCGAGCTGGCTTGTTGGGGGTGGTGGGGGTTGGGTGCTGTGAGGTTGCCGGGAGAGGATGTGAGTGCACGAGAATGATTGTGGCCAGCTAGACCAAATTATTGTCATGCGACGTAGCCGCATTCTAATGGCAGAGATGTTGTGAGATGGGTCTTCAAATAGTGTATGATAGCAGACGTGTGTGTGGCATTCTTCCATTGACATGGAGTTTGATATGTACCCGTGTGTCCTGGCTGGCTTCTTGGCTTCGTAGAAGTGGCACGTATTTTACCCTGTGGTCTGCTGAGGTTTATTCCCTCAGTTTCCCAAGACATTCTATGAATAAATAACCCAAAGTGCGGAATGGGTTCATCAGGATCAGGAGAAAAGCCAGGTCTTGAGGACCTTCCGCAAGGCAAGGTGACCCTGTACACGGCGGATGCTAAGGGGAATTGCATTCCAGATTGTGGGAGCTTGAATGGAGAAGGAAGATCCACCTAACCATGTTGATTTTGAAGGGAGGGATGACAAGGAGGAGTATAGTGACTGGGGAGCAGGTTTCTATTGGGGGTTCCATGTCCTTTCATCTCCTGTCATTTCATCCCCTGTCATTTACCCGCCCAAACCCTTATCTGCCCTTTCCCACCCCCCTAAAAAATTCAATGTGCACATTAGATGGAATGTGCACGTTAAAATGCCTGGGGATGAACATGCAGGCGATGAAAGGACGTCGTACCCTATTGGGTTGGTAAGAGGTGAGGTTGTGTTGAAGGTATTCTGGGCATGTCTTGTGCAGGGCATGGTGGTTGATGCAAATGGCTTTTAATGTGGACCAGCGCCTGACAGGGAGACAGTGGAGGGCCTGGAGGGCGGGTGTGATGTTTTCCTTGGGCCAAGGGTTAGGAGGAGCCTAGCTGCAATGCTTTGGACTTGTTGGAGTTGTCTGAGTTGATATGCAGGGGCAACCAGGTAAAGGAAATTAGCGTAGTCTTCGTGGGAGAGGATGATGGTCATGACTGATGTGACTCTGTGAGGGTAGGAGAGGTAAGGTTAGATGCATCTGAGAATGAGGAGGGAGGAGGGAAGAGGAGGGAGGAGGGAGGAGGAGGGAGGGAGGAGGAGGGAGGAGGAGGGAGGAGGAGGAGGGGGGAGGAGGAGGAGGAGGGAGGAGGGAGGAGGAGGAGGAGGAGGAGGAGGAGGAGGAGGAGGAAGAGGTGGTGGTGGGGATAAAGGATGGAAGAGGTCTTGGGAATCTTGAAGATGTTCTGGGTGTTGTCTGCGTAGTTGTAACAGGTTAGGGCATGTGGGCGAATGAGAACAGGGACGGGGCTCAGGTAGAGGTTGAAGAGCAGGGGGATAGGGAGGCGCCCTGTTGTACCCCGTTGTTGACAGGGTGGGCAGGGCGAGGAAAACGGAGGATCAAGAGTGATTTGTGATCAGTTGGCGAGGAAGGAGGAAATCCACCTTAATGCTGTGTTCCTAATGCTGAGCGAGTGGAGTCTGTCTGTGAGGTTGCAGTGGTCGATAGTGTCAAAGGTCGTTGAGGAGAAGGGTGGCACAGCCTTCTGAGTCTGCGGTTCTTTTGAGGTCATCCCAGATGGAGACTAGGGATGATGCAGGTCCTCAAAGGGGTCTGAAGCCAAACTGGGCTGGGTCGAGAAGGAGGTTGGATTTGGTGAGGAGGCAAGGCTGGGGGTAGGCTGTTCTGTCAATAAGTCTGGCTATGAAGCAGTTGTTAGAGAGAGGTCTGTAATTGGCCAGAAGTAGGGGGTTAAGTGAGGGTTATTTTGAGATGGGGTTTGATGTGTGATGTCTTGAACGCTGCTGGCAATATGCCTGAGGTGGGGGAAGAGTTCATGGTGGATATCGCAATGCTGACGACGGCACAGGTTGAGGAGGTTGGGAGGGCATGGGTCTTCTGGGGATCCGGATGGATGGCTGCTAGCAAATGGCCTCAGGAAATGTGTCGCGCGATCAGAGAAGATCGGGTGGGAGGGTATGTGGGGGTCGAATGAGGGTGCAGACGACTGGGGCGGGAGCGCTGCTAGTTTAGCACCAATGGTGCGGTTTCTTTCCACAGAAATTATGTGATAGTGGCCTGAGAGGGCATCACAGAGTGCTTGGGAGTTGGGAGGGGGTGGGTGGGAAGTGGAGAGAAGGGCTTTTAATTCTATGATGATCATTGGTGTTCCCTGGTAAGCTGGATTGTTTTGCCTTCTGGATTTCTGCCTTGTAGGCTTTGATCTGATTGGCGAAAGCATTTCTGTTCTGGGAGGTTGGGTCAGCCCATCATCTGCGTTCCAGTGTGTGGTTTAGTGTTTCCTGGATTTGAGGGACAGGATGAACCATCTAGTGGAGTGGGCGTTTCTGTTGTGGGATGATGTGGACAGGTTGAGTGGTCCGAGGGCATTGGAGAGATCTAGGTCAAAGTGGCTGATGGAGGGCAGACCTCCCTGGATAGGCATATTGGGAAGGGAGGCAAGAAGGGAGTTGGCCATGTCGGGAGCTACTACGACCTTGTTCCACACTGGGAAGAAGGTGGATGGTCCAGAGTTATTCAAGCAGAGAGGAGGTATTGTTGCATGCTCCGTCCATATTAGTGGTCAGTGGGGAGTATGGAGATAGATCAGATTGGAGCAGCTGAATATTGCATCTAGGGTAGGTTCTTCGGTGTGCATGGCACCTGATATCAGTTGCGTCATGTTGAGGGCTTCCAGGTTGTCCAGGAGCGGTCGTGTCATGGGGTGATATTGTACTGTTTTGGTACTTATTTAACCACATAGCATCACAGTATTGCTTTCCTTATCATAAATATGTTACTCCTTGTTCAGCTGTATCTCTACACTGGCTGCGAGGATTAAGTTCAAAACCATCTGCATTGTCCACAAGGCCTTCTGGGGCCTTGGGCCTAAATACCTTCAACTCTCTCTTCCTAAATATCTTCCTTCCCGAGCCCTTCGCTCGTCTGTCTCCAACTCCCTCAGGGTCAGCCGCTTCTCGAAGCAACGAGCTGGGGGTCGATCTCTCTCTGCGGCAGGGGCCTCCCTGTGGAACAGCCTTCCTGCGTCCCTGAAACTTGAGGAGAACCATCTCCGGTTCCGGAAGCATCTCAAAACCTTCCCCTTTGCTTCTGCTTTCTCTCTCCCTCTCCCCTGCTAAATTCTTCACTGAAACTGCACTGAACCTGCACCTGGGTCACTCTCACCAACCTCGGTCCTTGGCCCAGCCACTCTCCACTTGCACTGCCTCCCTGGCAACTCCTGCACTGCGGGACTGTCTCTGTATCCCTACAGCCCCCCCTCCCTGCACTTGTCTGCACTTAACTTGCACTTGCCACCAGCTGGCCCTATTTATTTATTTTTTATTCTACTTACCCTGTTCTGCACTCCCCCCCCTCCCCTTCCCCTTGCACTTTTCCCTTCCCCCTACCCCTGCACTTGCGCGATCTGAATGACACCTGGCCTAGTAGGATCGTTGTCTGTCTTCCCCTTGTTTCCCCCCTCCCGCCTCGTCGCGCCTTGAAAAACCTGTGTATAGGCGCGTTACAAATGCCATATCATATATCATATCATATCATATCATATGACAAGTACTTGGGGCAAAGCTGTAAGACCCAAAACTGGAATTTGTATAACACAGCACAGGTACAATTTTTACTGTTGCCAAAGGGAATGTTCATGCCAATCGCAGGAACAAGATTTTCACGAGGCTGTGAACACAAAGAAAATAACAAGCTGTATCCTGACCCTCCCCCTCTCGAAAGCAAGTACTCCTCCCAGAGAAATCAATTGACAAACTAGATTCCTAATCACTTTTTTTTTCACACAGATAAATTATATTGTTTATGTAGTTCTCAAACCACATAGTTTTGAAGCGTTGCTTTCTCTTTAATGACATCTTTTAGGCTGAAGACATGTAATCCTTATTCCAGCTGCTATGACAAATCTACTAAGCAAAGATGGAGGATTCACACCTAAAGATCGTATTGCAGCATCCCAGCGCATCGCAGGCACAAGATTCTCATGAGGCTGTAAACAAATAAGAATAACAAGTTGCGCCTCTATTTGTCCCCCTACTCCAATACTAGACCAAGAAATCACTTGACAAATTTGAAATGGAAAAAGGAAAATTAGAAGTCCCCTAATTCCAAGGAAAAAACAAGACTGGATATCTTACTCGGACAAGAATTGGAAATCTTGAGAGCTCTGAAGTAGTGCAAGATTAGGGCTTTAAGTGGGCAAGTACAGAGCCGCAGCATTCTCCAAAAACTGCTTCTCAGCCGGGGCCCATCTCACTCCCCCACCAATACTTTGTAAAAGCGAATGCATATTCTAAAGTGTGCCTTGTCTTCATGTACTGCTTCTCACACTTGACCACTTCACTGCTCTCAGCCATGGCTGTTTCTTGGGGTGGTTGGCTCCCAGTGCACCGCAGCACAGGCGATCTGTAGGGGTACAGGATCAGCTGTTCCCAGCCAGCTTTGGAGAGGGGTGTTCCTGATCTGTTTAGTGGAGTTAGCATTTCAAATAAGAATACTTGGTGTCTCCTATTGCAGGCACAGGCGTTTAGTGTTGGATGACTGCATACACAGCATCGAGTGGGCAATTGGGATTAGCTATTGTCAGTGGGAAGCCCTTAAGAACTGAATATTAGAAATGGAATTGGTGCATAACAAGTTCTGCTGCGGGAACAGTGGGCCTTAGTTTAGCGCTGCAGTGGCGGTAAGTGATTTAGTGCCACTTTCACGCAGTCCCGAAATCCGCCTTTTGGAGTGATGCGGAGAAGATTGCTCCAGCATGTTACCTGAGGGTCTTCCTGCCACTTCACCACCAGACAATGGAGGAATTGTCATGGGTGGTAACTCCTCCCAGGATGATTCCTTCAATCCGCCAGGTGGACGCCGCAAATGGCGATTGACTGTCATTATCCCACTTGTAATCTGGCAGAAAATTAGACAAACTCGTAATGAGGCCCAATTATTTCAAGCAGGTGACTTTATTTTCTTTCTCTGTGTGTCTCCTTGGAATGTTTGTATAAAAATGTATGTATGGTCAGGTTGGTTAATTTGATCTTTTTTTCCTTTTTAAGATATCTGTAAAACCAAAGCTTATTTTAGCCCTGGGAAGGCAAACATTCACACATAACTGAACCAACTAGAACTGGGGAAATGGTGCCTAAATTGCAGACTGGGCTCAAATCCTGGCTTCTCCGCTTAAACCAAACATACTCTGTCATGCTCTGAAATTAATTTGTCTAATCGTGTCCTAGCTGCCAACATTGGGAGCTCCTAGAAGTGATTCAATGTATGCAATTGAAAAAAGCCCTCTCATGTTTTACTAGGCTGTGGTGTAGCATTGACAATGCCAACCAACAGGTATGCATGGCTTGTGAACATGTTTTCTGTGCTGCATACCAAGAAGTCGTTTTTTTTTAACCAAATGTCTCAGTTGCAGCCCCGCCCTCCTCACACGCACACGCGCTGCCCACAGAGGTTATGTTGTGCAGGAGGTCCGTACCGAAGTCTCTTGTCTCCACCCCTTCTTTGGGTTTGCCGTCCCCGCCTTAACCCGTACCCCCGCCCCCGACAGAGCCCCCTTCTCGAATACTCGTGCCTCTTAAAGCACTGTGAAACGTGATCCCTTCTAGCCGTCCTTGTTTCTCTTTAGTCCTATTCCGTCCTGGCAGTGCACGTGGTGCGGTTGTGGCCTGCGGGACCTTTCTGGTTACACGCAGATTTACGGAACTGCTGTTTTCTGCAGCCAGTTGCTCTGGTTGGACGAGCCAAGATGTGGGCTAAGGGGTAAACGAAGTGCGCAGTAAGATAGGAAGTTGGCCTGCGCAGCTGTGTTGTGTAAGAGGAACACTCCATTTGAGTGCGCACGTGGGCAGTGAAGAGGCCCGCCTGGAATGCGCGTCTTGGCCGGGAGCCATCGGATCAGGGCCTGAACACGACTTTTCTCCACCGTCGCCATAAATCGCTAGGCCGCTTGTTCCATTCACAGTTCTCTTCCCTTTTGGAGGCGGCCCGCCTCATTGAAGCTTCCACGAGAGTCTCCCAAGCTACGACGAGTTGTCTTTCCAGAAGGCTGCGGCCTTGTTTAGTGGGAGATCTGTAGAGTGACTCCTCCGCCTTGGGGGCCTGTCCCTGGAATCATAGGCCTGCTACTTTCGGGCCCGTGCAGGAGCTGATTGACCCTTGAATATAAAAACAGTCTGTAGTGAACTGTAGAATGAATACTGCAAGTGTGCTGCAGATAAAGTACTGCAGTATTTTGGACACAGGTTGGCCTATATTGCAGTTCTGATAGTAATAACTATTGTTTATTCTGATATGTTGCAGTACATATTCTTGAAATACTGATTTGTGCACACGCTTTGATGTTCGTGCCCCTGGTCTTTGGAATTCTATCCCACTGGAACCAAGAAATAACCACTTTCTCCTTGGCTTGAACAAAAAAAAAACATTAAGACTTTTCTTTTTAACTCTGATGATTAGAGCTCTCGCTGATGTGTTTTCCCCTCCTGGCCTGGATTCCTGGTTCTGATCCATTTTCATCTCTGACTCCCTCTCTTTGGTTTCCTCCTCACTTGTAGGCTCTGAGGCCTTCGGGCAGGTTGACCCTACAAGAATTAAATAATAATAATAATACAGTATGTACTTTAAATAGCACTTTATATACTAGCATCTCTAGTGTAGAACATATAATGGGAATACTGTACTACACACTGTGGTGCTGTAGTAACGTGTGTATGTATGTTGCACTGAGGAAAGTTGCATACATGAAGGCCCACGTGTTTACAGTGATTTCCGATCAAAGGCCTGGAGCTGCGTCATCATCTGTTGGCCGCGTCATTTTAAACATGACCTCGTTAGCCAATGCGCCCCTCTAGGATGGAAGTCAGGTGTTGCTGGCATATAGTGGGAAATGTAAGCCTTGAAGCGTGGTTGCTGCCATGCACCCTGAAACGTCGGCGGAGTAAAATAAGTATGACTAACCTAGAAATAAATAATAGTCTGCTCGGCAAACTCTCTTGCACCCCTAGCCTGACCGATTTATCACCAAAACAAAGGTGCAAGCAGAAACTGTATTGGTTGGTGCTTCTAAATTTTTTATTTGGCACTAACAATCTAAAGCTTGGATTCTACCAGAAAATACTGCAGTATGCTGTAGAAACTGGACCGCGCATACCCCATTATAACCTAAATGGTGGCCACATCAAGTTTTTAAAAAAATTAAAATGTTTTAGTTTGTTTCACAAACTTTTCATTTATGATTTACATTCAATAAAACGTTGACTAGCAACATTACAGCTACATGTACTGAACCCATGACTTGAGAAACAGTTTGCTTTGTTATGTTTGGCCTTGTAAATTAAAGGCCATCTAATTTGTCAAGCAACTGGTCGGGCACATCCAAACACCGCTATCAAATTTGGTGTATTTGGGTGCACGTTTGAATACAGAAAAATAATATTGAAAAGTTGCTATTTTTTTGGATTAGCTTTACCGTAGATGCAACAAAATCATCCCCTTGAGACCCATATTTCAGAATTCTCCATTTCGATTTTTGGCGCAGATCTTGCCCTTACCAGTGACTGATGCAGACCTTCCTCACCCTCTTCACAATCCACCAGTTCGCATGCCCTCAGCCCATCAGATTTAGGCGATTAGGGGCTAGGTTCCGCCATAGAATAGGGTCACATTCGTCATCAATAATGGTGGCACAGGGGACATTATTACAATAGCATTTATATGAAATAATAATCTGAAGAGGTATTTTGCCCTTCCTGCAGGTCCACTTCTAAGCGCTTTCATAATGGGTGTCATTATTATAACCACTTGTAGCACTCCATTTGTAGATCTTGAAAGGATTAAGGGCTGAGTTGGCTCAACCGCGCTTGTGAACTCCTGTTGCACGGTTCGTGAGGATGGAGCCTTGCATGCGATCCATCCATGTGCGCAGCAGCAGTTTGCTGAAAATATTGCAGAAACTGAAGTGTGCAATGGATACATACTACAGAGTGGAAATCATTCAGTGCCGTATTTATTACAACCTATTGTACAGTTCTTTAATATCTTGATTGCTCTTTAAACTGCAGAATACATTGCAGTATACTAGAGACACACTACGTGTACTGCAGTTTCTATGCAAACTGACTTCTGCTTAGCTGTGAATACTGCAGAACACTGCAAAATATACTATACATGTGTACAAAAACTGCAGTGTGGAAAACATCTCCTGCAGTACTTATTACTAACCGTTGTACAATTATGTAATATTTTACAGTACACTATATATACTGCTGACTATTGCAGCATAGTAGTTACAATTCATGTACTACCGTTTCTACTAGAAATGACTGCATTTTAGCTGTGAATACTGTAGTAACCTATAGTATACATCATCAATATGTGCGGGGGATAGCTCAGGGTCAACCCGTTTGTCTTGGACGCAAGGCAACGGCTGCACAACATAGGTTGGAATCCTGATCCCGCACTTAGAAACCAATCTCTTTGGTATTAACCCGTTATAAAAGAACACTTTTATTTATAATCCATACAAATACTGCAGTACAAAACCATATACTACAGTTTGTATATCAAAATGATGCAGAAATCTTGCTTTCTGCTGTATATACTGTGCTATACTATGGAGCATATTTTAGAATTCTCTGTACTGTTTTTAGTTTGGGCTGTTAGGAGTCGCTTGGAACACCTATGAGCTGAAACTATTTCAGTAGTGTACAGATAGGGAGGAATGGCATATGAGGAGGGACACACAGCCTGTAGGTATTGTTTGGTTATTTGCCCACCTATTGACTGCCCATGGCCATGCTAATCACTATGGTCGTTCCCATCCAGTTCTTGTCCTTGCCTGCCCAAAACACCTCCCCATGGGAACTATTTGAGCTCGCTTTAAATCAATCCTTACCATCAAACGTTGCATTGGAAGTGCCTGCAAATGTTTTTTTCAAAGCAGTCTTCAGAGAGTTAATGACTTAATTGGAGTTGTAAACCTGCTAATGATGTAATAAAAAAAAAAGTAATCGGGTCTATCTTCAGCCACTCCATGTATAAGCACTATGGATGTCCTTCAATGTAGTCCTGTTACACACAAGCCACATGTGTTGGCTTTGCCAAGGCTTGTTTTAAGTATTAGGCATTTGCCAGGCACTGCTATTAAATGCCCAGGTACTCGCACCATTTTGCACCTGCATCATCAATGGGCAGTTAATACTATACAAATGTCCCTGACAACTGCATTTCCCTTGCCTACACAAAAGCCCAAACTGTCGCCAATGCTTGTTTATAATGGGAGGCGGCATGCCAAGGATGTGATCGCCATGGGGAACTTGGATATTGGCTACACTAATTCCCGCTCCATTTGTGGAAGCTCCAGGTCTGTCTCTGTTGAGGTTTTTCCTCCAGAGACTCAGTCAACCTATCTCAGTGGAATATCCATTGGAAATGGGTCGTTTTCATCATTTTCCCCTACAAGTTACACTTCTTTTCAGTGACGGATGAGTCTATGTGGAAAGTTGCCAGATTGTGTTGTCTGTACTTCTGCTTCTGAGAGGCTGCTGGATTCACAGGTCTGGCTCAATAAGGCAGCAGTTGTGGTCTCCCAATGGAGTTAGTAATGGAGTTCTCTCCCAAAGAAGCTCCTTTCCCATACACTTTCTAGCAGTGGACGGGCCTGTAGGGACATTGAGACGTTTGCCTGTAGGTTAGTGCTTTGAAAAGGAAGAGGGCTCAGGCAGAGTCACTCGCATGTCGGGCATAGCTTGATGGGTGACCGACATGATCTGAGGCTGGACACATTCTTTGTGTGAACCGTTATCCTGAGGAGTTTGCTTGTGTCGCACATAAAGCACACAGAGCCAGCTCTTACTCCAATGTTATCTTTATTCAAACGGTCCTCCTCCTCCTTCTCTCATGCACCTCCTCTTCCTTATTCCTCCCCCCTGGACCTTTCCTTAAAGGGCCAGTGTTAGATCGACTCACAGCACCTCCCCCTCGCTTATCTCCTTAGGTCCATCTCCTATCTCTTCAATCAGTCTACTCGGTCTCCTGATCGTCCTCTGCGGTCTTCCCCGGTGCTCATCTTCTCCTTCACCTGTTCTCGTCCCTTGCTCTTGCTCTCTGCTGTTCTTACTGCTCTCGTCTTCAGCCACAGGTACACGGTTCTCTTGTTCTTGGTCACCTTCACGTGTAACGCTCTTATCGGTTACTTTACTTTCTCTAATGAGGTGCTTAAAAAACGAAGCATTCCTGGTCCCCTCCTTTCTCTCATTCTGGGGTTTACCATGGTTCCTTTTTGTTTCTGCCACTCATAGTGATGTTGTTTCGTACCTTGGGTCAGATTTCTTCTGCATTCTCTGCTTCACAAATGCCATATTGCTTTCATTGAATGCCTTCGGTCTCGCTCCTCGTTTCTGGTCTGCCCATTTTTTCGCCTGTGTTTTCACTCCAGCGCTGCATACTTTTATCTCTTCCTCGCAGGCCCCAGGTCCACATATTATCAAGGGAACCCTTGTCTTTGTTTGGTACGTCACCATCAGTTCAGCCAGCGTCTTGCTCATAGCCCCAAAACGTGTTTTGCTATAGTGCGGTACCATCCTGCATTAGGCATGTTGAAACGGCATCCCCTGAATTATTGCTCTTTGTACTGTCTTCTTCGTGGACGCCATGAACCTCTCGGCCATCCCATTAACCTGGGGCCATAGAGGTGTTCTCTTCTGATGCTCACATCTTAGAAGCCTGGCCAAGTAGCTGAAGTTGTTCCCATTAAACAGAGAGCCATTGTCTGTCTGTACTGTGTGGGGAATGCCGCATTCACTGAAGACTTCATCAATAACCCCTGCCACGTGTGCAAATGCAGTCGTGCTGGTCTTCTTGACAATCGGGAAGCATGAAAACTCATCAGTAATCTCTAGCAGGCAGCCTCTTTTCCCCCTAGACCCATAAACGTCCATTGCAATCCTGTGCCACGCCTGCTCTGGGATTAGTCTCTTGTAGAGGCAACGAGGATCCCCTTTCGTTTTACATTGGCATGGGAAACACCCTTGCACTATGTCCTCCACCATGTCATCCATGAACGAAAACAACACGTTCCAACACCGCTGTTTATTTGTGGCTTCTACTCCTCAGTAACCCTCAAGTACTGTGCACACAGTTTCTCTTCTCAGTGACAATCAGCCAGCACCATCTCACCAGTATTTGTTTGTCGGACACAGCAAGTACTACATTTATTTGTTGCCATTTGGGTGGTTCTGTAACCTCCTCTTTAATTCTCTCCACTTGTAGTCTTTTGTAAGTTCAATTGCCATGACGATTGATGAATCTTTCCTTGATGCTTTTGCAAACGCGTTCAGTCTGAGTGCAGGGGGTAGGGCATCAGCTGTGATGTAGTTGATGTACTCTGTTTCCCAACCCTCGCTCTCTGCTGTGTTCTGCCTGGATGGCATGAGATGTAGTCAGCCAGGTTTTTCTCCACTCCAGTGGCTAATATAATCGTATTCTTGAAGTCTGATTCCCCACCTTTCAATGCGCAGAGGCATTTTCAACTGTGGATTTCCAAAAGGAGATAGTAACGCCTGGTGGTCTGTCACCAGCATTAACCTCTTCCTGATGAACTGATGGAAGTACTTACAGGCCCACACTGCTGCCAAGCTTTCCTTCTCAGCCTGGCAATAGGCCCTTTCAGTGGGCGATACCATTTTGCTAACGTATGCTACTATGTGGCATTTTGGGGAATCGTCTGTGCCTCTTTGTGCCAAAATGGCCCTTTAGCCGACTGGACTAGCGTCCACTATTATATCAGTGTTCCACAACAAATTGCAGTATGCTACGTTCCTTACATTTGACAGTTCTTCTTTTATCCTCTCAAACACTTGTTGGCACTCTGCTGAAAACTGGAATGGCTGTTCCTTCTTCAGTAAGCGCCTCAACGGTTCTGTGACGGTGGCATATCCGGGCAAGTACCTGGCACACTACCCTGCCGTGCCAAGGAAAGATCTCCCATCCGCAACCTGAGTGGGGGCTGCTAGCTCATTGATTGTAGATATCTTTCTGGGGTCAGGCTCCATTTCCTCATCTGAGAAGATGTGTCCATAAAATTGAAGTTTCCGTTATGTTTAGTGTGAGGCCTGCCGCCTGGAGCACCACGCACACCCCCATCAGTGCCCGGTCATGCTCCTCTTGAGACTTGCCATAGACCAATATATCATCACTATAGTTAAACGCTGACTGTACTGATAGTAATATCTGCCTGATGGCCTCCTGAAAGATCTCGACTGCTGAGGATGAGGAAATGCCGAAGTTGAGGTGTTTATACCTGAACAAGCCAACATGGTTTGCAAAAGTTGTGATGGATCGCAATGCAGGCTGAATTTCTAGCTGGTGGTAACCTTGGTTAAGGTCAAACTTGGAGAATCTCTTCACCCTATTTAGTTGCACGATCATGTCCACTATTTTAGGTCCAGGGTGCCGTTCTGTCTGAATTGCTGTGTTGGCCACTCTCATGTCTGTACTTGGACGTCTTTTACCCCCTTCTTTGGGCACCACCACTAGTGGCGAAATCCACAGCATGTTCCCAGTAGCTTTTTCAAGTATGTTGCTTTGTAGCAGCTTGTTTAATTCCTGCGAGACTGCAGGCTGCAGGCATACCCCAACCCGCCTGGGGTGCTGTGGCAGAGGGCACACTGACTCATCAATGTGCAGCTGTAGAACAGTTCCTTTTAGTCCCCCCAACCCCTGAAATAGATCTTAAAGGCTTGGCAGATGTATTCTTTCAACATAGTTGGGTAGGCCATCCATCAAATCACCCCATAGTTGTTAGCGGGCCGGCAATGCAGCGCACCACTTCATCTCCATGGTAGTGGGTGTCTCTAAGTTCTTACTCTGTGACTGTTCTGCAGCTTAGTAGGCATTGCCCACTGGTGGTGCTTCTGAGCCCGTGGATGACTGCAGATGTTGACCAGTCCCTGTGCGATAAGTGGCATTGAAATTGTCCCAAGGATGTTAGTGGCATGTGTAAGAAAGGCATGGTATCAAAGTAAGCCAGGCACAAATGACCACAGTTCTAGGGTGTTTATTGAACTTTATCAAGGGTGTGAAATAAAACGCAAATCAGGCTTGATCCCTCGCCAAGGAAGGAAATCTAGACCTTGTTCTTCAGTCAACACTTAAGAACCACATGGGCTCTTAGCTTTCTGCATCACATCCCCATGAAGGGGAAGGGGCACAGGCAGGCATAGTTGGTTTCAAAGAAATGAGCCAACAAAAGGAAAGTGGGAGGCGATCCAAGTGTCAAAATGATTGGGAGCTATTTAGCTCCTGCTTGAATCTTAGGCGTGTCTGGTTGACAGCAACAGTTATTAAGAGTTACTTTTGACTCCCCAGACCAACTGGTGCCACACGGACATAACTATATGTTATTCATTGTATATGTTTGGGAATTGAATAAATGACTCATGTAAGCAATATTTGCAAAGGCAGAGTTTACATCTAATGTGCCTGTTACATTTGTGGCGTACTATCTCTCGATGCCCGATACCCAGGAGCTACGTGTAGGTCTTGCTCATAAGATCTTAATTTCAACTCCTGTGGATATGTCTGCAAACAACAACCCTTTCCGTAAACACAAATTAGCACTCATAGTGAGAATTCTTTTTAGGTAAATGGCAGTATGTGCAAAATCTGCTGGCCCACTGGCGTTGGTGAGAGATTTTATGATGGGGGAGTGCCATTTACTTGGTACTTGACCTTGATGCCGAGTATGGGGATGTTTGAAACTTTTATTGCCATTTACTGCAATCGAAGTTTGCTTGCAGTAAATGGCAGAGAAACGTTTTACTGTTCATGGCTGGCCTTTGGGTGGCAGCATTGCACCAAATATGAAGTGCACGTGACATGTGCCATTTTACAGAAAGCACTGGTAAATATTTTGTCACACCACACCATGGGGTGAGTGCATTTCTTTTAGGTCAAGTAAGTAAACTGAGGAACTCGCCCTGGAGATCTAGTGGGATTTTTAAGAATTTGGGAGGCCAGAATAGTGCCTTCTTTTCGCCCGTCTCTATATAGACGCTGTTGGTGGAGCAGAACATCTTTCAGCTGGCACAGGGGCCTTCAACAATGCCAGTTGCCTGGATCCTGGTATTTTAACCCTTTGACAGCATCCTCTCCTCATGGGGGCAGAGACTGCCATAGCCAAAAATAAAGCTTCGGCTGCTATCTCTGGGGCTTTGGCGATAGACCAATTCCACGGTTCCCAACCCCACCAATTGGGGCGCACATGTTTAATATGAAGTAAGGGGAAAATGACTAGATTTACTGAGGGCAGCCAAAGTTCCAATGACACTCTGTGCTTTATTTCCATCCTGTAAATGCCTGTGGGATTCCCCATGAAATGGAAGAACCGTCACAAATTGAGTATGGTTGCAGTTGAGACCAATCCCATAATGGCTTCTGAATTTCTGGCCCGATTTCCTGTACATGAAACCTGATTACCGGGAAAGGCCCCAGAGATGGTGTTGCACCTTAGTTTGTCTTTCTTGCTCACCGAGCAGAGTGCCATGACAGCTCTTGTATCTGGGGCTAAATTCGCCCCCTCCGCCACCCCACACTTTTCCCCCCACAGGAGCAGACTCCCACTCTTGTTGGCGTTCTGGAGTAAGGTTTTGGAGGAAAGGATTTATTTCTACCAAACATCAACACGTCATCTCTTGACCCTGCTATGGGTCAGACAAATGGTACCTTGCACTTGGACTGCCAGTGGTTGGTGTGAAGCAGCCCTGCTAGCAGAAAGAAATCAAGAAGACCAAATACAGAAACAGACTTTTCTTGCTAAGTTCGAGTGCAGTAGACCCTTTCAGTTAACAAGCCACACAGCACCTCCTAGCACCCACTGCTGGAAGTTCGCTTCAGCAGAAGGGCCACAGTGCAATGCGTTATGGGTATGCAATTTAACCAAAATGAAATAATTGCCATTATCTTCCAGGGTATCACTATTTGATACAAGACTGGCGGCTCTTAAAAATGCAGCAACCTACCACGTATTTGTTTCACCCTATTGGGGGATTTCATGCACCATAATCTTGATGGTGTTGTGTAGGTAGGTTGAAGTTAAGTTTAGGCAGCCTGGCTGAGCGCCTTGTTTTCAGTGGAGCCACAGACCAAACGCCACCCTCATTTAGGAGTGCCCATGGTTCATCTCCGCTTTCCTGTCTATTGATCCGAGTCTGTCATTTCCTTTTCCTGTCGGCATCACTTGAATGCACCTAATCTGTGCCAGTAGGCCTCAAAGCCTGTGCTTAAGATGCCAGACCCCTCTGCATAGGGGCCTTCTAATGAACCGTTGCCTTCCTAGAATTGTCCTGAACATGAATGTCTCCTTTGACTTAGATAGCCGGTTGTTCATTATTTGACAACCGTACCTCTAATTTATTTCTCTCATAGTGCATTCCATTGGCGTGTTTACCATTGAGCTACAGTGAAGGGCCACACCCGTTCTCTCTTCTCAGCCTTAGGCCAATCTACTATGCTTCAGAGTTGGCGGGATCCTTACAGTGAAACTCTCCTTTTGTGTCCCCCAGCACCCATTTTCCTACAGACAATTCCTGCCTCTGACACTTCTGTCATTTATAAATACTATTAGCATGCATGCTCTTTTTATTTCATGTCTGCTCGGGCTGCGTACGGTCTGCTGAGCGCGCATTCACCCCACAGTGCTTCAAAGCCGCAGCAATAGCTGCTATGCAGACAACTAAATATACAATCTTACTTTCAAATTAAGGTTTTCTAAAATCCCTAATGTATGTGTTCTGTTAGTTGTTCCGCTTGTGTTCCAATTTGTATGTGTATTCCAGTAGCTATCTCCATAACAATTTACTTAGGCAAGACTATCCTGCAACAAAATGGTAGCTTTCATTTTTTAAGAATTCGGGTTGTGTGCAGCGAGCACTGTGAATGTCTTCGTTTACGGTTTCACATTAAAAATGTTTGTGTTGTAGTATGTCCGTGCATGCAAAGTAGTCACCTGTCATACGAGTGGAAGCTGAACTCTAATCAGCATTTGTTATTTTAAACTAATACATAGTAACATTTAGTCAACATGTGGCCAGGGATGATAACTGATGGTCAAAATAGACATACAGACATTCGAAAGGTTTGTGTACAGCAGATTGATCTCGGGTGGTATTGTTGCATTGATTGTCTGGTGATATAGCCTTGTTTTGTTGTACCGCATTGGTTGCATTGCCCGTTGTGTTTTAATACATTGTCTCACCCCCTGTTCATAGTTTGATTTGCATTACATGGCTTGCATTGTCTGATTCTATTCTTATTGTCGTGTCTGGCTGTATTGTTTTGACGTTGTCTCGTTGGATTGTATTGTTAAGTTGGTTCCGGCTTTTTAAAGCACGTTACCGCAGTTTTCAGTGTTTTCTTGGCGCTAAAAGCAAGAAGTCCTGTTAATATATCAGGGATTGAAATTAAGGTTAGATAAGCAAGAGCTATAAGTAGCTCCTGTGTATCCGGCATTTACCATTGACAAGGAGCTACCACTGGGGAACTAGGAGCTAGTACATAGCGCTTTGCAAATTTAACTGCAACATAAAATGCAAACATTAAATTTAGCTTATTGTTATGATCCCTTATGCTTTGAATGTCATATATAAAAGTGTCCTAATGCTTATTTATAGAGTGTCCCAAATGCCCAGAGTTATGTTCCCTTAAGTGTGTTTGTTTGGCATTAGTTGGCCTGGGGAACCAAACATAGCTCCTGGTAGCTGTTGATGTCAAGATAGACGGGCTCTTCTAGGCTACAAGTACGAGATACATAGCTCCCAGCTCCCCCCCAATTTCGAACCATGATATGTGGCTGTCATTTTCCCTTTTATTGGTGTTTTCCTCCACGTTCTGTATTGGAAATTACTTTCTACGTCAATGTTTTGTTTGGGAACACTATTCACTTGGATATCCACGGTGACCTCTGTCTGCCCATCATTTTTTTTTTGCTGTGGGAGCAAACATGTTTGTCCAGTTATTGTTTTTAAACGAACAAGGCTGGGCCACCTTTTATGAAACTTCTACTGGATGATGCACCATGACCTATGCCCTTCGTTGTCAGTGCAGTGGAGTAGGTGGGCAGCCGCGCTCTTCACTATCTAGAAGTGAATAAGCTCTTTAGGCGTGTCCCAGGGCCATCGTTGCATAGGCCCATGGAGAGAATGGCCAGGTAAGGAAACAAAACTGCAATGGTTTAAGCAGATTGCAACTGTGGCTTAAGAGAGTTCTTGATCCCATAAAACACACAGATGTGTTCCCTCTCCCACTCTTTAGGCCTCCACCCTGCTGGGGCTACTGTTGTACCATTGTATGACCCCCACCACCCTGCTCTGCCCTTCTGCAATGCGTGGCGTTGGGCTGTGTCTCTCCCTCTCTTTGTCACTCCCTCTTCCTCATACTCGCCTCCTCGCACCCTCTATGGTGCTTTCGGTCCGTCCCATCTTCTCTAACTGCTACTCTATCTCCTATCCTATCCCTCTCACTAAGAAGGAAGATGTTCAAGAGGGACATCCTGGTCTCCAACCCAGACCTCCCTATTGCTGATACCTACATCAGTGCTTCCTCCAGACAAACTCTCACTGACATCTTCTTTGTCATGTCCTCACCAGACCTATGGTCCCCTCATATGGTCTCGGCTCGCTCTCCTATCTCTTCCTCTACCATTAATGGTGGCACCCGGTGGGATGTCCTCTTGACCTCCCTCCACCTCTTGAAGACCATCATTAATGTCTATCTGAATGGCACTGTCTTGGCCCAGGCCTTCAGACCAATCTCCTCCTTTTCAATATGTGCGTCCCACGTCTTACTTCCATCCTTCTCCTGCTACTCCTACTAGCACCTCTCTGGCTTTTCTGCCACCCCCTGCTCTCCCACCCCTTTGGCACCTCCCTTCTCCTCTCTGGCAACTATGCCACCTCTTGCTACCACCTCTGCCCATGCTCGGACCACTCTACCACTTTCGCTGGGTGTACCTCAAGCCTGTACCCCAAGCCAGTACCCCACCCCAGAAGACTTTCAAATGTGGAAACCAGCTCCACATCACTACTCTAAACTGTCGCTCTGCTGTCAAACACTCCTCTAACATCTTCCACCCCCTCAAAAAACTTGACCTGGATGTCCTCGCTCTCACAAGACATAGTTCAGGCTCAGTTCTGTCACAACTTTCCACACTCTTCTCCCTGTTGGCTACAAGATACTCTCCAAGCCCAGAACCAACCAACCTGGAGGTGGAGTAGGTATGATCTTTCTGGAGTGGGTCCCTGCTTCTTACATTTCTTTGCAGGCCTACTCCTCCTTTGATTGCCTGGCCTGCAGGCTCTCTATCTCTCCAGGCCTCTCTCTGACTCTGGCCACCATCTACAGGTCACCTGGCCAAGTTGTCCTCTGGGCAGAACTCTCCTTGCCTCTACCTCTCACCTTCTCCTCCTCTGAGACCTCAACGTCCATCTGGATGCTTCCAATCCCTCCTCTGGGCTCTTCTGCAACCTCTGCGACACTCTTTCTTTCCATTCTTCCGACTGGTCCGACTCACTCTGCTGGATACACCTTGGATGTTCTCATCTCCTCAGACCCCCCTCCCTCACCACTCCTCTCTCTTGGACTGACCACTTTCTGCTTTCCTCCCACCTGAAACGCTGTCCCTCAGGCAAAGCCCACCCCAGCACTGCCACCCACCTTCTCAGTCAATTTGCCTATGAAGCGTGTGCCAGTGGATGTCTTTCCCTCTACTTTCTCTGGGTATCCCTACATATTATCCCCCCCAAAAATGTTGCCGTACATATGATTGTCTCGCCATAGGTGATATATTTTGGGGGGGGATAATTTGTGGGAGCAGGGGTTGCAGGGGTGTCCCCTGCGCATTTAAAAATAGTGCAGGGATGTCCCCTGCAGGGTCCATGGCTCAATATTGCTGCAAAAATATGGCAATATTTTTGTATCGCAATATTTTTGCGGGGATATTAACACATGGAACCTTTCCCTGCTGCTCCTACTCCTGCGGCTGACTCACACTCTGACACAGCCCTCTCCAACCAGCAACTTTCTATCTCCAACGCTCTCAACATCCTTGCCCCTGTCATGAGAATCCGTCTGAAGCCTACCTCCAAGTGCAACTCTTGGTATGACTTGACCTCGCCCCCTGAAACGCAAGTGCAGGGTGGCTGAGAGGAAGTGGAGGGCCTTGGTCGCATCCTCTGACAAACTAGCCTGCCGCCTGCTCCAACGGCAATACAAGACTCTGTTCTGTCCAAGAAGAGAGTCCACATCGAAGCCTGCGTCTCTGTTGCCTCTAACAACATGGCCCAACTCTTTAAAATCTGCAAGGCGCTGGACAAACCTTCTGTAGTCTCTACCTCTTCTGTTCCCTCCCAGGCCCTCTGCTTGGCTCTGAATTCTCACTTCAGTACTAAAACCCAGAACATCCTGTCCTCGCTCTCATCATCCTCCCCCTCTACCTCTCCCGGGCCCACCTCTGGCCGCTTCTCCCTCTCCTCCTTTCTCCTCTTTCTCTCTGATAACACCTGACAATGTTTCTAGACAAGTCCAATCTATGAAAGTGTCACCCAAACGGGTGCTCCCCTGCTTCTCCAGAACAATTAAGGACCACACTGACACACTCCCTCCAGTCTTGACCGATTTCTGCAATCACTCTTTTGCCACAGAGTGCTTCCCCTCTCACCTCAAGCACTCCCTTGTGCACCCCTCCTTAAAAAGCCTTCTGCCGACCCTACCTGCTCGGCAACCTATCGTCCCATCTCTATCACTCCTTTACTGGGCAAACTCCTGGGAAAGCTGGCCATCTCCCAGCATACTCTCCACAATTAATCTGTTGGTTGTCTCCATGTCCATCAGCCGGAAGCAGGGAAACTGATGATATGAACACTGTGAAGATCTGCTCGCTAATCTTGATTCCAGCCTTCTGTCTGTCCTCATCCTCCTGGACCTTTGCGCTGCTTTTGACACGGCCAATCACGCCATCCTGATCAATCGACTCTGCGAGAACCTGGGCATCACAAGTCAGTCCCTGGAGTGCTTGACCACCTTCCTCCTGGACCAACCCTCCCAGGTCCAACTTGGGTCCTTTTTCTCTACCACCTCTCTCTCCACTTGTGGTGTTTCCCAGGGCTCTAACCTCTCCCCCTGCCTGTTCAATATCTACTTGGCCCGTTCGGCCCACCTGATCTCTACCTTCTCCTTTCATTGTTATGCGGATGACACTCCGCTCTCTTTCAGGCTCCCCTCAGCTCCCTCTCCTCTCTTTCGCATGCCTGTCTAGCCGTTATTTGGGATTGGTGTGCCTCCAACAATCTCTGCTTTAATGCCAGCAATATGGAGATCGTTCTCATTGGGACCCCTGCTCACGCTTTCCCCCTCTCTCTCTCTCTCTGGCCGCCCACCTTGGGCCCTCTTCCTTCCCCTTCCTGTGAGGCAGAATACCTTGGAGTCATCTTGGATTCCACTCTTCCTTCTCTCCTCACACCACGGACCTTGCCAAGAAGGCCCGCTACCAGCTACACCTCCTCAGAGGTATTCTTCCTTTTCTTATTTTCCCCCAGAAGCTCACTGTCTCCAGAGCCCTGGATCTCTCGACTGGACTACTGCAACGGCCTCTTTCTCAATCTTCCTTAATCTGTCCTCTGCGCCTAATCCTAAACAGGACTGCAAAACGTATCCTTGACCTTAAGCCCAGGGACTGTATCGCTTTAGCCCTGAAATCTCTCCACTGGCTCCCAGTGGCTGCAAGGAGCAAGTTCAAGACCCTCTGCATCTTCCACAAGGCTTTCTGGGGCCAGAGCCCGCATTACATCCAACTCTCTTCCAAAATAACTTTATGCAGGTGCCTCCCTCTGGAATGGCCTCTCTGCCCCTCTCAAACTTGAGCCCAACCACCTGAAGTTCCGGAAGCTGTTCAAGACCTTCCCTTTCTCCTCTGCTTTCTCTCTCTCTCCCCCCTGCTGACCTACCTATCTGCTGCTCCGACTAGTTGTTTGGCTACCCCTCCGAGCTTCATTGGGTACCAGGCTCCACCATGATCGGTTTTACATGTAGTGCCATCGCGCTTACCACATATTTAGGGGTTGTAACTGTAACCTCTACAGCCCCCTGCGTTCTTGCACTTACCCAGAGCCGCACTGCCCTGATTGCACTTCCCCCTTTCCCTCTCCCTGCCCCCCTCCCTTCACCCTGCACGTTCACACTGTCTCATTTCTGAATGACACAAGGCCTAGTAAGATTGTTTGTCTTGTCCCCCGACTGTACACCCCCAACCCCCTTATCTTTTTTCGCCTAGAAACACTTGTGTTCAGGCACGTTATAAATGACATATATCATATCGTATCATACCATAGGGATTGGGCAGTCTCACAGTGTATAGACTCCATGAATTATGTCACGAACTGATGGATTTTGATGTTAATATGATGTGTCTAGGTCCAATCAGTATCGGGCCTTTGGCCATATTTGGACTTGACTCCTGTGAACTTGAAGATAATTAATGAAATATATATATCAGCATAGTTCAGTGGTCTGCAATCTTTGGCGCTCTCTCCAGATGTTTTGGACTACAACTAGCATAAGCCCTAGCCAGCATAGTCCATGACTCAGAATCATGGGTGTTGCAATCCAAAACCTCTGCATAGCCAAAGGTCGAGATGTGGCCAAGCTGTTTGTTACTTTGCATGCGTTTTTGTTTGTTTGTTGGGGGTGAAGGAGGTGGAGTGCGTGGGATGCCAGTAAAATTAATGAATAGCCATTATTTGACCCCTACTCTCTACTACTCTCTACAACCTATTTTCTCCAGTTCAGGCCACTATCTTGGAGTTCTATCTCCTGAAATCTAATATGTAAAGAAGTATAATCAAAGATCTGAAAGACGGCTGGTGGATCTAAACTAGGCATCTGCCATCTTGGCTGGCCAGATTTTTGGAGTACAACTGGCATCAGTCTTAACTCGCATGGGAAATGGTTGGGGATCATGTGGTCCAAAACATCTGCAGAACCACATGTTGCAGAATGTTGGTCTAACAAATCGGGGCTCAACCACTACGCCATTCGCCTCCTGTTTTGTGCGACTGCTGATCTTTCTGTTCCCCAAGAGGGGCGGAAACCTGTCTGTGCTGGGTCCATGATGTTGATGAACTCTGGGAAGGTCAACTGCTGCTTGCCACATCAATTTTGAGGGGAAGCCCGATTAACGGGTCCAAAAGAGATAGTGGACGTTTTCTTTTGTACCGAGATACTATACTGAGGTGCGTTCCCTCCCGCTTTTTTTTATTATATATTTTTTTGGGGTTTCTGTGTAGGTAAAAAAAAGTGGTTTTTACCACAAAAACAGGGGTTGGGGGGACTCCCCTCTCCCCGACCCCTCCAATTTTTTTTTTTTTTTTTTTTTTTTTTAAATGTTTTCGAACCTTTTTGTTTTCGGTCCTTTTGATTCAAACCAATTGTAATTCAAACCTTTTGATTCGAACTTTTGACCAATAACCATAACGCTCTACCTGGATCAATCTGAGACTCCACAGCAGGTCTGTGTATGAGTGCTGAGCTGAGTAACAACAAAGAGACTTTACTACAGGCGGCTCTTCCATACCCCTTCCTTGCTCTCTTTTACTCCCAACTAGGGAACTTTATAAAGTTGCCCTGCCTCCTTCCTCAGGTCCTTTTGTTTAGCACACAAGGCCTGCCTGTGTGGCGCCCCCTGCAGGGTTTCATTTACTTCTGCTATCAGCTGCAATGACTAATGCCTAAGGGGCACATCTCTTGGCCTGGTGTTTGGCGCAGCATAGCAGCAGCTGCTCGCAAGTCTCCCATTCTACCTCAGAGGGCATTAAAGGTCATTTTCACGTAGGTGACTAGGGGAGTCCCCCACCCCCTAGGTGAAAAGGGGAGCCACCTTTACCGTTTTGTGTGCGGTTATGTTAAACCTTAATAGGTATGGTGATGTCTGAAGGATAAGCCTATCATGTCAAGAATGTTCCACTTCCGTTTTATGTCGAAATTGTGCTGCGCGGGAGACCCCCTTAGAGTTTGGACTCCAGGCCCATTTCAACTGAAAAGGTTGCGAGATGCTGATTCTGTCGCTTACAGAGGTGAGCGATTAACCAATGGTCTATCATCCCCTGTTGATTAGCCTTTAATCTTTGGTTGTTGTGAGGAGCTTTTGCTGAGGCCAGCCCGGCCAGGGACGACTGCTTGCTGCAGCACGTTTGATTTTTAAGCCTTAGTGGTGGACTGTCAAAATACGTACTAGAGGAGACTTCTGATACGCCTTTAGGGCTGGGGCAGATTGAATTGCCTTTCAAGCACCTGACAGGCCATTGATTCTGAACCGGCTGTACCAGGGATTTCAAAGGCAGGGCAGACTCAGCCATGAAACTTCCTGAAGTCGGTAGCAGGAGTGCGATACATGTTGGTAATAGTAAGCGCCGGCGCTTTAGCTTGTGGCGAGTGGTGAACCAATGGCGTAATTTAGACTATGCAGGCAATACCGTAATGTTGGGTCAGATCCGAGAATGGATTGCTTGTGCAGGGCCAAACCTCTGTTAAAAGTCTGTGTGGACAGACACACGAGAAAGGAGTCTATAAAAATACCACCACTCTCCCTACTTTCAAATGCGTCCCGAATCGCCATCTCTTCCCCCTCAAAATAATAATATCCACGCAGCCCATTATCCCACCTATTGGAGTCCCTCCTCTCCCCCATCTCTGCAATAACTTTTAATATCTGAAAATACTGTTCCATGTCTGTCATTTGTCCATTCTATCCCCTTTCATGCCCTTCTTGCAAAGCGGATACCCCAACTGGACTTGGACCTGTTCAGGGTGGGAAAGATCAAACAAGACGGACTGCGCCGTTCTTTCCAGGGGCTGAAACAACCCCGGAAATTCCAAGATCTGCTTCCGGTCCGTGCTGCTGCCCACAACCAGCAAGTGCTTCGTGGAACCCGGGCACGTGAAACTGAATGTTTTACTTGTAAGCTTCGTGCAGAAACCGCCAAAGCCTCGCATCCTGTCGACAGCCTCTCCTCGGCCTTGATCTTGCTGACCGTTTTAAACTGTCCGTGGTGGTTTTGAATACCGAGGCTGAGTGTCGTAGCTCCCAATTTCTCGGGTTGAATGTGTAGTCACGGTTATTGATTTACTTCCTGATCTGTGCTATCTTGCCACCATAGAGTTGGTGGCAGATGGTCAAAGCTGTGATGGGCCGCGGGTAACGGGCGGTCAAAAGGGTTTGCAGAAATGGCAGCAAGTTTCTTGATCAGCGGATTTGCATTGTGATCCAGTCCTTGGCAGAGCTTCCTGTTCAGCTTGGCAAGCTGTTTGATGGCCGCTCCCTGTGGAAGTCGGCTGTTCTTGTGAGGCTGCAGCCGCTATCCGTAGGGCTTTGTTTTTGCTTTGCACACATTGATAAGTCAACCTGTAGCCTTCCGAGCAGGGGCTCTCCACCTGGGAGGCATATATCGGAGTGGGCCTGATGGTCACCTTTTAGATGCTGATTTTGCACCGCATAGGCATGGACCTCATCTTCATGAGTCGAGACAGTGCCGCCAGATTGCCAAATGCTTTCTGCTGTGTACTCTCAATGTGGTCTGTAGTAATGTGTACTTGAGTGGGCGGCTTGTGTGGCGTGCGTGCAGTTGGCGCGTGTGAGTTGGTGACGTGGTGTCTCTCACAAGTTATCTGCGCATGACTAAGATGCTAAAGCAATAAACCAATAAACTATCTTACCTGACTGGAAGCTTACTTTACCAGATTGTTACATTGGCAACGAGGATGGAATTGCGTCACGGAGGGGACGAAACGCTGAAGTGAAGACACTGCCCTCCGACGTGCCGGCCTTAGGAGTCTGCTGGCTGACAAAATCCTGGGATCTGACAGCTAAGTTCCAGGACAGAGCAAAGTGCGCTGTAGCCGGGGATCAGCAATGGTGCCATAGCCGGGTTCCAGTGCGGGAGCTATCTTTGCCGCTTCGGTGAGGCGAGTTCCAAGTCAGCGCTGCTGCTGTTGATGTGCTGTAGCCGGGGTCCAGCAGTGGTGCTGTAGCCGGGGTCCAGTGCAGGAGCTGCCCTGGCTGTTTTTGCGAGGCGAGTTTGAAGTCAGCGCCGCGGTTGCTGAGAGTCTCCTGATTTCGTTGCCGGATCTGTCACAGCGGAATGGCAGTTGGGGTCCTGTGTATCTGGGGACGTCCAAGATGGCTGACGAAGCTACGTTTTTCCCATCGGATGTGGTGCACAGTTCTGGGCATAACGTAGGAAGTGTTCTGACTTCCCAGGAACCACCAGAGCTGGCCTGTGCACCGGCCTCCCCTGAACCATCTGTGCTGAGCATTTGTGTGTGCGGGAGGGCTTGGTCAGCGGTTCCGGCTCCAGAAGAGGAGAGGTCAGAGTTGGAGTGGCCCCCACCGGGGCCCCCACCACCACTGTCGGGGCGGCGTCTAGGCAGAAATGAGGATCAATGTGAGGAGACGGTTTGCTCATTGCCCGAGGTGAAGGCGTCAAGGAAGAGGTCATCTACACAAGACCGCAAGTACTGTGAACGTGTAAAGAAATTACGTATGCACTGGTGTCCCGTGTGTGAAGCTGAGGGGTGTCGAGATGATTGTTATTGCGACAGATGTGACTCCTTACTCCGTACCCTGAGAAATTTTGATCCGGAACTATACAATTTTTATGTGAGGATGAATGGCCTCACTTCGGTGGAAATTTAGCGGACTGTGTTGTGTGTCATGAGAGGCCAGTATGAGAGCGTGTAGCAGGTTGCGTGTTTGGGGAGGGTTGATGGACTCATGGGTACAATGGGGGTTGTCGCACCTCTTATGTTATTTTTCCTTTACAGGCGGGGAAGGGCGGACTTGAGGGTTGGATATTCCAAGGGTCCGTGTTCTTTCATATTGCAGACTTGAGGGTTGGATATTCCATGGGTCAGTGTTCTTTCATTGTGTTTCCCTTACATGCGTTTCGGGAATGGACCTTTTGCTGATGTACCTTTTTGGTATTTTAGTTTGGCTGTGTGTACATGTGCTTTCTGTGTTCCTTAGTGGGAGGCACCATGATGTTCGCGTAAGGACAGTAGTGATACAATGGTGTTCGAGTAGGGTCAGTTGTGGGGTACCTGAATGCCAATGTACTGTGTGAGGTAATGGTACGTGTGCAGGGGGGACCTGGTTGAGTGATCCTGGTGAAGTTGAGGTCCAGGGTTTATAGGTGGCCGGGTGGCCTATTTGAGTGATTTTGGTGGCCTAGTTGAGTGAGAGTGATCCTGGTGAAGTTGTGGTACAGGGTTTATAGGTGGCCAGGTGGGCCTAGTGAGTGATCCTGGTGAAGAAGTCTTTCTTCTTTTAGTTGTGGTATAATTTTGTAGGTGGCCAGGTGGACCTTCATTTAGTGCTTTTATGCGGTTCTATGTATTTGGCGAGCCAGTTTCCTTTGCGTCGTTGGTGGCAGTGGCCTGGGGCCACACTGTGGTAGTGTTAGATGCAGCTAGGGATTGATTGTGTTTAGAGTTCGTTGTAGTGTTTCTATGCGCTTTGGTGTGGTTGGCAAGTCTGTTCGTTCTCGTCGTCGGTGGCAGTGGCCTGGGGCCACACTGTGGTAGTGTTGGATGCAGCTAGGGATTGGTTGTGTTTACATTTGGTGCTTCCATGCGCTTTGTTGTGGTTGGCTCTGGGATTTGCTTCCTCAGTGTGTTAAAGGAGGTGAAGCAGTGTTGTGGCATGCAGGGCTCATGATGGCTGCGTGTCTGTTTGCTCTAGGAGCTGGGATGTGCTTGGGTGTGGCAGACCCAAGGCTCTGAGAGGCAGCTCGGGGCGGATGGGGTTTGTGCTTGATGGCGGTCGAGTGTTAGTGTTTGGATTATGTGTGGATTGTCTGGGTGTGGCAGGCTCAGGTTCCGACGGGTAGCTCGGAACTGGTGGAGGGTCTAGTTTATTATTTTTAGTTCTTGACGGCCGGGTCCTGCATGACTGTTGTGATTGTTTACGGAAGGTCGTTGTGTTAGGGAATTGTTGGAATCCTTCTGTTTGTTGATGTTATAGCGGTAGGTCGTTGTGTATTAGAATTCATCTGGGTTGTCGGATATTATGGACAAGGGTAGGATCGTCCAAGTGGATCTCCTCTATTTAGGTCGCTTTGTTTCTGTATTGCACTGTTGTGTAGGGCATTGGCGGTCCATCCTCCGGGTTTGTGTTGGTGGTGTATGTGGGATTGCAGTTATGGGGGCACTGCGTGCTGGCCACACGTGGTGCCGTGTTTGTGGTTCTGATTAAAGTATTGGGGGTTTGGTGTAGCAATTGTCACCCCAACACTGTATTGTTATGTGACAGTATTGTGTTATTTATTTATTTTTTTAGCTATGACGGGGGTGGGAGGTGTAGTAATGTGTACTTGAGTGCGCGGCTTGTGTCGTGTGCGTGCAGTTGGCGCGTGTGGCTTGGTGACGTGGAAGGGTTTTACTAGTGGCGGGTGGAGACAGTTGTGGACCGGCGGGTGGGACGCCAGTGTCTCTGTTATCTGCGAAGGCCTAAGTGACCTTAGTTGCTAAAGCAATAAACCAATGAACTATTTTACCTGACTGGAAGCTTACTTTACCAGATTGTTACATGGTCCCTCAAGTTACGCTAGCTTTCCAGGGTTACGCTACTGGGTGGACAGTCTGTCCAAACTGGTATGTAAGTGTGTCTTGCAATTTAAAGACTTATTTTGTTAGGGTGAGTATTGTGACAACATAAAAGTGCAAGGAGTCCAACTTTCATTACTTGCAAGAAGGCTGTCTTGCTGACTCACTATGAAAGAGCTGGTTGAAATATAAAATTCTGGGTATTCTCGTGTTCCCGAAATGCTCTTTACTGTTGCGCAAATCGCCAGGCTTGGGCTCCTTGAAGTGATGGGGTGTTGCATGACTTGGGCTGGGGCTCCACTTCTCAGCCCAGCCAACAGGGCTCACGTGGGTGTGGGGGGTAAACTTATTCCACCCGTCCGCATACCCCTCTTAGCCCTCCACCAAGGGGGGAGGTTCTCGGTGTAAATTCAGTTTCCAGCACTGGACCTATTTATGTATCGCATCGTCCCTATTTAAAGAACCGTGCAAAGGGATCGTTCCAGCCACTATTCCATTCTCCTGTACAGCATTTCCGCAAGAGCTCCTGTTACCTCAATAAGCAATAGTCTTATGAGAAATGCTTGCTTGCTTGCTTACTGCCGACCAGGGCTCTGATTCATCTTAAGTTGGCAGTGGTCGAAGTGTACGAAAAGAAGTAATGGAACTATGTTCCCTGCTGGCCTGCACCACTCCCCACAAACCCCATCACCACGTCCCCTCCCACACACAATACACAACCCCAAACACTTGCACCTGCTGTTTAAGGGAACGTCTAGTGCAGGGCACTGACAGTGCAAGTTTCAACTTCTTCCTACACTTTTATTTTAAAACGAAACCATTCCGGAACGGTTTCTTTTTAAAATAAAATTATAGAACTCTAAAAGGTTATTAAAACAAGTAGAGGAGCACCGCTCCCGCTCACTTCGACCAGACCGCTCCCGCTCACTTTCGACCACGGTATGGGAGTCATGCATAGGAAGCACACTTTCCCTTACTCAGCTGTGTTTGGTGGCATGTTATCTCGTAACCCTCTCTGTTCTGGTTCGAAGTATAGGAAAATCTCTGCATAGGGCCTCATTATGAGTTCGGCAGCGCTGTAAAAAAGTGGCAGTAATTCTGTTACCGCCATTTTTTCTGGAAATTACCAACACTTTTACCGCTCTGCTTAGTTGCGAGTTTGGAGGTAAAGTGGAGGATTCTTCCCTGCAAGAAGTTGCAGGTAAATCATGCACTTCACCTCCAAAAATTGTCTGATTTACTTCACGGAATTACCGCTCGCAGTAAATCTGCCAAACACCCCCATGCAATCCTGTGTACTCCAAAAGTGGCGCTTTACAGTGCCCTACCACCACGCGGATTCCAGTGGTACTCCCACAGGACCGATTGGCAGTAAAGGCTTGATCGTAAATCAGCGGTAAACGCGGATTGACTACCAGACTCTTAATGAGGCCCATTGTCTCCAAAACGGGGCCTTTCTTGACACTGTTATAGTCTTCACTGGCTTAATGTGGCACAGTCGCCTCCCTCGTCTCTGCTTCAAGCACTGGAGGATTTTACTTCAAAGATGAGGGACTTTTAGAATTGCTAGACCCAGCCTTCTTCTATGGCAGGGGTCTGCAATCTTTGGCTCTCTAGATGTTTTGGACTACAATTCCCATCAGACCCAGCCAGCATAGTCAAACGTGGGGGGTTTTGGGGGGGGTAATGGAAGTTGTAGTCTAAAGTATATGGAGAGCTGCAGATTGTAGACCCTTATCTGGGACAGCTTTACTAGGCTCGGATAAGGGATAGCGATTACATAGTTGATCTAAAAATAGGACGGGCACCATTACACTAAACTACCACTTAAACACTGAGCTAGAGCACACAGAAATGGCTTTGCACCTGTGCTCTCAGTGGCACTAGATAAGACATTGTTATACTAGCTACAGTATTCTGTGCTGTACTAGGTGAGCGCTAGCACAATTGCACACTGACATGGCAGGCAGAGTTGCAGGAAGCCAATTGTGACCAGTACACTGGGCTGGAACAGGCCCATTTGCAATAGGCTAGGAAAAGCGCACTTCAAGTAAACGTGGAACGGCACAGTTGTACAAAGCAAGAACAGGCACGTTTTCACTAAGCTAGGGGAGGCAAAGATGTACTCTGCTAGGACATATGGAGAGCAGCACTGGGCTAGCATGTGCCTAGCTTTACTGAGCTAGCACAGGAAAGCTAGGGCTGGTACAGTTGTATTGCTAGGTCACCCATGCCAATTCACTAGGTAAGGGCAGGCACATTTTGTCGAAGTTAGGGTAGGCCCAGTTGTCCAAAGTTTGGGTCATTACAGTTGGGCTAAGTTCTTACAGAAGTCACAGTTTTAATAGGCTAGAGCACTGCAGTGTCTGAGGTCCAGGAAGGTAGACAGGATGCAGTGAGGAGGTAGGAGCCGGCAGGTATAAAAGGTAAGAGCTAGTTACAGGGATCTGCAGCCACTTGCAAGCCTACACTACAAGTACCTCTAGTTGTGCCCGCTTTGACCCAGATCTGGGCTGGATGGAGTGGCACTGAACCTGCAGTGGTTTATTCTCGGAATGTGATAGAGATCAGGAACACACAGAATATTTGGCATGGAACCAACAGTTACCTAATTGACGTTGCTGGGATGGCACTGCTGCTTTCATTCATTGTAAAGTTTCATTTTCTCTCTCTCTCTCTCTCTCTATCTCTCTATCTCTCTATCTCTCTCTCCATCTCTCTATCTCTCTCTCTCTCTCTCGCTTTCCCTCACACTTTCTCTGGCTAGATCTCCCGCTCTGCGTCCCTGGCCTGGGACTGTTTTTCTCTCTGGATCTGTGATTGGGTCTGGATCTTTGTTCCTGGTGTATATGCCAATTAATTCTCTATCTTGTTATTTGATTCTATGGGTGTGCCGTTTTGCCTCTAGTTTACCAGTCTGTGCCTATCTCTTTATTCTCTGTTTCCATTGTGTCTGTCTGTCTGTCTCTCAGTCCCTGTGGTGTGCCAGACACAGGCCCTTGCCGTTAAACACAAGCTCTGCCCTATTAAATGTTTTGGTGAATTCGCCCTACTATCTTAAAATCCCGGGACGATCATGCTGTGCGCCGCCGTGCGACTGACTCGTAGGTGTCTCAATCTCATACATGCCTGCATATTCCGTGCCTACAGGGAGATGCTCGTCTGATCTTAGTAGGTTTTCAACTTTCTGAGACTTGTAGTTTTGATGTTCCCATTTTAACACCAGGACTACAAGTTCCTCAAATGTAAAAAGATTAGATTGACTGTGGCAGAGGGAGAGAGAGAATGTGAGACTTGTCTTCAGAGGCCAGGGGGAAGAGTTTGGTTGCAGAGATGAGGGCTGGCACGAGAGAACAAGGGAACTTGGTTTCCCCTGCTCCCCTAAACACATGTTCTGACATGTCAGACAAGGTTCCATGCTTGCCCCCCAGATCAAAGGGTATTAAAATGGCCTTTGGCCTCTGCGAGATCGTGGCTGTGGGGCCCTTTGGAGATGTTTAAGGGGATCCCCAGACGACTCTTCCTGGGCTGGGAGTAATCCAGGAACTCGTCACATGGGTCTGCATTATGAAACCGTTGATGTCTTTTGGCCCCAGCTCCAAGGTCAGAATTCAGAAACGAATCTGTCCTGGCCTGCCCAATCCATGCAGCACCGCCCTCACTACTAATCCGAGACAGCAACATGGGGTTCAGAAAGAAGCTGCCTGTACCTTTAAAAGATTCAATCTGCAGCGCTGGGAACTCCACGAAGCTGGCAATGCTTCAATCTTGCTCCCATACTTAGTTCTGAGCTCAGACATGAGGTCTAACTCTGACTTCGATAAATTTGTCTCTCTGGTAGCATGGCTGTAGAAAACAAAGCTGGCAAGCAGAGTTTCCATCACCAGTGTTTTTTTCCCGCCGTGCTGCTGGAGAAAACTCTCAAGCAGAATACCCCCCTTTTAGCGGTCTGAAAAATCAATGCAACAGAGTTCCAATGCCAACAACACAGAACCGCTCTCCATAGGGTTCGCCGAGTTACACAAAAGCACTCTGCTTGCTTACCAAGTCAAATTATCGCTGCAGGGTCAGTCTTTCAAATCTACCATAGTGGAAATTGCCAGCAAAAGAAAGGCTTCAGAAAGAGATCTCTGATTTTGTTTGCATATGCTGAGGCATCTTAGGGAGAAAAACAAAAGCACACCTTCTCACCACAATATTCAGACAGAAAGAAGAGAATCCCTCCTTTTGGCAGACATGGTCTAAGGTACAAAATGGCAGCTGCCCTAAAATAACTTTGGTCCTAGACCCTATGAATCCAGCCCATGTGGAAATCAGAAAAACAGGCCTTGCCAAATTGCCACGTGCAGCCAGTCTCCTCAGACAACATCCACAGGGATGGGGGACCACTCTATGAAACCGCTCCATCCAAATCCTAGGTGTGGAGTGTAAACGCCAGAGTTGTAGAGGAGTTATCAGTGGAGAGTGGTGACCTACAGGTGTATTCAGAAAACAGATGGCGGAAGCTAGAAATTTGGTGGAAAATGTGACTTGGATGCAGTGATTTTGTAGGGGGAGCCATAAAAACAAACTGGTTGCTTGGAGAATTGTCATCTGCAGTGAGAGTTCCAAGAGAAAAGGTTGACTGAGCAGTCTTAAATCAACCCCAGGGTAGTGGTTGGGAACAACACGGGCCAGCTGGAGAAAGAGATCAATCCAACCAACCAGGGGAGGAGGGTGGAGAACGGCGAACCCCTCAACCCAAGCCATCAGGGAGGTTCCAGAGGGACAACCTCGTTCAGGACAGATTTCCGATGACTAATATCACTTGAGAACTCTGGATCCTGCAGAAAGGTGGTCTGCCGGTTAGGGACTGGTCTGCTGTTTGACTAACCTGGAAAGGCTTTGGCATTTGTTCCACGCCCACAAGACCTAGATGAAGGATCCAGGTGCAACCCGACACTGAAGCAGGTTCGGGATGCACAGTATGCTGCCATCATCTGCCAAGCATCAGATCTCTTTATGGGAGGCCCCGAGGTTCAGATGTAGTTGCTGGAATAGACTTAAGAGCTCCTTGTACATCGAGAATAAACCTTCTAGTTAGTAAGGGCTGCTCAAGTTTGTCTCCTTGTGTGCCCTGCTCATTGTCATTTATTTCATGACACATACCACATTCACTCATCCTGACAGTTTCCACTTTGGTTAAAGCAATGGTTCATTATGAGATCAGTGCATAAGAGACAGGCTTGCGTGTTGGAGAAGACTGCATAGCTAACCAACATCCGAGACTTGAGCCACATCATGCAGGACAAAAGTATGCTCTCCAGAGGACTGATCTGAATTTCCACATTCTCATGTGAGATTCACAAACCATGGACAGGCAGACAAGTGAGGAGGGTCTTTTAGTACTAAAACTTTCTGCCATGTATCATCTAAAAATGGACATTATGCCTGCATGCCACAGACCTCTGTACCAGAAATCACTCTGGACAGCACCAATCTGGAATCTCACAGATGCACCCATTTCCCTGCCACAACCAAACCCAGACAGTTAGAAGATGGGGACCCAACATGAGGGGCACAGATCCCAAACTCCTCAAGACTATGCAAATAATTTTTAGGCAAAGGCCAATTAATCCCTGCCACAGTCTAGTGTATCAGTGATCACTTAAGACTGTGCTTGGCGCAACAAGGTTATGTAAATGGCAGAGGAAACAGGAGTACTCTTGAAAGGGCTAATAGCAATTATTTGCAGCGTGCAGACGTAGATGGACATGCCATGAACTGCTATTATGAATTTGACCGCTGCAAGACATTTTCCACAATATAGACCCTCTATAGCACAAATGCATTTTTGTTGTGCTAGAGAACGCGAAAATGCATTTAATTGGTGTGGCAATGTAGAAGTTGTTCCAAAGGGAAGCATATTGGATTCATAAATTGGATGTTGTGTCCCCCAAAGGGATGAATGAGGCATGGTGCTTGAACTGCTTTCTGTAATGTGAATAGGACCATACTGTTTTTTTCTATGAAACTGAGAGTATGAGAGTAAGCGTTTAGGGCAATTAATGTTTCTCTGTAAGCCACACTGTGGTCTCGGGATCCTGATCCTTTGGAAAATAAGATTAATTCTGGCAGATCCCTCATCTTTATGAATGAGGAGAACTGTAGTAATTTGTTTTGCACACATTTTAATGCACTCCCTACAGGGGTCCTTTCACATCACCCCCACACCTCACCACCCCCACAACCCTTCCCCCCACCCCCCTCCACCTTCATTTTGTTTTTTTAGAAAGAGCAAGCCCCGTAAATTATGAGGAATACAATGGATTATAGATTCAAACACAATTCTTGTGGTGTTAAATGGCGAGTGGTGTTTTGCACGTTTAACATTAGGTTGAATTGTGGTGCATTCAGATGTATTATAAATTCACTGCACTATATTTAATTAAGTTTTGTGACTTTTAGGACATTGTTAATTATATACGGTTGGCCCTTAAATTATTATTTAAATTATTTCCTTTTTACTTTGGCCTATTAGGTGGCCCTGAAAGCGCTACCTTTAAAGCTAGCCGAAACTATTGTTATTGACATAAGAGCTTCAAATATGGGCTTTGAATGTGAGCCTGGAATGCTTTTCCAATGGAGATGATATTTGAGGTGGGATACTCAGTTGTAATCCCTCCCATTCCGTGCCCCTAGCCAATTGTAATCCCTATAATGAATACCACCCATTCCTACTCATCTCGCAACTCTTTGATTTTGTGTGAGCTCTTCCATGGAGACCGCCATCTTGGGTGATTGTCTCTAAGGAAGCTCTCTGGAAACAAGGCGCCCATCTTTGAATGGTGAACATACCATGCATCTTCCTATCCGATGGGACACAAATGTCAAAACTGCTGGCTTTGCCAATGCTTGCTTTATCATTAGAAGCCATACGTATATTTATTTTACATCGCTTCTGTTTCGTTTACTTCAACGGTTTATTTCATTTCCAAGCAAAATGAAATTTTACTGGTGTCTTCTGTGTTGTAAAACTCCTCAAAATTGCAGTCCCTCTAGATAATGCACGCAGCGACTGTCCCTCTCCAGGGACAAGGAACCAAAAATAATAGCCGGCTGTGCCGTGCCACAGCCATGCCTCTCGATTCTCGCCCTTGAATCAGATCCAGAAGCTCTAGTCAACATCTTCAATAAAAACCTACAACTGGTGCTAGACCTGATCGCCCCTATCAAACCCTGAAAAGCCAAACAACCCAACCACCTCAACAATTGGTTCACACCTGAACTAAAAGCAATGAGGAAAGCTAAAAGATCTGCAGAATCCACTTGGCAAAAAAACCCATCCCCCTACAACAAAGATCTCTTCAAAATAGCAGCCGCCACCTATAAAAAAGCTATTATCAACACCAAAAGTGACACCTTTAACAACAGAATTCTGGAGATGTTTCATTTTTTGTAATAATCCTCCTGTTGTTCTGATTGGATTCTCGGCAGTGCCTAAATGTGCCGCGATCTGGGATCCAGTATTGACAGTCGTTACACCTGAGCGAAAGTGGCATTTGATATCCTCGCGTCACGTCTGCAAACCACTAGTAAGCAGCCTTTGCAGGACTGTGCGCCCAGAGCAATGTTAGGCTGAGCTGTTCATCTATCAAACCATCCCTGACACAATGACATAGGAGCGATGGAAGCAGACGAGGGGAACCAGGCGATCTCTCCTGACTGCATGCCAAGGAGCAGATGGGGAACCATTAAGGACTCCCAGGGGAGCAAAAGAAGGGGGGGCAGCAAGTGGACCCGAACGCACTGCTGCTGTCTGTCACTCTAAGCTGTCTTTAAGCGAGTTATGCTAGATGTTGTATATTGTTTTTCTTTTTCTACTGCTGACAACATAACCGAAGACGGTAACGCTGGCAGCCCAGCATGGTGCTATTTCCTTCTCTCCAAAAACTTTACACGGAAATCGTCCATTTAAACGATTGGTCAGCAACTTCCAGAACAGGAAGAGTTTGGGCCACAGAGAGAAGACTTTGATGTTTAAGGCTACAGACTTCTTTAATTTTAACCAAAAACCTGAAAAAGCAGGCATATCCTCAAAATGCACGTTTCTTTTGCTTGCTCAGAGCACAGTTTGAAGACCTGCATTGTCGAAGACAGGTTAAACGGGCAAAATACTAGCAGTCCAAGCCTGGCCGCCCGCACCGAATTTAAGACTGGCAATCCTGGCCCGGAGCCTAGGGCACTTGTCTGTGCAAAATGTCCCATCCTCAAATTTGATTTGGCATTTGGAGACCTCTGCGTTAATTTCACTGAAGGCAATATTCTACAGTGGCCTAATACCATTTTAAATCTGTGCATAAACTGAAACCGGAGCGTGCAAGATTGAAAAGGTTGCATTAGACACCATTAACCAGGGCACACCACATTATACGATTTGGAAGTATAAGCTGAATGTTTTTGCAATCAAAGAAAAACTGTTGTGCCATTCCCACTCAGTTCTTGGCCCTCCCCACCCAGTTCTTGCTCCTCCCCGCCCAAAACAACTCCTCGTGGGAACTCTTTGCGCTCACTTTGATCAGACTTTACCATCAAACTTTGCATTCCAGTGCCTGCCAGTGTTTTTTCAAAGCATTCTGAATGGTAATTACTTAATTGGAGTTGGAAACCCACTACTGGGGGGATAAAAATGTTTTTACACGTCTGCCATCAACCACTGAATTTATAAGCACAGTGTGCTCTTCACTAAAGTCCTGTTTAAAAACAAGCATTGGCAATTCCAACAGTTTTGTCAAAGGCCCAAACTGTTGGCATTGCCAATGCTTGTTTTCAATAGTAGTTTTGTGCATTTGATAATAGTTGCTACACCCAAGGTGCTGTTTCTTACGGCGAGTTGAAACTGTACTACGGCGTTTTGCAGACGCGGATAAATAATTGTTTGAGAAGGAGGCGTGAACTGTACTCTGTCTTTTATTATTTCCCATGACTTTGTTTATAACGTGTCATTTGGACACGGCTTGCAGGCAACTACCATTGTAAGTATGTTGTCTATTTCTATGTTGGTTTGTCCATGCAACATTGGACGCCTTATTTAAAGAGCTGAGTAAGCGTGTGATGGTTAAGTGCCTGCAATTTTGGTTTCACTTTCGTTACTGAGTTGAGACAGTGAGCTAAGGATCCATTGATCTTATTTTGTTCCTTTTTTAGATTTTGAAAATGTTTGAGCGTGAGATGTTATGACAAATTTATGAGGTCCCTTTTTGAGAGTATGGGCCAATACACTATGAAAGGGTGCAAGTGGGTCTTGCCATTTGTATTCATATTTTAGTCCGACGTAATCACGGGTTAAGATGGTGACGGTGTGTTTTTTATCTGGTGACTTGGTGAATATGATTTGACACTTTAAATTTGTATATTTATTTTTTGGTTTCTGGAATTCTGATCATTCGACGTTTTTTGAACCACAGCTTGATATTACATTTTGGAGTTAGTCTATCTAGATATTAATATTAATTAGCGATGTATGGGGAGACTGAACATTGTGAGTGCATGCATATTTTTTTCTTTGAGTAGGTGACAGTCTCTGAAGAATTTCTTTAGCTCGATTCGCGCTAGACAGACCACATCACTGATTTTGCTGGTCATAGTTGAGCTACATAGCTGCTTATGCGCTCTGTTCACGTTGCTTGCAAAGATTTTTTTAAAAAATGTTCGTTGATTGTAACTTGTAATATGCATACCTTAAAGGTGACAAAATGATTAACAAACCATGTTACCCAATAAACTAATATATTGTGATAATTAATCTGTAATGACTTGCGTCTTTGGTGTATGTTTGGGCATTGTGCAGCAATTGTTCAGACCGCGCAAGCAGTGTGACCACCCTTGCCATGAACCTAATATGAAGCCGTTACGAAAACAAAGGTTGCTGCAAGTTTTTATATTTTAGGAGGAATCTTCCCTTTCATGTTCTAGGGGGAATGTGCCCCACGTGGACTTTTGCATTTGTGCTCATTGGAGACGTTTGCTGTCCTGCTTTAGGGTACTTATTTAACGCAATCTGCTTTTGTGTCAAGGGAGTGGGGGGGGGAAGGGCAATTGCTTTTTTAAGCAGCATAGCTTTGTTATAGTCCGAGGAGGACCGTCTTTCTTAACTTTGACGTATTTTTGCATTTCTTTTTTTCTGCGTCACGTAGCTGTGCACGCATGTATTCCTTATGGGAGTCGTGCTTGTTCGTGCGAAGGCGCTTTTGCTTTCACACCCTAACAGACCACTCTTTCGTCTTGGTGGCGCTGCCCTTGAATTCCTTAGGCTTTCTGTGGTTGTCGATCTGCTGCTATACCTTAGAACGTTTTTCCAGTCGCGTGTTGGGCATAGTGAAATATATGGGCTAATCTGAGTGGTCTGATGTTGATTGGCCACGTGCACACGTTAGCCACGTCCCTCGGGGGACACGGCCACATATTCGGGCCGTAAGAGATGTTTAAATCGGCGCCATGCCTTGTCCGCTCTTAGTAAACCCAAGGCCCTTGCCTTCTCTTAAACTGACTTCGGAGGTCAAGTTACATAACCGAGGGGTCCTGTGTGTGGGTGTTGTGCGGCGGGGAGGGGCGCCGGGTTAGGGTTGCTGGTATTGGCGTCACCTGCGGGCTGCGTCGAGTAAAGGCACTCGGCCAATTTTTTTTCCCCTAAAGGTTTTCTTCCACACAACCTTTGAAAGCTTGCGGGAGTGCCTGGAATGGGGCTTCCTGTTGGGCGCGCGCCCTTCCTCACACATGAATGGCCTGCACGTCATAGGCCTGGCGGTGGCGTGGCACCCCTTGGCTTCTAGAAGCTCTGACTCTGCCTTGGCAGAGCCAGGGCCTCCCTCGCAGCGCGGCTCCCTTATAACCTACCTTTGGTGTCCCTGTTGCCATGCCTTACAATTTAGCCTCATTTGGTGGGAGGGACCTACCTTGGGCTCCTTCTCACCCTGCCAAGCCCTGTGCTTTTCATAGGCATAAATGAGCTCAGCCTTGCAGCAACCTTTCATAACTCCCCACAAAATGCAAATGGCCTATCATTGACTTAAACTGGATCACCCAACTTGGAGACTCAACACAGCTTGATGTAGGCTTCTGCAGTATATTGTGCATTCTACCCATTAAGAAATATGCTTAGCTGAAGTATTTAGCCCCTTTTGGGCCAGCGTTAGGCTATCCTGGCAGTGTTAACCTGTTCAGATGCTTAGTTTTGCTGTGCCTCCGTGAAAGGAGCCAGTCCGATAGCACAGCAAGTAGAGCACTCGCTTTGACACCTGTGCAGAGCCTGCTGAAGCAGGTTCGAATCCCGGCAGGGCCAAACTCGGCCTTTCATCCTTCCGAGGTCGATAAATGGGCAGCCCTCATATACCTGAGGGTTGATAGCGCTATATATAAATGCTAAATTATTAGCAACAGTTAATTATTAGAAACAGTTTAATGCAGCACAAACCTCATCCACCCAGCCGCTCTCCCCCCTCCCCCCCCCCCCCCCCCCCCAACTGAAACAGAATGTGGAACCATGTGGAAGAAGTCTTGTAATGGAGCCCTGGAGCCCTGGTGCATGGATGGAAACAAAGGAAAGGACAAGAGAAAAGAAAAAAAGGAGGGAAAAGAACAAAGAAAGGACCAATTTATAAATAAAAACAGAGTGAAAAACAGCTCACTTCCTGGCACCCCAAAGTACATAGTCTTTAAACTTGATGGGGGAGGCAGCTTTATTCTTGAGAAGCGACCACACCCCACTCATTCCTCCTCAGTGGAAAAAAACTGTTCTCGTCTCCTCTCCATAGGCGCAAAAGGAACAGAAACAACCCGCTCACATACCCTTCCACACCTGGGCTAGGCACTTCCCCACTACGGCCAAGCGCCTCCCCACTCACACCACTTCTCCCATCCATGGTCACAGAATCGGAACCCTCACTAGGACCCCACACACAAACCGCTCCCTCACTAGACACATGCCTGAAAGGCACAACTGATCCGCACTACCAACTTCTTCTTGCTCCATCTTGAACTGTCATCAAGCACAACATAACCTGCACCCACATTCACGACGGTGTGCAGAGCCATGTACGCACTGCAACCCTTGGGCACAAACCGCAGATCTTTCACACAATCACCAACCAAAACCTCAAGAGGCTTCCTGTCCAATTGCCGTAATCTCACACTCTCCTGGTGTAGGCGCACCCTCCAACACCCAAGCCATATCCACCTCGGTGCAGACGCCACCACCAAGAGCAACAGTCCTCAACTTTGAACCAGCCTTCCTACCTCTCATGAGTTCAAAAGGAAAATGTCTGGTGATCATCAAAGGCGTTCGCCTATACGCAGACAAAGCTTCGATAACACTTCGGTCCAAACCAACCTGTTGGCAACAGCCAATTGGCTGGCACCCTTAATAAATCGGTTCATCCTCTCACCCAATCCATTTGCCGAAGGACTGTACAAAGCGGTCCTGTGGTCCCTTATGCCCAAACTCCTAAGAAAATCCTTTATGCAACTCGACACAAACTGCACCCCATTATCTGTTACAATACCAGCTGGAGCCCCTCCCCTGTCAAAGACCTTACCTAGAAAATGCTCATTCTTCTCAGCTGTGACCGTCTCCAGAGCTGTAGCTTCCACTGAACATGAGGTGTACTCTACCAGGCCCACAACAGAACTCAACTCGCCCCCAATCGTATCCATTGGCCCCTTAATGTCCAAAGCCAGCTTCGACCACGCTTCCTTGGGGACCTCCACAGACTCCGATTGCACCACCTTGCTCTTATCACTCACAGAACACACAACACAATAATTCACCACTTGTTCAACATTCTCATCCATCCCTGGCCACCAATATGATTCCCATAATCTTCTCTTCATCAAGGATCTGCCCAGATGTCCTTCATGAGCTAAATTCTCAAACCTGGACCTCAAACTGAGAGGAGGAACCAACCTGGCCTCTCTCATAACACCCCATCAGACAATTTGTGCCAAACATGCACGCAACCCTTTCCTTCTCCTTTGCAGTACAGCTCTGTCCAACCACTTCTCAAATCCCCCTTGATCCATGCCAGCTCTGGATCCTCCGCACACTCATTATCCCACTCGCACACTCCTTATCCCACTCATCCTTATCAACTGCTGGAAACAAACATGCAACCTCAACCTCCTCCTGCAGCTCATTGCAGCCTCCAGGCAAACGCGATAGACAATCCACCACCACATTCATCAATCCAGAGATGTGTTCCACCCTAAAGTTAAATTCTCATAAATCAGCCATCAATCTTGCTATCCCGGCCGAGACAGAGCCCATCCCATTAGTTGTCAACACCAATGTGAGGGGTTTGTCATTCGTCCAGACCACATAGGCAATGCCCCACAAAAATGTCCTAAAATACGTAGACACCCAAACGTTTCTCTCTCAATGATTGTGCAACGCTTCTCTGCATCCGTCAACACCCTAGATGCAAGACAATGGGCCGAAATGTGCCGCCCTGTCACTGCTCCACCACGGCACCCAAACTAACATCACTAGCACCCACAGTAAGTACTGTCTTATTCCTTGGGTTGAATGAACCAAAGGATGGAGCATGATCCACATCGCTCTTCAAATTGACAAACTCCTTTTGACAATATATAATATTGTCAAAGTGTCCACTCGTACATACGGAGGACTTCTTTGTATCAGGAGGGATTCATCCCTGTGAACTTCAGCACCTTTATGCATTATGCAGTGACTTATGAGCTATCTATATAGCCTGGATTCGATAAAGGCAGCTCTGCCGAAACACGTGTCATCCACAAAGGCTCTAACATCACAAAAATAAACAGGAATTGATTAATCATCACTACTTGCCATTCCATTATTTTTCGGCGCACTATCAAGGGATAGCTCAACACAACCATTATATATTGTCACAAACGGAGTGGAGGGACTCTAAGTCTCCGTAGTAGCTAAACCTGGTGCGACGCAAGATCTTTAACATCACCTCAACTCTCATGGACAAACCCTTTTAATTTAACGGGGCGCGTAGGTACTGCAGCAGGTGTCATCACAAACAGTCCCTCACCAAGAATGCAATCCTTTTGACAATACTCTGTTTATTTGAACCTGGCGTTCTTTTTCAATAATGCACGCATGCTCATGGTCTTCTCTGCATAAGATGGAATAAACCTGACATGGGATTCTGTCATGCCCAGGAAAGATCTAAGCTGTCCCTGGTTCACAGGAGACAGTGCCTCCCTCATCACTCTCACCAACTCCTCTTTGGGACATATCCCCTTTGCATCCAATGTGTGACCACTCATAACACCAACATGTCACTTTGACAACTTAACAGTCAGCCCACTCCTCTTGAGGATTTGCATCACTTGAAACACCCTAGAGTCATGCTCCTTAAGGTCCTTGCCCCAAACCAAAATGTCATCCTGGAAATATTCCACACCCTGCACCTTCCCAAACAGCATCTGCATCAACCATTGAAATGCAGCAGAGGCTGATGCCTAATCCAAATGCAGTCAACAAAACTGGTACGGCCCGAAAGGCATGACAAAAGAGGTGGGCTCCTCATGCAAATTTATCTGGTGGTAGGCAGAAGATAGATGGAAGAACACGTTGCTCGCCCTACAGTTGCTAGGAGCTCATTAATGTTGGGCAAAGGGTGACGATCAACCCATATGCTGGCATTCAGCTCTCTCAGGTCAACGCACATCCTGAGATTCCCATCCGCCTTTTCGTGCCAGTACCACTGGTGATATGTTTTTTATAATGAATTTGGATTCTATGTAAGGTTGATCTGTGGTGTGGACCTGGGGTCCTTTATTTTCAGGTTTCATTTTTTGTCGGCTACGTCTCTTTGAGTATTTCTACATTCCGCTGACATGATCCCCGTTTGAATATTGTCTATTGCTTCCCGTCTGTCAGCGAGGAAAGGGTAACCCATCCGTCATGTTGCTGTATTAGTGCAGTGTTTCACTGCGTGGGTTATATACATTTTTGTGCAAGGTCTTTACAAAATCTCTCCATACTTAATTGGGTTTCGTGAAGCAGAGAGAGCCTTTTGTGGCTACCTTTGGCCTGATCCTACATTTGCAATTTGTCTTGTAACATTGATACTTGCCTAACAGCTATTCAGCATGGCCGCTTCTGAAATGTATTCCTTTAGTGAGGAACAACTGGCCGAGGCGATTCGTGTTCCTTCCTTCTTTGACTCTCTCACTCAGACAGTTGGAGATGAGTCAAGTGCAGGCATTACTAGTGAAGGCATCCTCAAGTTGAGGAAAAAGAAATTCAGAACCGAGATGCACGGACACCTGCTTACAGAATATCTCAAGAAAAATAATATTGCACAAGGACTCCTGGTTAGGAACGAACCTTGTCTGTTTATTGACGATTTAGAATACAAAACAGCTTTTTCTGGTGTAGGCACCAAATGCAGTAGGGATTGGATGTTATTTACCATCAACACTGCCCTAAAAAAAAGCGTGTTAGTCGGCAATGAGATAGATGAAGCAGAGGCTGTCTTTGCGCTTGATACTACCATTTTAAATATTAAAGAAAAGCTTGACCTTATAGACAAACATACTAAAGAGTTCATCAAGCTAACTAAGACTAAAAAGATGGAAAAACATAGACATGGTTGCCTTCTCTAAACAGAATGCTTATCCCTACTTGAGCCCAGATTATGCTGGCCCAGGCCACCGGAATGATCTATTACACTCTAACTCCGGCCAACAGAACTTCAGGAAAAGGGTCACCTTCTCGGATAGTTCTTCCAACGGGAGCGGATCATTCCCCAATCAAAATGCCCGTGACCAAAGAGGCCGCCCATGGAACAGAGGCCAACACGGGGAGAAGAGGACGCCAACATTGGCATTATCAACAGTACATGCAGATGTCAATGTACGTACCTCAGGTCCCGTACCCGGCGTTTCCTCTGCCAAATCTTCCTTTTCCTCCAACAGATGCAGGACCACCACCAATGGAAAACGTATTTCAGACCAGGAGGGGAGCATACCGGCAATAACTGCTTTATCAGCAGTTTACAATATTTCCCACAGAAAACTTTCCTAGGATGAGACCTCTATCCTGGAGAAAGGCATTTATCTCATTTATTCCCATGCGAAATCCTGGTCAAATGGACCTGGAAATGGAACTTCGGCATTTTTTCCGTAAAGTACGTTTACGAGATTATTTCGGGACTAACAGTATTGATCTAGACAAAAACAACAATACACCGTTCAAATTGAAGTCTACATTTACACCTACTTCTCAAATGGTCTTGAACGAAACCATTATATTTGAGCGGGCTGTCCTTCGAGATTTTCATTCCATCTTTTCTGCCTCGGCAGACGCTAAACATAACCGGTGTTATAACTTTTCCAGAAGGGAATGGGAAGGTCTAAAAAACCTCAAGGGGGATCCCGCTATCATTATCAAACAGGCCGATAAAGGCAGAGGGGTTGTTTTGTGACTCCACCTATTACAATTCCAAGGTGTTGAGACTAGACAATACCACCTTTTACCTTAAGCTTAGAGGGGACCCCATAGAGGGTATGCAAAATGAGATTCTGGTTCTTGCCACACGGGCACAAGACATTGATATCTTGAGTGTCAAAGAATTTCAATTCCTTACCACCATAGGGACGAGAGTTCCCTTATTTTATATTCTCCCAAAAGTGCATAAGAACACGTCTAATCCTCTAGGCAGATCAATGGTATCCTTATGTGCTTCCATCTTGGAGCCTGTGGGCAAATATCTTGATTTTCTTCTTAAATCTCTGGCTGCCGACACTCCTACCTACCTGGCAGATACTACAGATGCCATTGTACATCTGGAAGGTCTCATATAGTTCTGCGCTGTTCTAGTTTATGTGGTCGCCCGAACGGTGCGGTTCCGCGTGACTGGAAAACAGCGTTTTAATTTCTCTGGCAAAATCTGACCATTGATAGCGGGCTAACAACTCTAGTACCGCTTATATTGTCCATACCTAAACGATGGAAGTGTTCCACCTTCTGCACCTGCTAGTAACTGTCTAGAGGTGAGTTGCTATCTAGATTTTGTGCAGCTTATATGGTACTGTTAAACTGGCACCTTGTGGCCTGTATTTATTCGTTTGAATGTTCCAAGGCTTTGGGCTGTTTGGACTTTGGGTATTGGTGGCCCTTTGGGCTCTCTGGCTTTACATTTTGAAGATGTTTTGACTGTGTTATTCATGGTCATATAATTTAAGTGTATGTCCTTGCTGTTTTTGTAGATCGAAGTCATTGCAATCTTTTCCTGGCGCGGCCCATATATACATTCCTGGATTCATTTACAGGCCTCTGGGACCAGCCTTTCGGGTTGAGATAACAGTAATTTACATTTCTCCCCCTTTTATGTCTCATGACTTATCTGAACTCAGAGTATGATAGAAACTCCCCCACTTTACACGCACAGATCACCATTTTTTAACTTGTATTGATTGTTTGTTCTGTTTCTCTTTTTGTTCTTGTTTGCTTTTTTTTCTAGGTGTAACTACTGCTTTTAATATGCAAGTCTATAGTGTTCATTTTTAAATTTTTGCAACAAAGGCACAGATGAAATGTCAAGGGACCATGACGCTTAAGGGAATGCTTCGTCCTGAAGAAGATGGGCATCAACTACAATAAAGTTAGATGCGCCCGACCATCGAAACGATAGTGCCAGGCTTATTGCATGTATTTTACTGCCTCAACACTTTGGTAGTTGACGCACGGCATCCCATGGTTAGCCTTTTTGTGTTTTTTTTTTGTGTTTTTGAATATTGTGAGACTGTTTTATATTGTCCTTTCACTAAAATGTCCACGGGTGTCTGCCGGTCCCCCTTGAGTGATCACGTTCACTCATTCGGGGTCCCCGACATTGCACCTGTGGACTAGTGACATGGACCAATTAGATTGCGCTTTTTCTTGTTTTTTCTTTAAATTAGCACTATGATTTTGCTCTTTATTTCTTGACATATCAAGTTTATATTAAATATGAGCGCATGATGATTTAATATGCATTTTAATATTGATGAAAAATTAAATAAACAGTGTTTTTTCATAATGAATTTGGATTCTATGTAAGGTTGATCTGTGATGTGGATCTGGGGGTCCTTTCTTTTCATTTTTCTTTTTTTATCGGTTATGTCTCTTTGAGTATTGCTACATTCTGCTGACATGATCCCCGTTTGAATATTGTCTATTGCTTCCCCTCTGTCAGCGAGGAAGGGGTAACCCATCCGTTTTGTTGTTGTACCACTGGTGATAACCACTTCCTCAATTATATCTGCATCCTTAAGTTTCGCTAGTTCGTTCTTTAAACCTTGCCTGGCCATCACTGGCACTCTCCTGACCTTATGAGCCTTGGGCACCACTCCTCTCTTCAACACAATTTTGTGGGGAAAACCACTCCGCATCCTAACTTCTCTGAGAACATGGTGGGGAAAGTATCCTTCAAATACTCAGCAGTTACAGCGCCCTCAGTTTGCGTTGACCCACCATCCTCCATGCACAGCACAGGAATGACTTCCCCTGGACGTATCACAATTTCCAAGACAGCTTGCTCATCCCACCCTAGACCACTGTCACCCTTGTGCGCGACATATAACTTCCCTTCAGTAGTGCAGCCCTTAAATTCATTTTTTGCACATTCATACCCCAGGACCTTTATGGGTACTTGGCCATACGCGTATGGGTTGATATAAGAAGGCTTGAGCCTGGATAATGCCCTTCCATAGCTCTTGGTATACAATTCAGGAGATATCATGGTGTATGTTGACTCTGAATCCACTAATTCAAGATATAGGTGGGCACCATGACGTTTTGCACGTATCTATTTCCAATAATTCAATTGTATAATATATGCATAGCTTTGTCCTGGAGCTACCAGTCTGCGAAGGTCCTTTGGCATCTGGACCTCAACAACTAGCAAAACAAAAAGAATAAGGTGATTCCACCTTCTAAAGGCTAGTGCTCTCAGTTAGCCCTTGTCAGGGCTGCACTGGTAAAATGTATGCTTTTATTATTATTTTAAAATAATATACTTTAACATCAAATCAAAAAGTTGCTCATGAGAAATGTTTATTCACATTTCTAGTTTCCGTATTTCATATTTAACTTCTTTGTAATGAGGCAAATCAAAGGAACATAGGTCAGCTTATTTTAAAAGTGCATGTGCCAATGCATTTCGGTCTATGACCATCTTCAGGTCTGTACTTAAATCATCCATTCACTTATAACACCAAACAATTGCAAAATGAAAGGACAATACATTGTATTACAATATGAATGCAAATCACATACCCCAAGTAGGAGTGTTCAAAAGTGTCCAAATCGAATGTTTGAGAAACAGACAGAGAAATCCAGGAAAAAATATGTTAGCACGGTTAGGTGTTTGACATATCTAATATATGTGACAAGTAAATCTAAGCTGTCTGTACCTTTTGCATAGCTGACATCCTCTCGTCAACGTGTGAACACCTAATTAGGTCGAAGCTCCTGTCAGGCAAAAACAGAGCCTATCAGTACCTCTCTGTGTCTAATGTTAATCTACTAAGTATAATGAGGGCAGATCGCTTACCCATAGCTTGTACTCTAGAGTTCTGGAAACAGCCGCGTTCGCAGTAAGGCGAGTGCGCGTGAGCACAGAAGCCTTTTAAGATTCTCATGGTGATGGGGGCGGGGCGACGGGCAGCAGCGGGATCGCCTCTGCACGTTCGCCTCGGGCCCCACCCTCCTGCAGGGCTGCGGATGGGCGGGGTTGTCACCATGGGAACCCGTGATGTTTGGATTCAGCGTTTGTAGACTGTAAATCTGAACCTTTTCAGTACCCATCTCTGTTTATTTATTAAACGCAAGTTGATCACTTATCCCTAGTCTCAGCTAGTCACTTAGTTAATTACTTATCTGTGGCTGTTGTTCTGAATTGCTGTTGAAGGTCGCAATTACGATAAGGCGAGTGCGCGCAAGCACAGTAACATTCTTCTATTTCCATGGAGACGGGACCGCGGGCAGCAGCGTGTGCGCCGCTGTACGTACGTCTCAGGCCTCACCTCCCCACTGCAATGTGGATGGGCGAGGGTGTCACTATGGTAACCTAAGATGATAAATTAATAAGGTGTAGGTTTCTTCATTCGTAAACAGTGTGTAGGAGAAAATAAACAAATGAACAAATTGAATGGGGCATGTGATTTCCACGGTTGTCTATATAAATGCAACCGCTTCCATCTGTGCGTGAGTTTGTGTTTATATGATGGAGGAACTGTTCTGTCAAAGTTACATCAGTCCCTATCTACCTTCCACCTTCGTTAACCTGTGGTTACCATCATACCCTGTATGTGGTTATAATTGTGTGCAATTTCACTCCATTTAATTGGAAAAACTGGAATCAAAAAAGAAATACCGCATTCGTAAACAGTGGGTCTGATAACCGACACCGGATTCAGTGCAACTAGCACCAATAAACAAGATCCCACTCGTCAAATCAAACAATTGGAATATTTGATAAGGAAAGAAATTAATCGCAAACTCCATGCGATTACGCTGGGGAGATACCACAAAAGTCAAAGAATACAGAGGGGTCTACGTCTACAACTACGGCCTACCCTGTGTAAAGAGAACAAAGAAGTTGTAAAAAAAATGGGAAGCAATACTAAATAAGTGTTCTTTGGATCTTATTCTTCATATTATACAAGAACTTGCAAAAAATCTGAAGGATCTAGGACAAGAGATACAAGAAATAGAGAAAGAATTAGTGGCAACCCTGAATAGAGAAGAAGGGATAAGTGATCAACTTGTGTTTAATAAATAGAGATGGGTCCTGAAAAGGTTCAGATTTACTGTCTACAAACGCTGAAACCTGAATCCAAACATCACGGGTTCCCATGGTGACAACCCCGCCTGTGCTAACATATTTTTTCCTGGATTTCTCTGTCTGTTTCTCAAACATTCGATTTGGACACTTTTGAACACTCCTACTTGGGGTATGTGATTTGCATTCATATTGTAATACAATGTATTGTCCTTTCATTTTGCAATTGTTTGGTGTTATAAGTGAATGGATGATTTAAGTACAGCCCTGAAGATGGTCATAGACAGAAATGCATTGGCACATGTACTTTTAAAATAAGCTGATCTATGTTCCTTTGATTTGCCTCATTACAAAGAAGTTAAATATGAAATATGGAAACTAGAAATGTGAATAAACATTTCTCAGGAGCAACTTTTTGATTTGATGTTAAATTATATTATTTTAAAATAATATTAAAAGCATGAATTTTACCAGTGCAGCCCTGACAAGGGCTAACTGAGAGCACCAGCCTTTATAAGGTGGAATCACCTTATTCATTTTGACCCTGAATCCACTAGCATTTTAATCTGTGCACCATTAATGGTGACCATACCCCATGGTCCTTTCTTTGGTGCTCCTCCCACACCAACAACACACCTCTGCATGCTCCTTCACCATCAACATTTCCCTCAGCATTCAACATCCTAACAGTTTGTCTTGCCTCAGCAAGTGCTCTGCACATTCGGGCAAAGTGCCTCCTTCCCGCACATCTCCTGCAATCAACATTCCAGCCTGGACACTCCCTGGCTCCTGTGGAGTGGCCCATCCAAGCTCATCTCCTGCAAGTCTGTTTGCCAGTAGACAGCCCTTTGTTGTCCTTGTTGGCAATGTTCTCTCCTCGGTGGAATCTCACTCTCGCCTCCCCTCCATTTCTCTTGAGGATGACGGCATGTACTAGTTACCCTTGAACACCTTGACTTTCCTTGTCTTTTTTCTCAGTCCCTACTTGCACATTCACTCGTGACTCTTCAATTGCCCTGGCAGTCTCGCTCACCTTTCCAGGGGAGGATCCCTATTAATCCATAGTCTCTCTCTCTCACCTTGGCATTACTAGTCTTCATCATAACTTGGTCCCTTATGTATTCCTCCAGTACGCAGTAAACTTGCACGTTGATATGAGTGTACACAGAGCAGTGATGTAGGCATCAATTGATTGACCAGCACCTTGTGCCCGGAGAAGAAATGGTATTTCTCTAACACCACATTGTGCTTCTTGCCAAAACCCCCTTCCAATTTCTTAAGCGCAGTTTCATACATGCTCTTCACCATCTCCCCCTCTTCTGAACCTGTATCCTCTCCCAGAGATGTCTGAACACTCGCAGCCCCTCAGTCCCCAAACAGTTCAGCAATGCTCTTCATCTTCATCAGAGTACTTTGCGCCCCCTGCAGCTCTTAGATATACCTTGAAGGCATCAATCCACAGGTCCCATGCTGTTGGAGGTTAGCCAGGGTTTGCCATAAATGCTGGAGGGGGGCGGGTACTGCCTTGCTGCATTGTAATGGTGATTATGCTGTGCTGGGAAACAGGACTTTAAACCCCTGTACCAAGTCTGATGCAAATGCTGTGGGAAGATGTACCTTTCAAGGTGAAGAGCTTGATTTGGTCCCACTGCAGCACCTCCACCGCAACGAGTCGCTAGGCAATGCAGGATGGCGGTGGAATGCTTGTGCAGCCGCCAAGGCAGGTGCCGGAACAAATTGCGTCCTTTTTTACACGGTTGCTAGGCAACTCAAGATGGCTGCCGCACACGGTCTACGTCGCAAGGTTCTTTCCTTGGAGTTTGTTGTGTCTCGGCAAAGAGCGCGCCCACGCTCATGCTTCCTTTTGGGAGACGGCTTCCTGCCGGTTCCTTATCCACGGGGGAAACGCTCTCTGCCCCCGGGTCGGGAGGTGGACACCAACGTTTGATGGTGGCTGAGTGCGGGTGCAGTGGGAATGCTCGGTGGACCGAGGGCTGCACGTCTCACGGTTCGGCTGAGGGTCGTCTACGCGGTGCCGTAGGATCCTCGTTGCCAGTGAAAGAAGGCTGCATAAACAATAATGTTGTGAGGAACAGCTAGTTGAATGCAGCACGTACCTCAGCCACCCAGCCGCTCTCTCCCCCATAACTGAAAAGAATGTGGAACCCTGGACATTAGGCCACGCACCAGGGTCCCATTACAACACACTGCTAGTGCAGTGTTTGGCCATCTAATGCTCTGTTTGGTTATGTTTCAGCCGGGTTTGGCAGGTCTTGAGTAGTGTTTGGTTGTTTTGGGAAATAGTTGGCTGTTTTTGGGGCAGTGTTTGGCAGTTCTTGGTCCACATTGCCCACTTACAGGCAGTAATTGGCCATTCGCAGGTGCTGTTTGCCAGTTGGCTTGGGCAGTGTGACCATTTTTTAAACATCTTTGTTAAAGTATGTTTGCATAGACAAGACTGGGAAAGTAAAAACAGTGTCTTTGACAACCAGATGAAAATCAGTGCTGATTTACAAAGCCTCATATCAGCTCTCCCCCCCGCCCCCCCCCCTCATCGCATGCCCCCTCATCCCACCCTTACTGCAGTCTGGTTCCCCCACCTAGTCAGCCAGCTCTTTGGAGAAACCGCGCCACCTGTCATGGTTTATATGCTTGTGCTGGGAAGTCGAGGATGTATTCCCGAATGGTGGACCAAGTCTTTGTGAAACGGTGGTGCACCCCTTCGCTGGCCACTATGACCTTCTCTGCCACTGAGATGTCCCAGATCTTGGTCCACCACTGGGGGATAAGCAGGCCCTCAGGGGTCCTCCAGGCCCGGGTGATAGAGATCCGTGCTGCCACCAAGAGGTGAGTCAGCAGCCTGGCCAGTGTCCCTGATCTGGGATTAATCCCCCGGACCAGCACCCCCAAAAGCAGCACAGTGTGGCTGTTTTTAAACATTGATTGGCCATCACCCTTGAGCAGTGTGTAGGAGTTGCTCTCGACTAGGATGATTTGATCACTCCATTTCAATGGGAACTCACTTTTACTGTTATGGGCTTTAAGCAAGTTTTTGAGTTGTGGACGTTTTTTCATGTCTAAATTCAGTTGAACAAATGTAGCATAATTACACTGATTTTGTAAAAAGAAAGGCTAGCACTGGTGAAGTGATTTCCCACCGCAGTGGCTCTCTGGTGACTTGCAAAGGTTGGCTTTCCGTCTTGAGTACTGTTTGGCTGTTGTTCTTGAGCAGTGACTGTCCGTCGCTCAAGTGACCATGTAACTTTCCAACAGTGTCTGCCCGCTGCTCTGCTGCACCATCTGCCCATCGGTCTATCCAATGTCCTGGCCATTGGTCTAGCTCCGTGTCGGGGCAGTCGGTTTTGCAGGATGCCGGGATGCTGAATCTGGCCAAGACTTGGGTGCTATGTTTATGTTTGTGGTGCAGCAGCGCACCCGACATCGTTGTGCCACTGCATTCAGGGACATTGTGGATCTGACGTTGGGAGTTTTTTCATGGCAATATGGTGCTGCACGACATTGTGTCCCTTCACCCGGGCGTGCTTCTGGCCTGGGAAGCCTGGCACATTGCTTCTTTGACATTCGTTTCTTACTTTTTGTCATAAATCACCAATGTATCAATTGAAAAGGATACGGTAACCAAAAAAGGATACAATTGGTAGGGCTCTTCCGGATCCTTTTTCACACGACTTGATTGTAGGTAGGTCAAATTAGACCTTCCAAATGATACAGCTCTCTGACTGATGAAACAGGCAAAAGATGGATCACTGGAAAGGGCGTGGGTATTGTATCGTAAGTATGCCTAGGATAGGTAAAGTATCATAAGAAACTGTCCCAAACTCAAATCACTATGATAGCACAGTATTAGCATTAATTCAAAACACTGACCTTATGGCAAAACTGAAGTATTCAACGAAAGTCTCTTGAAGAAAACCAGGAGTTGAACCAACGACAAAGGAGGGGAAGATTAGTAAGGGAAACTTATCCCGAACGGCACCAGGCTCACGCTAGATACCGGGTTGGTGCACCACAGGATAGCGTCCAAAGTACTGTGCACAATCACCTTCCAATAGTTCATGAAATACTTCCTTTCCCACGAAGAACAAAAATTATAATGTCACCTGTTAACTGTCACAGGTACCAAATGTTCAAAGTAGTTCAGAAAACCACGTGCAGGATTGCACGCGACAGCGTACACGCAGCCAGGCCAGCCGCGCTTGGAGACAGCGTTTCCGTGTGGAGATTTAGCACGCAAACAGGATACACGCAGCCCAGGACAGACGCGCTTGAAAACAGCGTCCGCGTGTGGAGATTTGGCACGCGAACAGGATACACGCAGCCCAGGACAGCCGCGCTTGAAAACAGCGTCCACGTGTAGAGATTTGGCACACGAACAGGATACACGCAACTCAGGACAGCCGCGCTTGCAGACAGCGTCCGCGTGGAGATTTGGCACGCGAACAGGATACACGCAGCTCAGGACAGCCACGCTTGCAGACAGCGTCCGCGTGGAGATTTGGCATGCAACCAGGATACACGCAGCTCAGGACAGCCGCGCTTGCAGACAGCGTCCGCGTGGAGATTTGGCACGCAACCAGGATACACGCAGCTCAGGACAGCCGCGCTTGCAGACAGCGTCCGCGTGGAGATTTGGCATGCAACCAGGATACACGCAGCTCAGGACAGCCGCGCTTGCAGACAGCGTCCGCGTGGAGATTTGGCACGCGAACAGGATACACGCAGCTCAGGACAGCCACGCTTGCATCCAGCGTCCGCGTGGAGGTTTGGCACGCAACCAGGATACACGCAGCTCAGGACAGCCGCGCTTGCAGACAGCGTCCGCGTGGAGATTTGGCACGCAACCAGGATACACGCAGCTCAGGACAGCCGCGCTTGCAGACAGCATCCGCGTGGAGATTTGGCACGCAACCAGGATACACGCAGCTCAGGACAGCCGCGCTTGCAGACAGCGTCCGCGTGGAGATTTGGCACGCAACCAGGATACACGCAGCTCAGGACAGCCGCGCTTGCAGACAGCGCCCGCGTTGAGATTTGGCACGCGAACAGGATACACGCAGCTCAGGACAGCCATGCTTGCAGACAGCGTCCGCGTGGAGATTTGGTACGCGAACAGGATACACGGCTCCAGGAATTAGCGGGTGGAGGAAAACACGCTCCAAAAGGCCAAAGAAGTTGCTGAAGGGAATGCGAGGACGCAGGTCCGGAGTTCAGCTACAAAACGCCAAAAATTAATTAATCAGAAGCAGCGATCGACGTTTCCACGCTGCTTATGTACGTACTGCCGTGATACACGTGACGGAACTAAGTCACGTGAATTTAACGACGTGAAAAATGCAGACGTTGTTTTCCGGGCAATGCATCGAACAACCTCCTTTTCAAATAGAATGGTCTAGCGGTTCTATGGGCGTAACTCATTTTGTATGGAGAGGTCGTTCCTGGTCCAGAGATATGTCCAGCAGGCATGACACTTTTAGTCTTTGTGTTTTGTTAGGATCAAAATTTGGGATCATGGTCAAACCTAGTTCTACAGAAAATAAAGGGTGAGGGGCATATCACTTGAAATGTATTGCAATTAATTGCCTATTTTGGTATTTTTGTGAATGTTTCACCCTTTGATGAACAAGTTTACCAGGAGCCTGAGCGCCTTCTGAGGATGTGTTGGAAGGCGGTACCCGGCCTGGTTAATCCATCACATTAATCGGAGTTCTCTACAGAAAGCCTTTAGCGGATGCTATAGGAAGCCTTCGCTTCAGTAGGCCTTCCATTATTGCTGTGGGTAGCGTTGACTGCAGAAGGCCAGCCACCATTGCTCTGAGTAACTGGAGGTACATCCGGAGTCCATATAGGGTCTGGGTCTGAAGAACGGGTAGGCAACGTCTGAGTGGGCTCTCCATCGGTGTTGTTTCAGAGGCTTTTTCACACATTGCAATGGATGAAGATCAGCATGCGCTTTCGTGCATTTCCTTCCACTTGCAGTCCCTAGACCCAGGTTGGATTACCAGACAGGTCAGATTTAGTTGATTATGATATTACTCTTACTGTTTCCTTTTTTTAAGGTGGCATTTCAGTTTCCACAATCGCTGCAGTCAGGCTGGAACTGGTCATATCAATTGTTTTTTTAATACTCCACCAGTCACCACCTACTGGTCTAACAGTGCTAGGGATTGTCTGGAGAGTGGCGTATTGTACCGCCACCAGTGGTATTTAGAGCTTACTTTCCGAGACCATAGGAAAAGGACAGCAGGAAAGGGTGTAAGGTCAATGTGGGAGTGTTTAACAATGGTTGGCCAGATTTACTTGTTATTACAGAATCCCGGTCTCTAATATTTGCATACCGTTGTTCAACAAAGTAAATTACTCTGCGGAAACTTACTTCGTAAGGGAGAATATATATATATATATATGTCTATATATATATATATATGTATGTATGTATTTTTTTAAGGAGTAAAAAAAAAAAAGAGTAGGAGTTATGGGGATAGAGGTAAGGGGTGGTAGTGAAGGGGCAAAATGAGTATGGGGAGACCATCCCATTTAAACAAAGTAATTCTGCCCAAGTGAATTAGCATAGAATAATTTACAGTGGTTCATTTTACAGAGTCAATTGTATATGGTGTTGTATATTGATTCTGAGCGGCCATAGATGTATTTACATTGAGAGTTGGGAGTGGCCAGAGTTGAAGTCTAAAATGTTTGCCATGTGTTTTAACAGAGCACTCATGTCTGGTGTCAAATGTTGGGAGCTAAAGGGAAAGCTTCCCATTTATGTGTAATTTTCTCTCCAGTCGTGTACCGCCCAACATTTTGCTGCTGTTTAAACACCATAGTCTGACTTTGCCAGTGAAGCACAGCCTTCAGCTGCACTCCACTGGGCTTTCACTCACTTTATTATGGGGAAACTGACATTCCCTTAAAGACAGTCAGTACTGGGAGACTTTGTTTCCCTTAGTCCTTTCCAATGTTGCAACTTTTCTGCAACATGTCACAAGTGTACAATGTACCTTACAGTACAGTGTGCTTGGGTCTTCCTTTAGTTTCCAAAGGCCCTAGACTCCCTCAAAGGATTTTCTTCGGAGAAGTGCTCATGTGCCTTGGACAGGGATGGTGGCAGCTTATCTTTTTGCATATTTTTTAACCCTTTCTTGCCATGCAAACCGTGTTTACCGCGGTTGCCACAGGAATGTGGCCTGGCTCCAAAATGGCCATGTCACAAGGTTCTTTGTCCTGTCATTTGGCCATCTTGCCCCTTTGCCTTCCCCAGGTCGAGCCAACCCGGGTCCTTCCTTATTTGGGCATGCATTCTCCTGCGAAACGCCAAGCTTTCGCAGGCTTCTGCATGCCTTGTGTGTGTGCTCCCAGGATGTGGGTTGGACTGTCTAGTTCCAAGAGTCTGGTGTGCTGGGAATGACTGGGTCCACTGTGGTCCATGATTGGTCCATATCTGGTGTGCCTGTATTTGAGCAGATCTATCTCCCATTGGGTCCTGTTAGTTTTGGCGCACAGGAGATTCTTGATAAGAGAAGGCCCCAAACACCCACACCAGGTCGATCTCTTGAGTTCTCACTGAACCTAGACTAGGATCCAAGTATCCTGAAACTAAGAAGCTGAGCCGAGGAACTGCTGGTGATCTGCTGGCAGGTTTGGCACCCTGAGCCCACTGTTCACCTGCTGGACCAATCTGCATCTGATCAAACCAGAAGGTCTTCAAAGGCGCTTCGACCGATTTGAGTATTGGGACCAACTATTCACAGCACCTTCATCTAAACATGCATGTAAGCCTCTTTGTGGGCTGACCAGCTTGCGCAGGACCTTTGCTCTGAAATTGCCGCCGTTTCGAGGAGACACTTGAAACTTGGTACATCGCAAGCTCTGTGCTCACGGCACTCTCACATCCAGGTGCAGAGAAATCACCACTATCCCGCCAGGGAATCATCTCTGTAACTTTGCCACTGAAAGCTGCAGAGCCCCATAATGGCTGCATTTGAACCTGCAACCGAAGTGGACTCGACTGCCGAAGTTTGGTCTGGAGTGCGCCAGTGGTCAGTGAGTACCTGTAACCGTTACCGGTGGGCCCTAGCACATACATCCACTTTTATGATGCGCAAGTGTCCCCTGAGGGCCACCCACCTTTCCACTGGTAGCCTGTGCTACCATACCTTTCCCAACTCCCGGAACCTGTTCTGCCCTCTTGGGGAGATACTCCATGAATAGGGGGAACCTGTTCTTCATTACCTCACCCACCTTCCCGAGCTGCTATAGGCACTGTTTTCACCCTTCTGCACTATCGCGTGCACCAACATGTGAAAGTACATTGAGCACTATGCTCCTCTCTTCGTAGGGACTGGACTGCCTCTCAGGGTGTATTTTATGAAGAACTGCCTGAAGAGGATTTTCACTGCTTGCTTCCTTCCCTATAGGTTGTGGACCCATTCTGTGCTTTTCACCCTTTAGGACACTTGGCATTTTATATATGTGTTATTGTAGTGTTGTATTGGTTTGATGTATTACTATTGATAATTGCTTTGTGTTGAAGTTCAAAGGACTTGAATAAATGTACATATATATATATATATATATATATATATATATATATATATATATATATATATATATATATATATATATATATATATATATATATATATATATATATATATATATACCTGTCTGGGAGTGATTTGCATTGTCCATTACTCTGTGTGCTCATTGAGGTCTTTCAATCACCCTCACCCCTCAAGAGACCTAGTCTTGACCGCTGCCAATGCTACCTTGAGTGTTCTGGCTTGTCCAGAAGGTTACCCTGTTCCAAGAAACTAGGCTGGCCTTCTGAACCTCTGCCAACCAGATCAGAGTTCAGAAATCCACCTTAACACTGTCATTCCGAACTTTTCGAAAACCTGTCACACTAAGAAGGCCATGCCTAAAAAAAGCAGAAGCAACAGGAAGGTGTGCAGCGATTAGGTCTAGAAGAAAGAAGACTAGGACCATTTAAAAGGGTTTTGAAAAGCACCCATTTTCTAACAGGGAGCCAATAAAGGCGAACCCAGAAAAGGAAAGACATGAGTGGAGCGACCGAGACCAAAGATGAGGTGAGCAGTCTGTTCCTGAAAGGACCTTAGGACCGTTTAAAGCAGTAGGCACCAGAAGGAACTGGGACTACCTGTTTTCAATTCAAAAAGAGTGAGTTGGTCTCTATCCATTTGGAGATAGATATGCAAGATTGGAAAGCCACATGCTCTGAACCCATATTACCCATCTTAACAGATAAGAAGGTTGGTGTCAACAGCATGCATAAACAAGCATTGGCAATGCCAATAGTTTGGGCATGGGAAAGGCACTTGCCAGGCACTGCAGCAGAGGTATTAACTAGCCATTGGTGATAGCAGATTCGAAATGGTGCAAGTACATGAGCATCTAATAGCAGTGCCTGGCAAATGCGTATCATATACACAGGCCAAAACTGTTGGCTTTGCCAATGCTGGTTTTAAACAGGACTTCAGTGAAGGACACGCAAAGTGCTTATAAATTGAGGCACACCGGGTTGAGACATTTTTATTACACCAGTAGTGGCTGTACAACTCCAATAAGTTATTAAATCTCAGAAGACTGCTTTGAAAAACACTTGCTGGCACTTTGCAATGTTAGATGGTAAGGCTTGATTAAAGTGAGCTAAAAGAGTTCCCATGAGTAGGTGTTTTGGGCGGGGAGGGTCAGGGCCTCAGTGGGAAAGCTCTGTGAGAAACCCAAAGGTGTCTCACTTATAAGTCCCTGGGTATCTGTCCGGGTGGCTAGGACATGGCCATCGCTATTGGATCCAGTTCCTGGGGGTGGATCAGTGGGGGGATCACCTGGGTGAGGGGTCTTCGAGGAGTGGAAGTGGGAGACAGAGGGTTGAGACGTGCTATCTTCTTCCTCTTAAAACCTCTTCCCCCATCCTACCCTGTAGGATATTCAGAAGCTCTATCCCTGCCCCCTTTCCAATACAAACACTTTTTTACACTGTAACAGACAATTGACTAACAACAGTACTGTTTACCTGACATGTCCGAACACACGGGCCAGGCAATTGACACCAACCAGGCACACCTGACGGTCCTTTACCTTTCCCAGAGGGCTAAAAGGCTGAAGGCACGAGGAAACGGCTACACCAAACTGGCAGTCCAAGCGGAGAAGGGCAGCAAGACCTGGAAGGACTACAAAGGGGCAACTGCCCTTGCCCTTTTCAACTCAGACCCGTGAAGCTTCAGAGAGGGAAATCATAAAACCGGGAGTTACAGCTAGAGTGTGAGGACCAGATGTTGGCCTCCCACATTGATAGCACAGGCGGGGGGGGAGGTGTGCTGGCTACCGTGGTAGCGTCCTTGACTCCAGAGGCAAGACCAGCCATCAGATTCAACACAGCCGGTGAGTCGAAGGGAGCTGATAGCAAACGGGCGTGTGTTGAGCTCAAGGTTGCAAGTGGCAACATTAGATGAACGCTGGAACCTGAAACAAAGAACTTGTGTGTGAACATTATGTGAAGGCCCAGAGAAGGGCCAGCTGCAGGGTGGTCAGGTGTCGTAGGAGTGCTCAGTCGAAGGACTCGCGCTGGCCCCTTTTGTGTCAAAAAATAAAAGTACCAGAATGCCCTGGGAAAGGGCAAAGTGAGATGTCAGAGTGGTCCTACAAAGGTCACGTCAAACCCTTCGTAAAATCGAAAGAGTCTGACCCATGGCGGAGAGAAAGCTAAGGGAAGGGAACCCCGCTTTCTGATGAAAGTAAGCAAATCAGGAACTGTGTTGAAAAGGTACTTAACCTGTTTTAAAGAAGGCCAGTGTGATCCTGATGGAGGGAGGCCCAGGTCGACAAGCTGAGATAAAGCAGAGTGAACTTTGAACAGTGTGTTATAACAGCTATATTAACCCGATGGAGGGATGCCAAGGGGAGTGCTAATCCCGCACTGTGTATCTGACAAGACAAGCAAGTTGAACAGTGCATCAAACAAGAGTAAACCCGGAAAAGAGTTGTCCACGAGGAATAATTGTATAAAAGAACATTAAGACTCTAGAAAATTGCAAGCTGCAGTTAAAAAAGGCCATAGTGAACCCGATGGAGGAAGGCTCAAGTTACAAAGAGGATCCGAGCCCGACGGAGGGAGATCCTAGTGTCGAAGAGCAATCGCCAAGGTGCAAAAACCACTGAAGGAATTTTGGTTTGTTTGTTTGTCATTGTGAATCCGCAGGCCTTCTAAGGCAAGAGACTTTTACAGGAAAGAGGCTTAGCCTGAGAAGGTTTCAATATTGTTGAACTGAAACTGTGAACCTCGTGCTAACAAGGCCCAAGGAGTGTGCTGTGCTCAGAAGTCCAGCCTTGTCCCGTTAAAACGTGGGGAAGGGAGACCCAGCCATACCATCTTGAATCATCATTTTTGTGAACACTTCTTTCTATTCTGGTGAACATTGACACTCTTTTTGTAACTTAGTAGTAAGGATTGGCAATAGTTTTTTTTAGTATAGGTCCTTTTTATTTGACAAGACTCCACTAGGACTGTCTTATTATTTTTTGATAGTCGTAGCTTGCTCCCTTCTTACCTTAAGTTTAGATTAGGCCATCGGTAGTCAATGAGTGGGCAAATAACACCTAAATGCTATGTGTCCCTCCTCTTATGCCATTTCTCCCTATATGTATTTTAATGCAATAGTTTCAGTTTATAGGTGTGGCAAGTGACGCCTAATAGCCCAAATTAAAAAAGAAAACCCAAAATCAGAAAGAAGAGAAGCACGGTGCTGTGCATGGACATTAAACAATGAAAGGTACCAGATTGACATCCATCAGCAAAGAGGAGGAAAGTCGAGAGAAAAAGTGCTGATAATGGTGCATCTAGAAAGGCCATCAAGTATTTTGTATTTTTGTATTTGTATTTATTGATTTATAAAGCGGAATGGTATGGTCAACAATGTGGAAGGCAGTTGAAAGTTCAAGCATGACCAAACCAGTTACACCATTGCCATCAGTTGCTATTCTAATGCCAAAACAATCAACTGTATCACGACTGTGATAAAACTGTCTGGAGATGAGAATCTGTTTGTTCAATAAACCTTTGAAGCTGATGGGGGCGGGTGCTGCCTTCAGAATCTTGACTTGTGTAGCAAAAAGGGAAGCAGTAAAATAGAGGGGCTAAGAGGATTCAGGAAGGGCTTTTTGGGACCGTCGAAGATTTCAGAGACAAGGGGCCCAAACTCATAGAGCGGAAAAAGCTTTTATGTTGTGTATTATTTTCGACATGACAAATGGAACCTCCAACCACCAAATATTGACTGGGTTAGATAACACAAGTCTGCAGTGTAATTTACGCCAGATAATAGTAAACCTAAACTTTAGCAATTTATTTTGAGGGAGTCAAAGCTTGCTATACAGTCAAGGGCAGTGTGCAAAGGGCACGGAGGGGAGCAAGCATCAATGCAGTGATGATAGAACCAATACAGATGGTTTTACTATCACTTCACTAGAAAAGGGGAGGCAGAACGCCTCTCAAAGCAGTGTTCCCTCTGACAATACATGGTGTCCTTTTTCTGACATTCCCCTTCCCAAGAAAGTAAACCCTGTAGAGAGACCAAGCCCCTGATTCATGGAATTATTTGCAAGTAAAACACAGATTTTCCCTCCATTCTGCCTGAAAATTCCCATATCTCAAACAGGGATTTTCGGGCAGACTGGCGTGCAAATCTGCCTTTTACGCACAGATAATTCCATGAATCAGGCTGCAAGTGTCCCTCGGCACAGATGAGGTTATAAGAAGTACTCCACAGACTTCATTCCCTCGGTCTCTCAACAATGTACCACATCTTTGAGCTTAATTATTTTTTTTGCTGTAAACCCCCGAACCATGCCATAGCCATACGTCTTCCATCTAAGAGTCACTTCAGATCCACCATTCTTCTATAATTCCTCTCCCTCCTGTATCCCAGCAGTGCCACTATTGGGAACGGTCCTAGAATATACCCTGAGGTGCCTGGTTCTTTTGATCGCTGTGGGGAGCACAATCTCTGGTTTAGAGGTGCCATCCTGTCAAAGTTTTTTGGGATAGTATTTTTAATGAGCTATGTACCTCGCCAGTTAGCACACACAACTCCTGTAAATTATTATTTCAAAAAAGCCTTGACAGGTTGGCACCTCCAAATCAGATGATGGAAATCTGCATCTTCCGCCCCACAGTGACCACAAGCACTGGGCTCCTCAGAGTATAACCTATGCAATCCCACTGGCGTATAGTAAAACTGATAAAGTAACTTAAAATGTAGGAACCTAAACCTGTGATTTAAAAGAGAACTTTAGAGTCTGCCTATAGATGTATTCCCATTGGACTTCAATGCGGTTCCCAAGGGGGCTGCTCTGACCTTTTTTTCGAGCAATGAATAGGTGTCCATGTTTACTACTGTGATACACATATAACAGTGACCAACTTTCCCTCGACCTGTGTGCTGATAATCAAGTCTCGAAGGGGAAAAAAGGATCTCGGCTGATGGTGGAAATCCTGCATAAAGGACCTACATGCCACCTGCAATCGAAATGGAGACCAATGTCCAATGCTGGTCAACCCCCCCCCCACCTCTTCGAAGAAGTCTAAGGAAATATAAAACCCGTTTGGGAACATATCTGCAAACGCACATAAGATACATTTACGATTTTAAGCCTTGACTACTTTCTTGAATGTAATGGGGAGGTCGGCCACGTGGGTCATTGAAAGGAGAGTAGAACAAATCGTTTGCTTGCCAGCTTCGCCAACCTTCTCCAGGCAGATCATGAGTTTTGGACCATGTCAACTGATGCATGGTTGACCCTGACCTTACTGAACACCACACAGTGAAGCGGGACTGAAGCCACCAAAGCTCACTCAAGATCAACATGTGGACGCTGAGGACGGAAGGCTAACCAGTACGACATGTAATGTACCTAGGTGACCAAGTAATCATTTTCAATATCTCAAACCCACAAGCCCCCTTCGTCAAGAGACATGTTTACGAAGATCAAAAATGGCTACATTGTCAAAGTGGGAGGGCAAAGCTGGATGTTCAGGGCAATCAGGAGGATGTTTAAATCGTCTAGATCCAAAAGAGAAGAAGACTAGAGAGCAAAGTGGGAAAAGGCTGCCCATGAAACAATCGGCAACTGAGGAATGTGTGGACTATATGTGAACACCTTAGAAATGGAAAGCTAAGAGGAAAGTAGAATCTTGGCAGCAAGAATTTCTGAGCCAATCATCTCAGGGGAGTGATTGCATAAAAACCGGAAAGGAGAAATGAAAGGAAATTGCAAAACCCCCTCCTCTAGAGGTGGAGCAGTCCGCATGAAGTAGCTGATGATTTGGAGGGATGGGGAGAAACATGGTCGGTCCAGAAGTCTCAGCGTCCGGTTCCCATTGCAAAGATAAAATCAAAGAGTCCTAAAGCATACTTGAATAGCGAGCATGTGTTAAAGAAGGACCAGAGGGAGAAGGAAAAGGGACAGAAAGGACAGCTGATGGATCAGCAAACGGGGGAGGAGGGTCGGCGGACTCCAGTGGAAGCAGAAATATCATTATTGCAAATATTGTTCACCACACTATCTGGAGGAGGAAATGCCAAAACATAAGGAAATAAAAAGGAGAGGTAAGTGAGCAGCTTGCTATAGAAGGCAAGGAGTTTGGCAGAAAAGGAACCGTGTCTCAATTGGAAACGCCAGAGTTGCCACTGATAAGCCAACTTTTTTGAGCAGCGTGTCTTCTGCACAGGCGTGGTTGTTGCCAGCACATAGAGAGGCTCGAAGTACACCCACGTAGAAATTCCTAATAGGAGTCCTTTAGGCACACGAATCACTAAGCATTTACCTTGGAATGGGGCTGCTATGGAAACGGGCATAAACCAAAAAGGATATAAATATAATCTCCCAAGATGGAACTAAAAGTAAAGCCAAACAAAGGCCTGCTGATATTAAAATCTTCAGTGAAATAATGAAATGTTTGTGCAAGGAAGCGAACCAGAATGCAGGAAACAAACATAACTCTTGTAGCGCATGACACAATTAAAGTAGCAAGAGCAACAGTGTGGAAAAAGGCCTGATTGAAAAACTGTGATCAGATGCAATAGATAATTGATGAGAATATAATGTGAAAGCATTTATAAAGCGCAATAAAGACCCGGAGGCATCAAGGCCCTGAAGAAAACCAGAGAGGGGCGCATCCCACATTTAAAACAGTGGTTTAAGCTGTTTACGAAAGATAGACCGTGGTTGCTCCTAATATGAAGGGGAAGGGCATTCCACATAGACTGGGCCAGCGCAGAGAAAGCTCTGCCACCCGCACGGGCACGTCGAAAGCAGGGGGCGGACAACAGAAACTGGTTGCGGAGAGATCTCTTTGGTTGGTAAAGAGAGAGTTTTGCTTGGAGGAATTCACCTCCAACAGTGTGAATAGCACGGTGAACTGTGCATAAGACATTACATTTCACCCGAGTTCTAACTTGCAGCCAGTGGAGGCGCTGGAGAAGGTCTTGAGAGTGGGAGAATCTGGGAGCATTAAGAGCAAGCCTAGCTGCCGCATTCTGAAGGATCTGGAGTCGTTGTAGTAGCGCCTCTGGCTGGCCAAGATAAATTACATTGCAATAATCAAAGGGGGATAGGCTGCCTAGGATGAGTACAATGCAACAGAGAGAAGTGCTTGGGGATTGGGATTCTGCAATGTTTTTGGTCAAGTTAAATCTTCATTTTACTTAAGCCATTTCTCACATGAGGTTGTTCGAATCAAACGAGGTACCTGAGCAATTTTCTACTAGTGAGTATGATGTTAAAATTCTCTTTCGTTCACGGGAGCTGAGAACTCTTTATCTTAATGGTTTGTCTAACATGGTCTTTGTGAAGGAATTATTAGTGCTCTACAGGAGCACAGGCATGGATAATGGTTCCTAAACTCATCATAAAGGTGAAACAGACACAACAGAAATAGTGCACCTCCTTCACCTTTTTAAGGTAGCGTGGTCAGAGGACAGGCTGCAATCTTCAATAGGGGCGTGTGCCAGTTAGGAAGAGTCCAAACAACAATGTTACTGTGTTACCAAAATAAAAGAATACCCAATCAAGGTTCTCTAAAAATACAAGACTTAAAGTAAAAGGACAGACCACTAATAAATACAGTACAAAGCCACCTGTGTCATGAAATGTACAGAATATGCAGACTTTCCTTTCAAAGGGTCACTCTGCATACTCCCACCCCTGTCTTCATACGCAGACAATTGCCTTTGTAGCATGTTCACGTTTAAGGATATGTATTTTAAAAAGGTAAAGTATGGGGACTTAATTGTCTGCTGCATCGAGCTGCGCTTTCGGGCACTTTCCAGTGTGTTGAATCGGGTTCAAGGTGGTCGAGTTGGTGAGACGGAATTCAGCAAAGTGTTGCAATTCAGCAAGCCCTTGCCTTGAAGAAACTTGCAGCAGGTTGACAATATTCCGTAACGGCAGCCCTGTTTATCTGGTGGACCCATCCGGGGGTAGCCTGAAATCATACGCTTAAATAATGAAAGCTATCGATTTGTTCGATTAAAATATCATCCATCTTCATTTGGAGCAAAACATTCTCTTTCCACACTTCGGCTTAACTACCATCGACTTGGTTTTTGCTGCATTATTTCGATGAACGAGCTCCCTGGATTTCCTTAGAAAGATTGAAAGGGATTCCTTCAGGCCCTGCGGTGTTGTTGCTATTAAAACAGCGTAATCTGCATAGAAAGTGCTTGGTATTTGGTTGTAGACAGTTTAGGGCAGTCCTTGCCCCGCTTAATAGATCTCCTTTATATAGATATTAAATAAAATGATGTTTCATCACCCCCAAATTATAGTGTACACAGGACACAGGGTTTTGATGAGAGTGGTGATATACTAATAAAATAATCTGGTATTTTACATTTCACCAGCACCTGCCTTAGTCGCTCTCGGTGCACAGAATCAAATGCTGTTCTGAGGTCCACAAACAATATGCACAAACGACTTTTCTGTAGGACTGAGTATTTTTGAAGGATGAAAGATAACATGAGGCACTGATTCACTGTCCCACAGCCCTTTTGCAATCCTGCCTGATGGACACTAATCGCCCTGTTTTGTTCTACCCATAATTGGAGGTGGTTCAGAATAGTTTTTCCAAACAATTTACCAGCCCCATCTAGCAAGGATATTGGTCTAAAATTGGCGGGACTGTCCCTGCCTCCCTTCTTATATACTAGGATGAGAACCGCCTTAGGCCATGAGTCTGGGATCCTGCCGAAGACACTACTGTGTTAAAAACTTGACACAGTATGGGTGCCCAGATGAGGACCTCGTCCTTGTAAAGGTCTGATGGAATTAAGTCTGGGCCTGCCGCTTTGCCGTTTTTTGAAGAGGCTTTTATTTTTAATATTTTAGTTAATGTGAAAAAGGGCTTACCATATTAGAGGATCAACCGAGCGTAGTCCTATTGTGAAGCAGTTTACAGGGGGAAAGAAGCGCACTTGTGGGTTACTAGTTGGTGCAGGTTAGAGTATGACATTGACCTGGGACACAGACTAATACAAATGCACAATTGATCACATAGAAGGAAACCGTACTAAGTACAGATATGTATTATAAAGGAAGGGAAAGGAAATGATGTTTGAGAGGGCTCAGGAATGAAAACAGTGCGAGAGGTTATGAGAAATAAGTGCCAGAAATCTGAGGTAAAGGAGAGCGAGTTGAATAGGATAGGGAGCGGCAAGTGATAAAGAGAGTAAACTTATAGGGAATGAGAAAGAAGTGGCGGTGATACAGCTTCAGAATCAAGAAGGTGAGATTTAAGGGAGGGCTTGAATGAGTTGACCATTCTGGAGTTTTGTTAATCCAATAAAGTAAGAAGTTCTAGTAAAAGGTTGCAAGTAGAGAGAGGGAAGCGAATCTAGAAGAGGCACAGGGTGAGGAGTGGATAAGGTGGGTTGGAGTGAAGTGCTCAAGCAGGAGAGAAGAAGTTAGCATCAGTGAGTATTGGGGCGGGGGCAAGACCAGAAAAAAACACAAAGATGTGAATAAGTTACTTGTATTTGGCTAGATTGTTCATGGGCATCCAACTCCCCTTTAGTCAGTAAGAAGACATGGAAGAAGATCAAGGGAAGTTGAATAGAAGTTAAGTACTTTTAATTGGGGATTTCCAGTAGAAGACTGGCACAATAGTCATGTTTAGAATGTACTACAGATGGGATATGGTGGGAAATGGGCTGAGGATGGATTTTACTTATGCTTGGAAGTTCAACTCTTGCTACAGGAGCAGTTTTGGAGATGAGGTGAGAGAATGTAAGATTGTAGATGAAATGAACTCTATGGTTGTGAGCTGCGGAGGAAATCCGGGGGAAAAAGAGTAGGGGTGGCATGCTAAGTATGATGGTAGATCATTGAGCAGAGGGAAGCCTACAACACAGAAAACCTTCCAATACTGGTTAGATTTCAGGCATTTGGTAATTTGAGCGGTGAGTTACGAAGACAAGGAAGAGGAAAGGGAAGAAAATCTGGATATTTCAGCAAAAGCTTGGTGTAATAAGCCAACAGAAGAAATTAGGGTGTTAAGTGAGGACATGTAGATGTTGAGGAACTAGGGACCCAGTACAGAACCTTAGAAGGCACCAACAGGAAGAGGGATTGGTTCAGATGAATGAGAATTTTAGAACATTTTGAGGAGGGGGATACGCTAGATAGGCGTAGTGTCATGACATTCTAGGTTCGAGAGGTTGCAGAGTAGAGAGAAATGGTCAACAATATTGAAGATAGCCGGGATGAAAGATTAGAGTTGTGGAGAGTGGTTATGTAGAAAAAAACCTTCATGAGTGGTCTCTCAGTAGAGTTAAGAGCACACAAACCCGATTTAAGTGTAATTTAGCTCATTGCTGTCAAGGTAGGCGAAGATGTTCTTGAATACTGATCACTCAAGGACTTTGTGTGGGTAGTTACACATCGAGGCGAAGGGGTAATAATTGAGAGTAGAATTAAGTTCAGACTTCTGATGAACAGAGAGATTGAAGTCACTCATAAGAAAGGGCTGGGTTTCAGGGTGAAAGAAATCAAGAGCTAGAGAAGGTCTTTGAAGGACACGCTGGAATCGGGGGGCAGTAGATGAAGAGACTATGTACAGAGTTGCTCCAGGACACGCGCTGTTTGCTTTGGCAATGCTTGTTTACTATTCCGCTGCACTGAGCAATCTCTCCTGTTTTTTGTTTGAGGTGACGTATCACTTCTCTGGCCTATTAGGCCCTCATGCAAAATCCCTTTCTGCAGCCCACTACCTTACCACAAATGAAGTAAACGTGAGAAGAGTGTGCTAGGCCTTTTGAAGTCTTCAGAAAATAATTTTCTGCAGAGGCTAAAAAAGCTCTATCAGAGTGAAAGCAAAGGTAACCAATAAAAACGACCACACACATAGCTTGCAATCAGTGATAATAGCAAGACTGTGGGGAGGGCGAATCAAATGTCATCTTCCCTTGGTTATACGCCAAGGCCATCTTTGCCAAAACTATTGGTATGAAGTGCCACATTTGAGCCAGAACTAAAAAGGGTCCCAGATAAACCCCAGTAGTTATCGTCGAATAGCCTTGTTAACACCACAACATGTGCACTCGCCACTGGCTTGTGATAATTTACTTCTGGTGAGCAGAATATGGTGTTCTTTGTGCAAGAAGCAAGCTGGCATTATACCAGTGGGCGAGCGGCTTTTATGCATAGCTTGCAGTTTGCATCGTAAAATGTGTACCCCAAATTAATGAGTTGACGGTATGAAAATCATTCCCGACACACAATCTGCCCTCAGAAAAGGCATGCCAGTGATCCCCAAATGTGGTGGCCTCTCTTTGCTGCTGTGGAGGACTGTGGTGACGCGTGCAGTCCTGCACATATGGCATTCATTGACTTTTCCGAATGGTCACCTTGGAATGTTGTGATTATAAATTGGCTCATTTGGGGATCGCTCAGGCGCGAGTGCACAGTATTCAAGCACTGAGCTCTAAACCTGGGCACGAGTAAGATTAGACAAAGGTTGTAACTATACATCGACACAAAACTCCATGGATCGCTTGAAACAAGGATGTGGGCAGGTGCCTATGCTTTGTATGCAAATTGTTTTCTGCTGACTTGGCGTCCACGTTAGAACCCTTGCAAACGTTCTACATTTCTGTACTCAGCATGCATACACGTATCACTCTAGTTAAATACCCTGTTATTGTTGACAAGACTCTCTGATACGCTGCAGAGAGGGCTGAGTGGACTGGGGACTTGTTTCCCTGTAAATCGAACACATTTAAAGCTAAATGTATATGTGGCAGATTAAATCAGCAATTTTCATGCATGGTGACAGGATGAAGAGAACTTAGAAGTTGCTGGATACACAACATTTGGACTTGTGTAGGATCATAAGTTGCCCCGAATCTTTTGAGGAAACAAAACGATCTTTTTGCATTCCCATGTTGAAGCATTTCCAAAGTTGTGGAATCTGTCTGCCCCATTAGTTGATGCATACCAAAACAAGATGGCGCTGGTTATCACATTGGGGGCTAAAGTACACTTAAACACAGGCAAGGAGATGTTGGGTAAGGTGTATGTGTCATTTTGAAGGCTGGTCTGGGATTTAAGATGAGGTAACCTGGGATCCCTGATTTGATGGGAGCCACGTGTCTTGGGGAAAATGTGAAGGAACTTCTGAATTAGGATGTGCTTGTTAAGCCTTTATCCAAGTAAAAAATGTGACTAAAGAATGTAGGAGATGTGGCAGTCGTGTGAGACACAAGATCAGGTTGACCAGATCCAATTTCAACGACCATGCTCTCATGAGCCACAGTCAGTTCATCAATGTTAGGAGGTGCCCCCAGAATCAGATAGCCAAGGGGTTTTCTGATTCTAGCCCGGCAAGGGGATGTCTCCCTGCCCCCTTTGTGTAACTAGTGTGAGGCTACAACAGATTCAGGGACAGGGGACAACGGACCCGGAATTATAACTGCAGAAATGACAATGAAGAATTAGTGTAAAGGAGTCCCTACTTCGGAATATCATATTTTCCCTCCCTCTTTACCAGAGCACCCTTTACCTTTAAACAACCAGCCTTAGTGCTGCAAGGATCATCTGGCCAGAATCAAATTGGTATATCTGTTATTAGGACGACGAGATCGTTGGTGACATCCTCTCAACCAATCAGAATGTCCAGAGCGCAGTCAATAACTACTGGTTTTGACTGCATTCTGAACATTGACTTCAAAAGCAGACTGGGAAACCACAATGCAATTTCCAGGCAAGGTTTCTGTCAACAAGACACCTGTTTCGCGGCAATGTCAAGCTCCTGTTAAATGCGCTCTAGTTTAACAAAGTTTGCAATTAAAATACTTAAGTTATGAAGACAACCTTGTTATTTAAACACTACAAAATAAAAGCCCTTTCAATGTACTGAGTCTGTCTATGTACTTTATTCGTTATTAAAGAAACACTTTTACTTCACCACTAAAACTCCAAAACATTTATTGCTACTACTGCAATGTGTTATAACTTGGTGGCATGTCTTTATTGTGGCAATAAGCCCCGAGATGGCGGGCCAATACTGCCCCAGGTAATTCCCCCAGGGCACATAGTTACAGTCCCGAGCGTAGCGAGTGCGCCTTAACGAGGCCCGCCGTCGAGGGGCTTATTGCCATTAGTATCCCGGGCCCGTTAGAACGGGGTACTAATAGCATATTAAATAAAATGGCTGCCCGGAAAGGGAAAACAGTCTGTTTTCCATTTCCATGGTGGCCATTGGGAGCGGACGCGCTGGGAACAGAAGTGTTCTCAGCGCGTTCATTTCTGAGAAAAGAAGAAAAAAAAAAGGTAACTGGGGTTGGGAGAGGGGTAGTTTGCAGGGCAGCCTCTAGCCGTGGAAAGACTCCGCGTGGGGATTGCCCTGTTTCGAGCCTCCTCATTGCCTAACGGGCTGCCACGCCCCCCGCCGGTAACAAACGCAGGCACGTACGTGCGTCCACTGGATTACACCGTGGTATGGCTCGGAACCGAGCCAATCACGTTAAAAATATCCCGTGGATGCATGTACCCTGGGTGCTAATGTGTGATAATAACCCCTCCCGAGGTCTACAAGGCTATATTATTCTCTAATGCTATGGCCTTCTATGGATAGATGACCTGGAGACTTATCTGGTATGATCATGGGCTCAAAAGTCACATGCATAGAGAGGAAAATAATGACTTGTTGCCTCTTGAGAACGGGGCCTTCTTTCCCCTTCCAGTTCTGTCCTCAATGAAAATGAAATCCAAATTAATTAAATATTAAAGCAGGAGTTCATGAAGAGGTCGCTGGATCTTTTTGTAGCTGTCTGTAATTTCAGCGTTTGCGAGGTGCCGCAGCACAGAACGAGGCCCTCGCCCACCCTCTTTCTCTGCGATTGCATTGCTGTTGCGCACTTTATTGGGTGGGGGCGCTAGTATGCCTTCGTTAGGGCCTGTATTACCAGGGCCAACTTCCGGGTCTCCTGATGTCTGGTAGGAGTATCCTTGCTCGGAACCATATTTGCTATGTGAATGTTTTTTTTTTTGTATTATCTTTTGTTTGTTACATAGTGTAACGTCCCCTCCTCGTGGCTTTTTGGTGTTTGGGGTCTGTGTGGTGAGATACAGTCCTTTCATTTTGGCTTGACCTCATGCAGGTACACAGGGGAAGTAGCTTTGTCATTTCCTCAGCACTTAGAGTTGATGGGAGGCTTGGGTATTTGGCCCAGGATGATCGAGCTTTGGGGCTTTCTGTGACTCCTTGGTCAAGTTTGGTGCAAATTCATTTCAATTTGTGTTCTCTCGAAGTTGGTTCAAAGACCAATAGTGATCCGGCTTGGGCCTATCTGTGTTCGCAGTGAGGTATTGGATGTACGTTGAGCGGCAGGTGGACTGTCTGCAAAGTGCGGGCAGATGTATGCGTTATGCGTACTCGGTCTGTTGTGTTGTATGTTAGTCATTTTGTGTATTTTGGATTGTGTGATATGACCGTGCTGAAGAGGATGTAGACAAGAAGCGATATAAAGATTTTATTTACAAATGCTAAAAACAGCTCCTGCGTATGGGGCACCAACCAGTAAGCAGTGGCTACCTCTGGTAAACAAGGAGTTAGTACACGGCGTGCCAGCAATGTATGTAATTATTTATAGTAGCGCCCAAGCCCAGGAGCATTGGGGTCCTAGTTACAGGAAATGTGAGTCAGGCAGAGTAAAGAAGAAGCAAGTAAAAAGGGTGAACAGGTTAACAAAACAGGTGGGTCTTAAGGTTCTTATGGAACGAAAGGTAGGAAGGGTCGCCTTGCAGAATAAGCGGTATCTTGTTCCAAAAGGAGGCTGCACAGGCTCAGAAGCTGGAGCCCCCCATGCTTTCTTCCGACGAACTCTAGTTACGGCTAGGAGGTGGGTGTATGAAGAATGTAGCGTCTGGTCGGCGAGTATATTTTCAGCGTCTGGGGCAAGGTAGGGCAAGTACATCGAGAGGCAGCGGTGTGAGATGGAAAAGACTTTAAAGTTGATCCTTTCCCTGACAGGGAACCAGTGAGCGGCTCTTCTGGCGTCAGAGATGTGGTCAGGTTTCCTTTGGCCGACTGAGGCTCGGATGGCATTGTTTTGTACAGTTTGTAGCTTGTTCAGGTTCTTTTCTGATGTTTCGCAGAGGGTGGTGTTGCAAAGTTTGGAGCCAATAAGGGTATGAGCAACTATGATGAGGTTGGCAGCAAAGAGAAAGGGTTTACTAGCGTGGATTAGCTTGGTGGCATATGTGGAAGTGGAGGCAATATGATTGTCTTGCCTTGACATGTTAAGGGTGGCATCCCAGTAGACCCCCCAGAATTGTGACGGCGGGATCTACTTCGATAGCATGCCCATCAGTGGTGAAGGAGTTGTCTGCAGGGGCCAATTTGGCGAGCCGGGCGGGGGTGCCCACCAGCAGGAGCTGCGTTTTATTATTGAGGCATAACGAGTGGGTGTCCATCTAGGCTTGAATTCTTTCATAGATTGTGTTCACTTTGAGGCTGTCTTGGGCCTGGTCGCCAGAAAGGGGGACCAGAATTTGAGTATCATCTGCGTAGGAGATGCAAAGGGAGTATAGGTGGTCGAAAAGGGGGTTGGTGTAGAGGTTTATAGAGGGTGGGGGAGACGCAGGTAGGTGTGGGAGGTGCAGACGAGGTCCTGTCTGTAAGGGAGGAGGAGATCCATTTGTTAGCTGAGGTGGTGAGATAGTGGCAGAGAATCTGGTGGTTGACAAGATCAAAGGCAGCTGATAGGTCAAGAAGTAAGAGGAGGGAGATTTTGCCAGCATCATTGAAGTTGTCAAGTTGTTTCCAGGAGGGCAGTTTTGGTGCCATGTTTTGGGCGGAATCCTGATTGTCGCGAGCTGAGAACGTGGTGGGATTCCAGGAAGCCTTGGATTTGGAGGTGGGACGATTTGCCAATATTTTTCAGTAGAAAAGGGACAGTGATTATAGGTCTGTAGTTAGTTGGAATGGAGGGGTCCAGCGATGCCTTTTTGAGGAGAGTGGAAACCCAGGATTCTTTCAGTGAGACCGGGACATGGCAGGCTTCAAAGGAGGAGTTGATGATGGAGGTGATGAGGAAGCAGGCATTCAGCGCATTGTTTTACTAGGGATGAAGGGCAGATATCACCTTTGCATATAGAGGGTTTAAGACCTTTTATTATGGCAGCAAGGTCGGCGGTGGAGATGGGTTTGAAGGTGAAGACTTGTACATGGTCCAAATGGCCAGGTGAGGTGGCAGGCGGCCAGGTGACGAGACCTTGAGTTTATTTTAGTTTTTAAGTTGGTGATTTTTCCTGTAAGGGCATTTTGTATGTTGCACCACTGGGAGTCTTTCACAGTAGTGGAAGGGGTGGGGGCGTGATCAGGGTTTCTAATTCCCAGAAAATGGCAAAGCCGTGGCAATCCTGTTATAAGTGAGATGTTAGAGAAAGTGACTTTGGGCCTTATTATAAAGTTGCCGGTATCCTGGCGGTAGATCCGCCAGGATACCAGCAAATTATGCCATTTCCGGCACCCGGTCTGGCGGCATTGCCGCCGGATTGCAGGTGCCGGAGTTACGGTGTTAATCCTCATTCATGGAGTCCCATAGGACTCCATGAGGGGATTTTCCGTCATTACCGGCACTGGTAATACCGGTGCCGGTAATGACTGCTTTTATTTTGCTGATAGGGCACCTGCCTTACCTGCAGCTCTTACCTGGAGGTAACACAGGTGCCCCAATGGCAAACCTATAGTCGGCCGGTTCGATAAGGTTCCGGTATTCATTAATACTGGCACTTTATTACCAGACCGGCCTATTTATGAGGCAGTTTGTTCTCAGGTGTAAGGTCTTTTTTGCCATACAAATTCAGCTGCCCGTTTTGTGACTTGGATTGAGCAAAGGTCTTCAGTAAACTAGGAGCAGTCCTGCCTGGAGTTTTTTGCGTTACAGGCTTTGAGGGGAGCTAGGGAGTTGACCGTATTGGCAAGCAAGGTGTTGTAGTGGATTACCTGGCATTCCGTGTCCGGGAGAGGGGGAAGTGATTGGTTGAGTAGGGGGAGTAGAGTGTCGCAATTGAGGTTGCACATACTATGAGCGATGGCGGAGGCTAAGGCGGTATTGGTTTTCGGGCACTTTTTGCGGCAGGGGATCGTGAACGAGATATTGTAATCCGACCAGGGGCAGGATTGGTTGGCTTTAATGGAGCTGTTACCGTCATGTTCCAAGGGCCAATCTAGGATGCAGCCATTACATTGAGTAGGAGTCAGAATAAGCTGGGTGCAGGCAATTGCGGCCGTGGAGCTGGCTAGGACGGAGGCGTCCAGATCCTCTGGGCCATTGAACCCTATGTTGTGTTCTCCCATGGTGAGGATACTGGAGGTAGGTTTGAGTGTAGATGATTTGAGCTGGATGAGCTCAGCTTCAAATATGGCGACCAGACCAGGAGGTAGCTAGTTTAGATGGATAGTGTTGGTGGAGTTAGGTGAGCAGCGCAATTTGGCTGAAATGGCTTCCTATTGTGAGAGGCAGATGGAGTCTAGGGCATATAGTGCAAGGGAGTTTTTGTGGATGAAGGCAACTCTACCAGCTTTTTTTTTTTTGGATCTGTTGTTGCTCAGTGTGGCGTAGCCAGGGGGAAGGGAGATTATAAGGGAGGGGCCGCCAGATTGGGTGAGCCAGGTTTCTGTGACAGCCAGGATATCGATGTTGTTTTTGACAATAAGGTCCTCCTGTATGTCGTTCACATGGGCCACCATGGATCGTGCATTGATAAGGCGCAAAGGAGGGCAGTGGTGGGTGGGTTGGAGGGTAGAGGGCAGTTGGGAGGGGAGCTGAAAGAGGCAGTGCTATTGCGTGGGCAGGTATTCCGCCCAGCACAGGGGGGCTGGGTGCAGGATGAAAGGAAGTGGCACTGATCAGCACCTAGGTGCGGTGTTGTGATAGGTATGCATCGTGTAGGTGGTGGGCAGATGCGGGTCGTGTGTTCATGTCTGAACTAGTGGAGGTGTAATGTGCAGGTGTTTAATGTGCAGGTGTTGTCGGAGGGCCTTTTCGGAAGGGTCGTCCTCTGGTATGGTAACACGGTTCACCCTGGTGGAGGTGTGATGTGCAGGTAATCCCAAGCGGCATTACTTGCACGTGAAATGAAAACAGTTTTTGTCCATTATGCATTTACATTCCTCACGTGTCCTAATGCTGCTTTTATACACCTTTCCAAATCCACCCGAGGTAATGTTTAGACACCTGTCTGACCCTCTCACAATAGCTGCTATACTATTGTGCTCTCCGTTTCCCACAAACTCTGTGTGTACCCTTCAGAAATCGTGCCTCCACACTGCGAGTGCTTCCTACTGGGCTCGTCCTGCTATCCTCTCCCTCGGCGCTGTCTCCGAGCTCTACATTGCTGGGCAGCGATGTTAGTGTGTTCACGTTACTCTCTTATTTCTCTTTTTTTTCCAAAACTCTCGGCCTGCAACGAACCCCCAGCTTGGCGGCCGGAGCCAACAGCAAAAATATTGCGCCAGGCCTTCCTGCGCTCGGACCCATAAATCGGGCCTACAGACTCTTCACAATCAGTGTGGCCCGGGGCTCTAGGCAGTCATGTTTAAAGTACAAATATGCAAGAAAAAGTTATCCCAACCCCAGAACACAAAATACATACCTTCCTCCCTATCCCCCACAACACCCAATCCATACGTGATGTCCTGCCCCTGCACCAACCCAAAACGCTGGAGCCATATTTAGTATCCTCCCACCCGCATCCCCACTAGACCCAACCATCCCTGCCATTCGGCCACATTGCCCACCACAACACAAGACCCAATGTGATGCCCTACCTACCCACCCCCCACAACACAAGACCCAATATGATGACCTCCCAACCCACCCTGCCCCCACAACACAAGACCCAATATGATGCCCTACCTACCACCCCCCGTCCCCCACAACACAAGACCCAATATGATGCCCTACCTACCACCCCCCCATCCCCCACAACACAAGACCCAATATGATGCCCTACCTACCCACCCCCCACAACACAAGACCCAATATGATGACCTCCCACCCTGCCCCACAACACAAGACCCAATATGATGCCCTACCTACTCACCCCCCACAACACAAGACCCAATATGATGCCCTACCTACCCACCCCCCACAACACAAGACCCAATATGATGACCTCCCACCCTGCCCCACAACACAAGACCCAATATGATGCCCTACCTACTCACCCCCCACAACACAAGACCCAATATGATGACCTCCCAACCCACCCCGTCCCCTACAACACAAGACCCAATATGATGCCCTACCTACCACCCCCCGTCCCACACAACACCCAATATGATGCCCTACCTACCCACCCCCCACAACACAAGACCCAATATGATGACCTCCCAACCCACCCCGTCCCCCACAACACAAGACCCAATATGATGCCCTACCTACCCACCCCCCACAACACAAGACCCAATATGATGACCTCCCAACCCACCCTGCCCCCACAACACAAGACCCAATATGATGCCCTACCTACCACCCCCCGTCCCCCACAACACAAGACCCAATATGATGCCCTACCTACCACCCCCCCATCCCCCACAACACAAGACCCAATATGATGCCCTACCTACCCACCCCCCACAACACAAGACCCAATATGATGACCTCCCACCCTGCCCCACAACACAAGACCCAATATGATGCCCTACCTACCCACCCCCGCAACACCCAATATGATGCCCTACCTACCCACCCCCCACAACACAAGACCCAATATGATGACCTCCCAACCCACCCTGCCCCACAACACAAGACCCAATATGATGACCTCCCAACCCACCCTGCCCCCACAACACAAGACCCAATATGATGCCCTACCTACCACCCCCCCGTCCCCCACAACACAAGACCCAATATGATGCCCTACCTACCACCCCCCCATCCCCCACAACACAAGACCCAATATGATGCCCTACCTACCCACCCCACAACACCCAATATGATGCCCTACCTACCCACCCCCCACAACACAAGACCCAATATGATGACCTCCCAACCCACCCCTAAAGCCCCCACAAGACAAGACCCAATATGATGCCCTACCTACCCACCCCCACAACACCCAATATGATGCCTTACCTACCCACCCCCCACAACACACGACCCAATATGATGCCCTACCTACCCACCTCCCGTCCCCCACAACACAAGACCCAATATGATGCCCTACCTACCCACCCCCACAGCACCCAATATGATGCCCTACCTACCCACCCCCCACAACACAAGACCCAATATGATGACCTCCCAACCCACCCTGCCCCCACAACACAAGACCCAATATGATGCCCTACCTACCCACCCCCCACAACACAGGACCCATATCTGTGTTGTAGAGGGCGCGGGAGACAGGACAGTAATGTCGCTCTTAAACTGCATTCATCTTAGAAACCTGTCCGTACACCTTACTGCTCACAGTACTCCCAATTGAACTAGAATCTTGCTAGAACCATGGGTATTCTCACTTAGATGTGATAATAGTATCTGTTTTCATATAGCAACTCAGGCTAGTTTCCCTCTGCCTCCAAGCGCTTTAATAATAGCGGTTATTTTTACCCAGTTAATGGTATTCATTAGTTTGTTTGAAACCCATCCATGGAATGTGCATGGATGGAAATTGGAGGAAATGCTGCCTTGTTGCATAAAGGAGGTTGGGGTTAATGGCTGGAGAGGCACCATTGAATCCGTGCATACAGTGGCTACACTGAGAGGCAGGGTCGCTCTTGCCTTGGGTAAGAAATTAGGCCATCAGAGAGGATGCAGAACCCACAGGTCCAAGGCAGATTCAGGCACTTGAAGCCTACGTGTACCTTTTTTTATTACGTTTCTCACGTTGTCTTCTCCATACATGAATGACCATGTGCGCGTCACAGCTCTGGTGGGTGCGGAATGAATACAATATCTTCATGTATAATCAATTGTTCACAACAGGTTATACAATGAACTGTCAACCACAAAAAAACAGGACTGCAGAATACCGCCCCGAGCCCCTGTTTGGAGGGAAAGCGACGTGCTGAGTCAGGGTGCGGGTGTTTGGCAAATGGAACGTAACTGTTAGAAGAGTAAGTGGATTCCATAGTTGTATTGGGTTGGGGGAGAAGGACATGATATCCCCAAAAATATCCATACTTGCTACAGGTTCACCCCTGTCTTTTGGTAACGTGGGGGCTATCTCAAGCCAGGGTAGTTATATGGACTTCTCCTTGCTGTACTGGGTTTGAAGTAGGGCCCCCAGCCCCTGTGAGCCTACAGTGCTCTGCAACAGGCGTAGCATGCAATAACTATGGGCCGCTGGGGCATCGGACGTCTAGGCCCATCGCCTCTAATAAGTATGCATATGTTGACTGACAGGAGAGGTTATCTCTCCTGTCAGTCTATGTGCTCACGCTACTGAGAGGAGGGGAAGGCCACCCTGTCCACAGTGGCGGTACATGTTGAGGGTGCAAGTAAGTAAGGTAAGTGATTTGTCTATGAAATGTGTATGCTGGTATGTTGGTATGTTTGTTTTTATGTATGTGTGCATGCAAGGATTTGCTTGAATGATGTTTGAATGCACAGGTGAATGAGAGACCAGATATGTTTTATGAATGCTTGTGAATGAGAGCATGTGTGTCTGCGTGTGTGAAGAGGGAGAGGGGCCAGTAAGCCTACGGGAAGGCGGTTGCTGGGGGTCATCTTATTCTTTTTTTGCTTTACCCCTTGATGCAAAGTAAAGATTCTTTACTGAGTTTCAAAGCTGAAGCAAACCTGATCAGTCTTATTACTTGGTTAGGCTGGCCTACATTAGTGGTGCTAGTCTGCATATACCTTCTTACTGTGGCCTAGCATTTTTTTCTGGTCATCAATGGTAATGCAAACGTGATCAGTGTTATTATGTGGCTTGACTGGCCACATTGATGTCATTATGCGTCTTGACTGTACTACTTTGGTGGCGCTAGTCTATGCATACTTTCTTACTGTGGCATGGCATTTCTACTTGCCATCAAGGGTAACACATACATAACTGTTATAACGTGGCTTGACTGGTCTAGATTGATGGCGCCAGCCTGCATTTACTTTTATTATTGTGGCATGACATTTTTTTTTACCAGGCATCAAGGGTAAAGCAAACCTGTTGAATGTCATTGTGTGGCTAGACTGGCCTACATTGGTGGCTCCAGTCTGGTCATATATTCTTAGTGTGTCCTGGCATTTTTGTATGGGGCATCAAGGATAAAAGCAAACGTATGTGTGCTTACGTGGCTATATTGACCTACATTGGTATAGCCAGTCTGGATCTATTTTCTTTCTATGGTAATAGAAATCGTTAGATGGTAATACTGGCATATATTGGTACAGCCTGCATGGATATATATGGTAACAGCCAGCAAGAACATGTTTTTTATATTGGCATCTATTGTGGGCAAAGGCATCATGAAGTATAATTCACAGTGCATGGAAAATGCTCCTCTGCACTCTTGGTGACTTGCATCTATTGGTTTTTTCATGTGTAGCCATACAAAACGGATTGCAAACTGTGTGGCTTTTTATCCAATTTTTCACAGAAAGTGTTCTAAAAGGCATCATTGTAACCCATTGTTTTAAAAATATTCTCGGGGGGAGGCAACCCAGCAGTAAGCACCCCCCAAGTTCTGCCTATAACTTGCCTTAGTTGGTTTGTTCCCTCTTATCTTTGGTCGGCCCGGCGTATTCTGGGTAAACTTTTATGCCCATCAAATAAAAAAAATGGACCAGTCCCCACTGATCCAAGGGGCCCTTTTACAAACGCAGGTGTGTTTGGGAGGTTGAACTCCTGATGGGCCATTGGTTTGGGGCGCCAGCGCCCGCACGTCAGAAGAAGAAACGGCCCCGCTCTAAAAGCCTTTCAAAAAGGTCCCATCCCTCTCAGGAATTCTCCTGATGCCCTTTCGACTGATCTGGGCCCCCGCTTTGCATGCCCTTAAGTCTTCTGTCTCGGATGCCCGCTTTGCCTACGAAATCCCGTCAGACACGTTATTTGAATAAGTAGACAATAGACGCCTGTCCTTTGCTGTCGCCGCCTCCTCCTGCAAATCACGGAACGCAGTGGCGTCAGGCCCGTTAATCCATACTCGGTTTACCCACAAGCCCGAGTCTGCGCCACACATGTTTTGTAAATAGGCATTTGACCGTGCATACAAATTCCAGTGGGTCGCTGGACGGAGTTATTTTTAATATGCACAAACATACTTTGCCTTCGTGTGACGTCTTTGCAAGGTCTCCCTGTCACGCTCCGTGCCAGAAATACGTTGTTTCCTGACACATGTTCCACTGCCCTCTTTACCAGTCGCGACCATATGACTGGCTGCAAGTAGACCGGCCGGGGCAGCGGCCTTCCTCCTCTCCGGGGGGTTGCTGCCTCTTCGCAGCAGGTATGAATGACCCTTCAAGCCCTCCAGGAGCATATGACAATTCAATGCCTGAAGGCACTGAATCACCGAGCGATGCCATTCGGCCGCATTAAAAGCTCACTAGCACCAACACCCCTTATGTATGTTCAAGCACCCCTTCAACATTTTGTTTTCTTTTATGGGCAGTGAATTGGAGATTGTGCTTCAGTTTTGAGGGGTGGGCTGAAATTGTGAGAGTGGGTTCACATTTCCTTTTCTTTTTAAGAGGGATCCGGGGTTCATATCTCGATTGCATGGGAAATTCTGGAATGCTGGTTACATGGTGCTCTCTGCGATGGGCACTTTAATACCCTGAACTATGTTACATGGAGTGAAACCTGCATTGACTTTTTTAGATTTTATTTTGCTGTTTTTATTTTAGTAGACTATTTTAATTGCTGAAGAGTTAGATTTAGCACACGTTTTTATAATGTGTGTCTACCATTCACGCATGGTATGAAAGCTCGATCGTGTCTTTTGGGCCACACTGTTATTTGTCTAGGCCACATCTATTTCACAGTTGCCTTAGTGTCGCAGACACGTCCTAGATAACCCGTTTTCCCTCGGGAGTGTATGACGAGGACTGTTTCCTATGTTCTTAGCAGTGATAGAAGTGTACCAACAAAGTAGTGCATCTGTGAGCCAAGTTGGGGGACAGAGTGGGAAGGAAAGGAGCAACGTGCAACACGTTTTTCAAGGATTCAGTCATGCTGGTTGACGGCCAATTCAGTTGAAATAGATTTCAGTTTAGCTGAAACTGATATCCGGTGGTAAAGTGGAGAAGTGTGCTTTAACTTCATAAAGAACAGTTCTGGAATAGTGAAAATGGTGGAAAAAAGTAGTGGAGCTGTGGACAGTAAACAATAAAAGCAGTGGAACACCGCTCCCGACTGTTCCAACTCACTTCGACCACTGGTTCTTAGCAGTGGTTCCTGAAGTATAGGCACGAACTACGCTGAGCCGGTAAGTAGAAAAGGAAAGGTGTACTTTATTTCTTCATGTTACAGCAGAAGGTTGGATAGGAGAATGGGAGAATCCATCCTTCTGGTTCAAGCTCCCATGCAGAAGTCCTGTCTCGAACACCTGGAACATGGAGGGTCTCAGGGTTCCAATGCCACACGACATTCCATTAGGTATTGCATACGGATGCTGCAATTCCCTCGCTCGCTTCTTAGCTGCTGCTTGTCACTGTTGGCCCTTTGGCCTTTGCTCAACTTGTATTGAGTACTTCAGGCTACCACGATTGGTGTGTGTGGGAATTGTTGGGGAAACTGTGCGACCTGTGACCAGCCGTGCAGGGGTGAGGTGATGTTCGATAATTCTATAAGACACTGAATATTTCCATTTTGTGGTTGACTTGTGGTTCTAAGGCTATAAGAGTGGCCTTGCTTAGGGTGTGCATAGAGAAACCATTCTGCATCCCTTTTCGATCGAAGCCAACATTACGCAATTCTGAGATGGCCAATCCATAGCCGTTTAAGGTAGTTGCTGAGGTCTCCAAATAGGGAGGGTGGGCCATTTTCAGTTAACACTGGATGCCATATGCTGCAATCATGTATTCTACTTTCGCCAGGACCGCCTTAGCAGGAGTAGTGTGAAAGGAGTCTTATTTGGGGTACACTCTTTTGTGGGTCTCAACCGAAGGCAGAGACTGGTGTTTTGAGCTGCTTGCCACAGCAAGTGACGGTTAAGCCTGACAGCTCTGTTGTCATGTCTGGGAGCTATATCTTCTCTCTTAACCAGGCTTTTGTTTTCACAACATGATGATGGATCTTGTGCACCAGTAGTTTTACTCTTTCAGCCAATGTTTCTGAAAGGATTATTGTGATGCCTCCTAGGAGTAGCCCTTCCGATCTGGCTAGCTCTTTCCAAACGTTCTTGGTGCCTAGTGGATTTGGCTTTGGCATTAGGCGTCCTGTGAGTCCGATGAACACCTAAAGGTTTTTTTTTCTCAAACTCTTTTTATTAGTGGCTACACAGGTTACGTGGCACTCTTCCACACCGCTCATCGCATATTTCACAAAGATACATCATATTATTTGTTTCTGCATTAGATATTACAGAGATTCATCATCTTCAACAATCATGTCACACAAATGCATTCTGAAAGGGCCCTAGATGTCCTTGGGATTATTTGTCACAGGTCGAGTCAGGACAAATCGTTCTTCCGATTCATTAACGTATGCTAGTTCACAAAGAAAATGATTCATGTTCGGTGGCCCGGTGTTTTTCCATGTTTGCAATATGCATTTCTTGGCCCCCGCGCATGAAATGTTGAACAATCTCCTGTTTTTCTAGGAGCATTTGCCAATGTCACCGAACAAGTATTTTTTAAGGGTTAGGTCAGGGGGCACCTGTGTAATCTCCTCCAACGTTCCAGCCCCATCTTTCCAGAATCCTGCCACCACTGGGCATTCCCAATTCATATGAAAGGCACCTGCCCGGGAAGCCCTGCATTTGGGACATTCATCCGGGCTATCTGCTGTAAATTTTGCTACTTTAGCTGGTGTATAGTGTAGTCTGTTCAAAACCTTAAATTGAATTAAGCGTAGCCCAGCGTTCAGTGACACGTTTCTGGTAAGCGAGCAGTACCTATCCCATTCTTCTCATCGATGGGCCTTTGTAGATCTCTCTCCCATTTGTCCTTGACCCGATTTACTGTGGGGGTATGGGCCTGTATCGTTGCATACAGTTTGGATATTCCCAGGCCCTCTTTGGCCGTGACCAACTGTGTACATGGATGTAAGGGGGGGGGGGTTCATCCGGGAAGAGTGGCCACCTCTTTTGAAATGCAGACCTCATACTGAAGAGTTTTAAGTGGCCCCCCACCCAACGCTCTCAACAACTCCTTTAGGGCTACGAATTTCTCGTTAATAAACAAGTCTCCCAGCCCCCCATGCCCTAACCGTGCAGCTTACCGGGTTGTACTCGCATGTATCTTTATATCGTGGATCAAAAATTACAGATTGTATGTTCGAATGTTCGTATGTTCTGCATAAACTGTAATGTAATGACCAATTGTACCAGTCGTAATATCAGTATTATGCCTTGTATTATTCATAATGTGCCATTGAATGCTACTATTCCTGTGCCCTTGTAACTAAGCTCTTGCAAGTAACAGCGCCTCAATGCCCTTGGGCTGCTTGCGCGCTATACATATATAAATAAATAAATAAAGGGTGTGTGGTGTATTCCTCTATCCATGCATGGGGTGGTTCATTGGAATCATTATGCCAGTATTTTCGCAAATTGTGCCTGGGCAACATAGTAGTAGAGCTCAAAGTCAGGTGTAGCTATACCACCCGAGGAGTATGGTTCGGTCATTTTTTCCATCCTATCCTTGCTGTTTTCCCAATCCACAGGAATGTTATAGCCATAGAATGGAGCTTTGCAAAGAGGTCCTACCCGGCCATATAGGGACGTTACAAAAAAATATAGTAGCTTGGGTAAGATTACCATTTTGAGTATTGTGATCCTACCATATAGCGAAATTGGTAGGCGCCTCCACAATTGCAGTTTAGTTTTTAGTGATTGTAGACCGCTCTCATGGTTATCTGAATATAGCATGAGTCTGTCCCTGGAAACCAGGATCCCTAAATATCTGATATGATGATCTGACCATTTGAGTCCGCATAATGCGTCTGGGCATTTGGTGGCCGGTGTAAGTGGGAATATTTCGGATTTGGCACTATTAATAGTATACCCTGAGTATGCTGCAAACTCTTGTATTTCTGCGATGATGGGTGTAATGTTTTTCTCGGGTTCTCGAACATATAATAGCGTATCATCTGCATATGAGGAGATTAGTTGGGTGGAGACTTTCATCTTTATCCCTCTTTCTCCGTTTCTCAGTCTAACCGCAATTGCCATTGGCTCTGTGGTTAGAGCAAACAGTATAGGCGAGAATGGACACCCCTGCCTCGTATTTCTTCCAAGTAGGAACAGTTCAGAGATGGATGGATCGGTTGGTTAGTACATGGGCGCCAGGCTCAGTGTACAGCAATGTCACATACCTAATGAAGTTGGGGTTTATCCCAAACGCCTCCAGCACAGCCAGGAGATAAACACACAAGACCGAATCAAAGGCTTTTTCGGCGTCGAGAGATATCGCCACTGCGCTTCTCCTTGGGTCTATTTGCACCATTATGCCAAAAAGTCTACGAAGATTTAGGGCTGTGGATCTTGTGGGGATAAACACGCTCTGGTCAGGATGTACCAGACTGGGCACTGCCGGTAGAAGGCGATTAGCCAATACTTTTGCACATATCTTGGCGTCAGTATTTATAAGTGAGAGGGGTCTGTAGGACGATACATCTTGTGGTGGTCGTCGAGGTTTAGGAAGTACGGTTATCACGGCCTCTCTCATCGACGAGGGTACTATACTACTCTCAAGGGCCTTCTCCCACACCTGTACTAGTATTGGAACCAGTTCCTCTTGAAACTCTTTATAGAATTCGGCGCCTATCCCATCTGACCCTGGAGCTTTACCTGATGACAGTGCTTTAATTGCCTCCATAATTTCCTCAGCAGTTACAGGTTGCCCAATTGCCAGTCGGTCCTTATCTGAGAGTTTTGGTAGAGAAAGTGCTGCAAGGTATGATTTAATCTCAATGTTTGTTTTAATGTCTTTGTTTGTATACAGTTCTTTATAGAATTTAACAAATTCCCCGTTGATCTCCTCTTCCCTCAGAAGCACCTCCCCTTGTGGTGTTTGCATGCTAGTGATCCCGATCGGTTGTTTGTCCTGTTTTTGCAGATTAGACAGTGTTTTCCAGGCCTTGTTTCCTTCCCCGTATCTGCACGCCCGTATTGGTGCCGCTATATAGCGCATTTCTCTAGTGGCCAATTTGTCAAATTCCTGAAGGCGAGTATGTATTTCAGCCAATACTCCTTTGTCTTGTGTGCGGGTATAAGCCTCCTCCAACTCATTCCATTTACGTTCAGTTTCAGTTAGCTCAGCCCGTACCCCTTTCAGGAGACCGGTGGATTTGGATAATCAGACTCCCCTAGTCCAAACTTTAAAGGAATCCCACACAGTGGAATACCTGTCAACTGTGCCTGTGTTGATAGTGAAAAACTCCTGCTATTTCGACGTGTAATGCTTCCACCACACCGGGGTCATCCAGCATTCCATTGGGCATCATCCACCTTCCGGCAGGTCTGGGGGCGTCACGGAGCACCGAACAAACAAGAACAAACTCCATGCCCTCTTCCCTCCCATCCACCCTCATCATCACCCCCAACTTGACGATGTTCCCAAATAAACTTGTGGAATATTCCAGGTGTAGCCATGTTGCTGCACATGACCGCCAAGATCGGTTTCCGCCCCTCCACTCAACCATGGTTTGTGGGGTTGCCTTTGATTTTTAGTTCGACAATACCTCCGCCATAAAGGATACGGTAGCTTTTATACATATTCTTCCAGTGCGTGTCTTTAGTCTGTTGGTCGGGATCTGTTATTCTGTGCCGGTCTGCTCCCTCTAGGGAGAATGGGTATGGCATTTTCGATATAAGTCATGGCTTTGGCTGGCGTTTCAAAGAAGTGTGCTCTTACTGCGCGTTGAATTCGCATCTTGGCCGGAAACATCAAAGCATAAGAGATTTGACATGCCTTCAAAACATTTTGACAGGTTCATAGGATCTTCTGCTTGCCTGTACCCCGGCGGAAAAGTCAGGGTATATGTGTATCCGATTTTCTGCGTATTGCAGCGTGCCAGCCTCTCTTGCTATTCGCAGAATTGCTTCTCTATCCCTATAATTGAGGAGCCGGGTAATTATCGTGCGTGGTGGTGCTCCTGGCTTAGGCACTGGCACCAGTGTGCGATGTGCTCTCTCGATTAAAAGTTTTCAGAGAATGATTCCGGCCCAAATAAGGACTTGAGCAATGTTTCAAGCTGCTTTTCCATTTGACCTTTGGATTCCGACAGGCCCACCACTCGAATGTTGTTTCTCCTTGATCTCGATTCGAGATCCTCACATTTATTTTGTAGCTTGGACATAGTCTCTTTAATCTGGGTGATGTCGCGACCATGATGTGCAATGGTATCTTCATTGATACTTATTCTGTTTTTGGTTTCTGTGACCCGTGCACTTGCCTTATCCACTCTGGCCCTCAAGGAGCTGATAGTGGCCACTATATCGTCCAGTTTAAGATTAACTGCGTGGAATCCGTTTTGTACAATTGTTGTCAACCTGTCTTCTCGCTCATCGATTTCAGGCTCGCCGGTTACAGTGGGACCTTTTGTGTATCTCCGCTGTGGTAGTTTGGTTCTGACTGCTGGTGTGGGTGTCCATTGGTCCTTGCTTTTTATTTCCAGGAGTCTTTGCTGCTTTGGCTGCCTTGTGTGGCTCACCCATTGTGATGTAGTGCTATATTATGTTATGGATTTCTCAGTTGTCGAGTCACACCAATGGTTAGGTTGTCTGCGTTGCACCTTCACTCGGCACCTGTATGTTGCAGGACTAGGAAAGGGTTGAGAGGATGAGTGTTTGTCTGTTCACTCCTCCGTATGTATTCCTCCAGTTTGTGTTCACCACGAATGGACTGTGTCCCCCCACGTAGTTATATTGCAACACTTCTCAATTTGTGCTAACTCGTAGTATTATATCCTTATGTCAATATATGCAGTATCTGGTGTTCTCCCTTGCAGCCACTTCAAGACGTAAAGGACAGCATTCGTACCTGCTTGGGTGTTCAGAGCGTTGAGACAGTTTGTTAATCAGCAGCGTTGCATCCTTTTATGCGAGTAGTTTCAGGTTCCAACGTGGGGCCGGGCAGAGAGGAGCCCCCTGAGCGCGTAGTGTAATATTTGCCCGCCCAGCATGTGGTTGTCGCGATCGGACCGTGGCCTTCCACGTCACCAGGCTGAGTAGCTTGTTCCGGTCCGGGGTGTTCTGCCCTCCTAGGAGCGCTCTCTTAATCGGGCACTTGGCCGATCGTACTGTGGGTCAGCAGCTCGCTGGCAGGACAGAGTTCTGGTGGAGACAGGGATCCGCATCTCTGAACCGGGCACTCGGAGCGCGTGTTTACATTTGTGGCCATATCGCCCTCTCGCCGCCCGCTCTCTACATGCCCGCCACCACGTTGGCCCGGGTCTCGGTGCTTCAGGGCTACATGCTTCCTGTGGGGCCTTCGTGCGCCCACCACCCGTCGCAGCAGCGGGGTCGCTGGGCCATGCAAGTCACAGCTATGCCACGATGCAATCTCACCATCTGATGGTGACCAACTGTGCCAGACAGGACACCGCTTCTCCCCGATCCACCCTGGGTCTCTTACTTGGCGTACACGGTGCCAGCTCCAGGTCCCTCCACGTTGTAGAGCTGCAACGATCACCAGCGTTCCGGGGGCTGGGTTGCGTTATGGATCTTTTCCTGGTTACGGTGTTCGGAGGGATCGATGGGCTGTATCCATGCCCCAGCGGCCGGTGCAACTGCAGGTCATGGCCTAACCACAGGGTCCGCCAGCCCACCCTCTCTTCGGTCGTCCACCTCGTTTCAGAGACCGTATTCCGTGCGTATGTATGCTTCACAGCCTTAGGCGCAAGTCGTAAGACCAGACTCAGCCCATTTGCGGCCCTCCGTCTCACTGCGTCCTCGGCCACTGGGTGGTTCCTCACGGTTCCTGCAGCCAGATCGCGTTGGCTCTGTATGTCGGCTGATCATAAAACAGCCACAACTTTGGAAATAGTGATCGCCACTTATCGGGTTGTTCACCACATGAGCACGGGTGTTCGGGCTATCAATGGGTCCGTTTTCCACCTTCGCAGGCGGCTCCTTAGAGGATGATTCAGCGCAGGATGTTTCAGTGGAGCGGAAGCTCCCAAATCAGGCAGCCATTCCTTCCGTACGCAACAGCCCTTAATCGCCTAAAGGTTTTAGGAGGTTTATTTATAACTGAAAAGGGGAAAACTATCTTCAAAGTTTCAGTATGGGGAACCAATTTTGTGTATGGTCCTATCCTAGTAGAATCTGAGTGGATACCCTAAATCGGCGTTCCTAATATAATACAAACTGTCCCGGCGATATAGAGCCCAGCTCGGTCCTTGGTTCACTTACAGTATCAGGGATAGAGCGCCCCTTATTGCGGTGGTGGAAGAATGTTTGAATATTTTTAGAGCCCTAAACCCGATCGATCACCAATGAATGTGAGCATATGCCCAAGTTATGTTTGGTTGTGTGGAAGAGGTAGCTGCCCAAAGACTAAGTGCAGAATCCTGCTGAAAAAGCTACAAGGTTCTTCAAAGGTTTCTGATAGCTTAAGGTGTACCTCATGGATCTGGACTTCCAACCGTACAGAATGTGAACGGTGTGGTGTTCAAATTCTTTTTCTTAGCAGGACCAGCCAGTACAAAGTTTCAACTGGTTTACCCTCTGCTCGTCGGCTCACATCAAGATGCAACCCTGCTGATGGGAGAGACTATAAACCACAAACAGATCATCCCTGCAGCTGAATGTGCCATTTGGTGAGGGGCTATGGCTCAGGGGCAAAGCGTTTGTCTTGGAAGCAAGACAACGCAGCACAACACAGGTTTGAATCCCGATGCCATGCTTAGAAACCAATCTTTGGTATTAAGTGCGTTTATAAAAGAACAATTATAATTATAATTAGATGTGTAGTGATATCATAGACCTCACAGTGTTGAGCTTGTGAGGATACCAGGATTTGCTGCCCTGCTTCCTACTGCAACCCAAGACTACTTTTGACCCCCAAGTGCCAACTCCCCATCATGGCCATTCTACTGCTTGGTGCCCTGAACCTTGTTCATCATTGCTTTAGGCTTCGGGTACCTTCCACATAGAAAGGCGCATCACTATTGGTCCTGAAGCTCTGCTTCACACCCCATCACTTGAAGATAGCACTGATGTAGCCTGTCATATTCTCTGACACGATTGTGAACCTATGGGCCACACTGCACTGATGTTGACAGTATTGGACCCAGACAAAAAAGTGAAGCCTGGCGATAGCAGAACCTTGTAAAGGGACTGTCACACCCCTAACCTTAAAACCCAAAGATCTTGTAGTTGGAGGATGGATGGAAATGAAGTGGAACTACCCACATTGCTCTTCGTTTTTAGTCAGGAAACGGCCCCTTTCTACAGAATCTTGACATTGGGTCCGAATTCTTCCAGAGGTTCCAATACCTCGTCTGTATAAAGAGCATGTTGTAGTAGAAACTAGCGATTGGTATCCTGTCATTGTCACCCATGTTACAGAGGTTCAGCGTCAAGGCTAGCTACAGTCCAATGCAACAATGCCCTGGACCATTCTAGCCAAGAAACCCAAGATGGCCTTTTACAACTATTGTTGACGGAAAAGTCTTTGCACTTTTTAAAGTGAACGTCCCATCGTTTATGTACATGTTTGGGTCTTGGCGAGCCTGTAGAAGAACCACAGTGCCCCCAGAGTTTCTCCTAACCTTAGTGGTTTTGTGCTTTGGAGAAAAGCCCAATCCTCTAGGTGGAAACGTTCCAAAGAACATTGCTTGCCCTGGGAGATTCCAAACCAGCGCAGTGCAGGTCATTTGGGCGGATTTTCCTAGATCCTCCAAACAATGTCTCCTTGTATCTTGGATTGGGGAAATCCATATGCACCCTTAAAGTGATAAAATGATTTTGATTTGCTTTTGTTGCCAAAGCCGGGATTCAAACCCATGGCTGTCAGGACCAAGGTTGAGAGACCCACTAGTCTGCTGGAACATCTGGTCAGGATATTTGCGAATATGCTTGTTAGTATTGTACTCTGCAGAACATATTTAAGTACAACTTTGTAGGTTTATAAGGTGTGCACCTTTTTGTACTTTGCTTGCAAAGTTATAGGAAATGCTCTTCCTTTCTTGGGTTGTTTTCCAGGTGTTCATAATGAATTCACTAATCTCCCAAAATGGAAGTGTTTACTTATGAGGGCGCAGGGATTTGAGAAAAATCCCCTCCGTTCCCCCTCCACAGTCAATCCCCCAACCAGCCCCTTACCCCCCTGGCCCCATCGCTGGTGGGCTCCCACAGTTAATAATGGCCATTTCCAGCACTGACCAAGAGTAAATAAAGAAGATTATATGTATATTTAGTATGTATCTCCCCTGATAGATGTTTATTTTTAGTGCCAACGTATCACCGTGTTTCTCGCTCTGTCCGACTTCGGCCTATAGTGCTGAAATGTGACTGCCCACAGTTGAGCGGAGGCACGAGTGGGGTCTGTGGGCCCAGTCGCCGCAGATCCATTGCTGTGTTTGGGTGCTTAGGAAGAACATTGACTGGCTCTGTTGTCTGCCTATAGGTTGATGACGAAGCTTTGCCACCATAGACTAATCGAGTTCTGGAGGCCATATCTGTTGGGTTATAGATATGTCGTGGACCAGTTAGAACGGCCATGATTGCGAAGGGGCTGCACCAGAACCATTTCATGCAGCATTATGTAAGGCCTTAAATCTTGACAGGTGACTGTCTTTGCCCCAGCCCTAAAGCAGCTTCATGGTCCCTGGAATGTCCGGAAATCAATAACTCTACCCATCGTTATTACCTTTTTAGCAGTACACACCCGTCTCACCGAGCCCGGAGCAGGTACGCATTACATCAGCATTTGTTTTGGATGCATAGAAACCGGCACCAGGAAATACGCAAGGCTGTTGTGATGGAAACATTGATTTTTTTTTCCTGGAGAATGGCTATTAAAAATACTCGTCTCCACACGTGTGCTCGGTGACCTCAAAAGGGAGAGCGAACTGACGCACAAACTCGCTGTGAATCCATCTCCTCGTGGCCACTTGCTTTGAGACCTGCACGTTGCCTTATCTTCCCAGTGTTAAAGATAATTTCTTACCTCAATCGTTTGTTATAAAACGTAAGACTGATCGAACGGTTGATTATCAGCTGTGTGTTCCGTCATTGCCAAAGAGATGGTGCAACTGCGCGGCTCAAGTCATGCAAGGAACCAGAGTACAGGCCCATGCATTCTTCCTTTTCCCTGGCAATGGACCAGAGCTTTGGGAGCCTATTCTAACCCATGGGCCTTACGGTGTCCGGTCAAAGATTCGAATCCAAAAGGATCGAATGCCATAGGATCGAGTCAATTTGACCTAAAACAAAAGGGTCGAATTTTATTTTTTTTAAATATTTTTTTTTGGGTTTCCGTTTTGGAAAAAAGTGGTTTTTACCACAAAAAAGTGTGTTGGGGGAACCCCCCCCAAAAAATGCCAAAAAAAAAAAATATATATATATCGACCCTTTTTGTTTTAGGTCCTTTTGATTCGACCTTTTTGTCATTCGATCCTTTGCATTCGAATCTTTGACCTATAACCGGGCCTTATCATTTATATATGCTGGATCCCAGCTGCCCACTCCAAGTGTGTGTGTGTGTGAAGGGTGGGGGGCAAGATGGCAGACAGTTAATGCGGGATGGGAGGTCAAGATAGTTTGTTATTTGTGCTCTCATGAATCCGTCTTCGAGGCCTGGGGTTTTTGATGTTTGGGAGCGTGGGGATTACCTGTCCAGGCACACATGCTTTTCCTAACCGCATGGCCAATGGTCAGCCACCACTATGCTAGGCGTAATGACCAATGACGCTTGTTGCTGGACTTGGTGCAATGACGTTATCAATGTCTGCTGGGCCAGCATTGGGCCCACCACGAATTTCAGAGTCTCTTAATCGGCTGTGTGTGGCGGCAAAGGGCATTTTTCCAGTGGAGGCAGAGGGACATGGAGTAGCGGACTAAGTAGATTAGAGGCAGAGAGATTTTTGATCAACGGTTAAGGGTACCAGAGCAGAGACACCAAGGAGCTGAGACAAGGTGGCAAACACATTGTCGGAGCAGCATTGAGAGTGAGTACGTTGGAGCAGAGTTGCACGGATGCGCTTGTCAGGTGGCCTCCGTACTAGTGAAATGCAGTGAACAGGCTTTCTTTAGGAAGGATTGGTGGGGATTGCTTGGGGGTTAGGAAGGACTAGAAAGCCGAAGGGGCCGGCTGTTGGAGGGTATACTGGGGGCCACTTTTTAATTAAAAATGTGAAACGCTTTAATTTTAGCCTACTCCATCCTGCTGATTGCACACTAGGGCACGGCCCGAAGAGTTAGCGGCAGTATATAACGGGGTAGCTACTGTTTAATTGAGGCCAGGACATGCATTAATGTACACCTGCAACCCTACCCCGCGAATTACCATAGATCGGGGTGGGACCCTAGTGACAATGGTAGCACAGACTGGGTAGATTAATAGTTTCAACCTATTCCCTCTGCTATTTAATAAGGAGTCCACCAAGGTCCTCAATGGCCCAGTCTCATAAGGAGGAATCAAACAATTACTACGCCGGGTTCATATAGTCTGTGAAAAGGGGGTCGAAAAAAAGTCAACATTTGCGGCCGGCGCAGTAAACAGGGTCGAAATAATCACATAGATCCCATAGGCCTGGAAGGGCAAGGAGGTGATTATCTTTAGATGTATTAGTTGCATAAGCGTTTATTAAAGGGGGGATTGTGTACATTATATTGTAACCCTAATCCCACTGCTCCATCCACTTGACCAAAGGACCAGCTACCTACTTCTAGCCATCACAGTGATATGGTGTTCAATTGCAGAGTTTACTGCGAAGTGTATGCATAGTGTGTTATCGGTTTAATTCTAACAGGTTAGTAGGGTGCAGAAGAACGGGTGTTGGCGTGGTAAGGCTGCTGTCATTACTCATATTTAGCTGCATAATGATAGATTATTGTAAATTGGTGTTCTGAAATACAGATAGTTATGCAAGGGAAAGAAGGAGAAAGGAAGTTGGGTGGGAGATTCAGGCGGTGGTTAACAAGTTGAAATCAGCTCTGATGCAAGGGTCCCAAAAGTAAGGCCAACGACAGACCAGGCACAAGAGAGCTGCAAAATAGGAGCAGAGAATGAATATGTTGGCAAAGGAGAAACCGAACAGGGTCAGGGAGTCGGACCTCGATTGTTTATATCACAGCTGTAGAAGCACACAAAGTGGGGACAGAGGTCAAAGGGATGGCAAACACAGTATGAGTTCATTCATTCATAGGGAGTGGCACTCTATTTTACCATAATGTAAACAAGTGAGCAATCATTTGGGATTTGTAACCACTGCAAGCCTCTCTTTCTCTCGTTCTTTCTCTTTCTCTCTTTCTCTCGCTCCTCTCACTCTGTCTCTTTTGCCACTCTGTCCACTGTCTCCCTCCCCCGCCCCCCACAACAAACGTCTGAGATTTCTGGGAGCAATGTAACCCCTGCTTGTGGCTAGGTCGAGCCGGCTAATGCTGTGCAGAAATACTCGTTTCAGTTTGGCTTTCTCTATTTGGGAATATGTATAAAGAAGCATTGGGGCACATCTATAAGATGTTGAAGGTATAACCGGCTATATTTAAGGGACACAAAGTTGTAGTTTGAATCTAATGTAGAACTTCCGTGTAGTGCACTTTATGCATTCGCTCCTTATTCCGTCAGAGGTCGCTCTTCTTTGCTGGGTGATGCCGTGTACACAGGAGCTGCTTTGACCTCCGGCTCATCAAATCTTTATTTCGATCCTTGCAACAGCAACCTTGGTCCTCTCTCCAGGAATATGCAAGTGTCTTGCCTGACAGTCCCTTGACGGTCAACCTTTCCTTCCATACCATGTCAGCGGGTGGAGCTGTGACTCTGGCAGCCTTAAACTGCCATCGAAACCCACAGATTCGTACAGTACATGATAACAACCCTAATCTGGCATGCAGATAAGATCAGATCCCCACAAATCCCATAGTACAATAGATTCTAAGTATTAACATATACAGATGCACAACTTCAGCGCGCCCAAATATAGGATACAAAAATAACTCCTAGTTTGCTTTCTGGCTCTTTCTCATACAATTAAGTGATCCATCTATGTTCCGTGGACTTAATATGGCAATCCCTATACTGAACATTTTTAGAATCCTATTGGCATATGCTAATATTTGTTTTACACCTAGAGTCCCGAGTGCCTGTACAAGCTTATACATTTCTGGTGTTCCCAGACTCTCGAAATGTAGAGGATTATATTAGGGTCACCTTTCCCACTGGCTCGCGCATGGTTTAGTCAGGGAGGACAGGACTTTCAATATTTTCGAAATTTCATGAATAATCACAAACCTGCCCTGGTCTGTGAAGCCTCCTGGTCACCCAATCACCAGGAGGGGAGGACTGCCTCACACCAAAAGTCCTTGGGGCTTGCAGAGTTTAAAACAAAAATAATATATATATATATGGTCTGCATCGTTGCTCTGTAGTCTAAGGGTTAATTGAATTAAACCCTGTCCGACATTGCCATGCGAGCATGGCACGCAGCGCTCACAATTAAAAGTAAATGCTGCCTGGCATGAGAGCATGTACAGACATGTATGCTGCCTTTTGCCCTTTAGCCAAATTATCTCCACATAGTTCACTTTCCTTAATGACCTGTTCATGTAAAAGAGAGGCAAAATATTTTGTTGTGGAATAGAATGAAAAAAGGAAAAATCTCAAAAATCATTTTTTTCTGTTCAGTTTTCTGGTTTGTCATTATGGACACCCTCCATTAGAATTGATGGGGCTTGGCTAATTTGAATTAATAAGGATTTGATGAAAGTGGATTACATGCTTCAGCATAATTGATCACTGACCATGAAAGATATGGACACACCACTGCTGTGCTCAAAAGGTTTTTGCCCTGCCCATCTAGCATCTTTATAGTCAAAGTTGCCCATTCAAAAAGCATAAATATCTTGATGAGATGCTAGTCCCTTCTGGGCATCTATTGCGTAGCAGGCGTTTGAAATCCAAAAATCAAACCGATAAAACCTGGCGACTGCATTCTCAGGTTTTGTCATAAGATCCCGGACCAAGCTCCTTAATGGTCATCAGAAGAGTTGAAAGTCCACCTCCAGATTTTACCTTCTGCCTCGTCCTTGATCTCCATCAGCTGCTCCCTTTGCCCTCGTTTCCACTGACATCCTTCTAGATTGTCTTCCTATCACTAAAATGCATTGGCCTGTGTCTCGCTATTATGTGAAACTGTTCTCGTTTGTGGTTCCAGGTTGTGCTTTACATATACCTAAATTCAATAATAAATATTGAACAAAAGTGGTGAAAAGGATAGTCCCTGGGGAATGCTTCACAAAAGAGGATGGTATGATTTGAGGAAAAAGTGGCAGAAATCGATGCCGAATACAAATACATTACAGAAGGTGAAAGGCCATATGCATAAAAGGCTACGTCCCATCCCAAAAGGGGAAGTTCAGCCCGAACGGCTACATTACATCCCATCTTCACGAGACCACAAAACATTCCCAGACGTGTTTCGGCCTCATTGGGCATCATCAGTGAGGTGTAGCTTGGGTCTCTAGGGCCAGCAGGAACGGGACCCACGTCTGGGCATACTCTGTTGACCATTCCTATAATGCGAGGACTATTGGTCCTCTGACCATTCCTAGTTCTAGGTTTGAAACCTTTTAGCACCTAGAAAGTGGCTTTTGATTGGTCCAGAGCACGATGGCCACGTCTTCATCTACTGTGGCCAGAGGCGGCATGTTGGCCCTAGTGGCTTCCATGTGTAAGCAGTTATAAGCACCATGCCAAGTAACCGGAAGAGTTTTAAACGTTGATTCCTTTTGGTACTGAGAAACAAGATGGAAGCGATTCTATGACTCATTAAATAACATCATTGAGGAACAGTTTGCTGTGGGTATCGATGATTCCTGCAAATGGACATGGGTGTCCATGTACGGAGAGTGTGCCTAAAACTCCGTGTTCCTCATGCACGGGGTGATGCTAGTAGAGCAAATTTGTTTTGTCGTTTGGTGCTATGCTTATGGTAACCCTAAGGAGAATAGTGGGGTTGATTGTGGCAAATGTTTGGCACTGCAGCAACGGAGCAGAAGGGGGAAAAGTGGGGGGGGGCAGCAAGTGTAGTGTCGCCTCTTTCTCATCTAAACCCTTCCAAAAGGACCAGCACATTGAAACGTTCAAACGCTTGGTGGTGGTGGTGGTGGTGGTTAGGGTCGGGATTGGCTCTGCTGCTTTCCCATGTCTCATGTTTTTCACCAGTGGTTCCCAGAGTTGCCCACCGAGCAGCTGTTCTCCTTGGGTAGAGCAGGCATGGAATGCCGTGACCATGCATTTTGTAACCCAGAAAACCACTGCATCCAGATGGATAAGTAGCACGAAAACGTATTTCTCTTTCAAAACACCATGAGTTGTCATGGTTGTTGTTATTGCATAGCTTGTTTTTGCCATGAAAGCGTACAACATTACAAATTAAAAGTTTTTAAAAACAATGGTGCACCGATATCATGTTGCTGTGGATAAAAAATGAGTCTGCGCGACAAAGTAAAACATTAATCCCTGTAAAATATTTGATAACATCTCTGGACATTCACTACGCAGGTCATAGTCCTAACATTCCACAACAAGTTAGTAAAATGAGCATAGACAAGTCGCAGGGAACAATCCTTAGCACTCGACAATAGAGCAGACGTGATGTTAGACATATAAAAGAAAATGCATTCTTAATGTTTCATGCAGGCAGTAATGAGAGGCTTTGCACAAAGCACACAGCGCCCTGCCACTGTGTGGTGACGTAGCTAATCAGTTAGGGGACCCCACAGTGACAAGATGCGGGTGCATTAAACATGGCCCACAAGAACTGGTTTCACCCCTCGCTTAACATTGCTTTGGCCCTTCTCTGCCAAGCCCCGTGGATGTACTTTGCTACAAAATGGGCTACATTCGGAGGATATGCATAGCTGCATGGCATCACCAGTTAACGAGATGCTGAGAAGCCGGAACAACGGCTTCAAATGTCTGACCCTAAGGTCTTTTAACCCTTTGCATAATAACATGAAATAGAGGGTAGTTTCCATATTTGCACCACAGAGCAGACCATCACTGTTGCTATTGTGGTTCCTGTCCCAGTGACTAGTTTATTCCCGCACCGGGAGGCAACCTAATTTGAATCTCGGATGCAGAGAGCGAGCACATGCTGGAGCTATTGCTTCCAGATATTCTTTGAAGCCCGGGGCTGGCTTCAGATTGAGATAATCTGGTCCGCTAGCCAAAGCACGGCACATGGTTGATGCCCTGTTTCACTTGTATCTCACAAAAGCGTATTTCACCTTAGCCTTTGCATCTTGGGTTGTCACAAAAGTCGGACAAACCCAGCAAGGCAAGCCACTTTCTTGCATGGGCGAACCAGCAAACCTTTTGCCAACCCCTCCAATGCCATTACATGTTTTAGCGCCTCTCGGTATTTCCCCAGCTCCTGACATCCCCACACGCGGAACCAGTAGTGGACCGGTCTGATCACAACCTCTCCGAGTGGTGGCAAGTCGCATTTGATGCGGGTGGTCGCATTGGGCGTGCTTTGAGGCAGCAACAAAGTACTTTTCAGAAATTTGTTTTCCACAACAATCGGGGACGTAGTGTCTGTATAACCCCAAACTTCAGCTCCAAACATTACTGCTGCCTTTACCTGGGTCTGATACAGTTTTAGGGCCGGTTTTATGGCTCTCCCTCCCACCCCCCATGCCTTGCATGGTAGCTTTTCAGGGCCCCACTCTTTTTCTGCAGTGTGATCTTTGCTTTGAGTAGTTGGTCACCTCAGTTTCTCCCACTGGAAAAGAGGATTCCCAGGTGATCATACCACTACACTTGTTCCAGTCTGCAGCCACCCACCTCTAAATTCAGGTTTTTATGCTCTGATTTCCTGGTGGAAAACATGGCCTTGATCTTGGAGGTGCTAATCTCTAGACTCTGCTCTCTGCGTTTCTCCAGAAAGATTGACAGAGCAAGACGTAGTCCCATTGGAGTTGTTGACAGGAGGACTGCATCGTCGGCAAAGAACAGTGCCGGCAGTCAATCACCCCCCATCCTTGGCTGGTCCATTCCGTTAGCTAGAAGTGCGTCTATGATTACATTTATATGTAAGCAAAACAGGCCAGGCGCCAAGGCGCATCCCTGACGGACCCTTCTCTCCTCATCAAATGGATCTGTCACTTCTCTCCCCAGGCCCCAACGAACCACTGCAGTGTTATTCTTATACAAGAGTTGTATTGGCTGCAATAGCTCGTCTGGGATGTTTTTGGCACAAAATGCCGCCCACAGTTTGTCTCTTGGGACTCTGTCGAACGCCGTTTATAAGTCTATGAATACACAACATAGGTTAGTGTTGGAGATTGTGAGATGTTTTCGGATTGTTAAATAGAGCCCGACTGTTTGGCCGACCGTGCCCGTTCACACCTGCAACCCAGCCTGCAAATGGCTACGCTGGTTGGTGCCCTCGTTTTTTGTGGTGCTTTGACTAAGAAACTGCAGTGGGTGACACACTGAGTGTCACTTAAGAGTGTAAACACCCCAGCGGTTGATGGACTATTGACTTTAATTAGTGTGATTGAGAATGTGAACAGGATAAGCAGAGAAGATGTGAAGGCGAGAGAATGGAATGTCGGTGAGATGATGTACACTGTGGGGTTGAGGAATTTAGAGTGCTTCATATGGCGCCCAGGGACGTCATTTGGGGGTCGCCAGGGGTCGCAATTGCGACCTCTGTGGTGTCCCTTGCGACCTCTACTAAAAAAAAAAAATACATTTTTTTTTTTTAAGTTATGCAAGCTCCTGGGCTGTGGCTCTTTACTTCTGGAGTGGTTGGCTTTCTTGTTCAGGCCCCTTAAAAAAAAGACTTGAGGCACTTGTTCTTATTTTTCTTCTAACACTTTGAGCACTGATCCTAAATAAGAAAGAATAGGAATACCAAATAATGTGTCTTTCTGGAATTCTATACAGTAATTGCTGGCCTCATTAAATGTTTATTTCAGGCACACTTCAGGGGGTGAGTCACTGATTTAGTCTGTTCTTAAACGCCTCACTAAGCCTAGGCCGTTCATCCTTTTGAGGTCGATAAATGAGTACCAACACAGGTTGGGTGATATTGGGTGTATATTTTTTCTATATAAAGCGCTTAATGATGTGTTATTATATAGCATTTACGCTTATCATTTGGTCATGGACGTCTGCTTGCATACACAGTCATTTGGTAATACGGGCCAATAAACACTGAACTTAATGATACAAATGGCGATCCATTCTTGTATGAATGTACATCATATAGTGATATCATAACTATATTTTTCATAGTGTACAATGCTATGTGATGCCACTTCCTGTTTTGTCAACGGGTGAAATGTCGTGTTCCATCGCTACCCGCTATATCACTTTGGGACAGGGTCTAATGACATCACTTCCTGTGATGTCATCAAAGGGTCAAGGGTCGGGTGATGTCACTTCCACTACCCCTGGCATTTTGGTGAAATGACGTCCCTGATGGCACCTAGAAATTGGAGCTGGCAGAAGATCATGTAAGAATGGAAATGGACCCACAGGGCCATAACAGATGGGTGAGGAGAGGCAATCCACACCCCCCCCTCCTCATCCCCCAAGGAGACTGTGTGTCAGAATTCATTATTTGAAGAGTACCCCGTGTTGGGTGTTCTATTCTACTCTCACATCTCAGGAAGATGTTTTTAATGCTTTTTCAATATGCACTGTAACTTTGGTGGTGTTTGCTAAACATGCTCCAACCACAAGGATGTCCGACTATTAAACACTCAGGATACCTAATGAGGGTCCAAACACCTTTGTGGTTGTCTGCTTGAGAGCGGTATATCCTAGGTTTATAACACTGTAAAAAAATAGAGCTTCACTATAAGACACCAACATTTGTTGTTGCCAAAAGCACGCTTTTGAGCTAATTTGCATACCTACAATGATTTGGGCACTGGCGCTGAACTAGAGGCATATGCATAACCACAGATGGCTACTGAGTGGCACTGAGCAGGCATGTCTTCGCAGAAATGGCCCATTCTACTAAAATAATCAGAGTCCCTACTCCAAATAGAAAACTGGGTAGCATGTAATAGAGTAAAATCACTAACAACAATCTATATCACGTGGGTTCCAAAAACTCCATAGAAATGTTGAATGGCTTATACCCCCAGCATGAAAGACATACAAGGTGAAATATGCTTTTTTTTGTGCCTGTAGGAGCTCTGCCCCCATTCATGGGGAAATGCACATGTGCAGGGCTCCTGTAAGCAGCAGATCAGAAGTTCTTGAAATTGCACCTCTGTTTTTACAAATCCGATGAAAGGTTGTTTGATAACGAACTATTTTCAGGAAACACACCTTCCATGTGGCACGTGTATAATTATTATATGTGTGTAAATATCCATCATGGATCCTCAATGATATGTGAGTTTTGTTAGGAACAATCCACTGTTTCATGTGACAACTTCAAGAGTTTGCTGCGCTAAGGATGCGTTTTTGCCCATGAAATGAGCTTTATCGCAATTTGTATTCCCGTATTACCCACAACACATTCAAGCAAAGTACTCATGCAGTAGTCCTTTCTTTGGAAGTGTCCTGGTTGTCTGACTAAACAACCCGTCCTATAAAAAATATAATTTACTGAACACAAATGTATTTGCCGAGTATATTGCCTTAGAAACAAACTCATAAAAGATAAGGTGAGTGAGTCAATATTTATTCGATTTCAGCCATTAACGATAAACGCATCAATACACAAAACTGCAATAAAATATAAAACCAAAACTGTAACATTATTATAAAAAGGTCTACCATACCTCCTGGGACCCTCCTTTACAAACATGACAACATCTGAGATAAAGTTCAAATCATTAAAATTCATAAATGAACACACAGCATTTGTTAGGAGGTAAATGCATTACAATTTACATCATATTGATTTGCAATTTGAACACAGTCCTGGTCTTAGTCTGGCTGCCTATCTAACTGACCTCTTGTTTAATCACAGCATATGTGCAAATTAGAAATGAAATATAAAAACTGTGTAGGGCTACTGATAACTTGAGTAGTTGACCCAAATTATACCCGTTGATTATACCATTTATTACCTGCTCTCTCAAATAACATTCAACAATCTAAGAATTAATAATGCCTGTGTTTTCACATACTTACATAATTTACATGCATGTGTACATTGGAGTATGGCAGTCTAAAAGTAGAAAAATGTCAAAAATATAATTCCAGCTACTCTTGTGTATTTTTATTTTAACCTGTATTGCGTGGCCGGGGTCCCCTAGCAGTCACCCCAATTATCAGCAGAGTACACTTGGGACCCTCAAAGACTCCTCGCCACAAGAACGGAAGACTCAGTCGTGGGGCAAAGTTACTGTTGTTTATTAGCAAATAAACATAACCGGGATCACACCAGGAAAACAAGATTCATCTAGAGCTCTCAGCTTCTAAGCATGTGTCGCCCGGTTTTATCCCGCTGTGACATCCAGGAAACCTAGCCGCCATTTGCATTGGTGAGTTTGGGCAAGTTACATGTAAAGAATATATAGGTCGGTTTTATAATTGATTAGCCATATCTAGTGGCTCCACCTAGGACCACCTCTACTAGCCCTCGTCTACAATGTTGCAGGTCCGCCGAAAGACCATAGGCCCGGGCAACAAATTATATCCCCATGTGAAAGGTGAATATGGATTGGGTAGAATATGTCCTCCCATCCCTGGGATCCTAGACAGTTTTCAGACTGAATGTACCTTTTCATGGCAATGAGAACCAACATGGAGGTGCGAAGCGTTCTCTAATGTTGCTATTCTCCGATCACCTAAGCCTGGGAGAGTGCAGTCAGTTAACGAATCGTGGGCAACACTTGTATCTTTTTCTCTGCTGGTCTGATGGGAGCGTTTCTCTCCGTCTACATGGGCCGGATGGGCATTGTCCTGTTGAGCTGGGTCACTTGTGTCAACACCATGAAATGAAGCCCTCTCGCCTGTAATTATGAGGGTTTTAGCCTGTATTTCTGCAGGTTGCTCACTATCTCGGTAGCTGGAATTTTCCTGCCTCCATCTGGTCGTTGGCTGGGTGCCCTGTTTCTGCTCGCCTTGATCTGCGGCAATCATGGTGGCTTGTCTGTGTTTCCTGAATATTCCTCTCCCTTCGTTTTCGATTCAGAGGCCCATAACTTCTATAGTGTTCCTTATGGCATCTCCATGTCCGTGGCAGTCAAGCGTGTGCAAGCTGAACATACAAATTCTTTGTATCTTGCGTTTTCAGCTTTTATGAAAGATATGAATGTAGAGATATGTATATCTGTTCGTCCTCTTACCGACGTGGGTCGTAAGCATGTGCTTTGTGCCCATATGCAATAAACTAGCGCAGGTTCGTGTAGCTTAATGAATGGATGAATATATACTTCATGTATAAGAGCGGCTACATCGTGATGACGTTTTTGGGTTCTGATTTCCCAGTCAGTCGACCTGATCGATAGATGTCAATTCCATGTCGTCCAAATCATCATTTGGGAATATCGCTTTTAACACCTGCGATACATCGATTATTGCAGTGATGAGCCTAAGAGTGAGGCACATCTATTGTTTCTCTGTCTTTGTGTTGAGTCGTGTGGGGGCATGAGGGTCAGATTTGGACCCCAATGTACATGTCCATCCTTTTTCTCTGTCCATTAATATAGAGATCTACATCTTTTATAAACCCTTAACGTCCTTCTTGATTCCCTTTACCTTCCTCTTTGGTTTGTGTATACAAAGAGTATATGGGTTGTATACCTGGCTCAGAATCCCCTGTGTGAGGCTTTTCTGTTGGTTCTGACCAATAATTTCAGTCCTCGCAATAACGGATCAAACCTTAACTTGCACTACACCACTACTTCACAAGACTTGCTTTAAATATGGGGTAGATCACTTCAGTACAAGAGTTAATCCGAGTTGGCGAAAAAGTAATGTTGTGGGAGTTGAGGATTGACGTGTAGTGGGGTGGACTTTGAAAAGGTAAATTCGTACTGTTTGGTAATGGCCTTAATGTTTGCATTGCCGACATGTATTACTTTACTTTTTATAGATGGTAACGTGAACATTTAACTTTTATTTTTTTTCAGACCATTCTCTTGGTTCTATGCGTTTGTCTGTGCTTGTCAGGAGCTGGCCTAACACGTTGAGCAAAAATATTGCTGCTTCACAAGTATGTTTTGGGTATTTGCTGGTGATGCTAGTAGCAAACATCTCGAAAGTGTGATACAAATCTATCCATCGTTTCAAAAGTTAAGCCTGGAAACAAAGGTGTGTTTTTTGCATTTTGTGTTAGTTTTACCTTGGGGAAAAGTGTACAGTTTTTGCTCAGAGGCTCAACTGCCAAATGGATTTTCACCAGATTTATTTTTGCGAGACAAATCACAGGACTAAGTGCTTTTCCATCAATACCCATCCAAAGCCGCAATCACTCGCATCAGTGTAAATCACTATCGACAAACCCATCCAACAATGCCTGAGCTATACATATCTTCACTCCCTCAAATTCCTTGGCGCAATCATCATTCCAATCAAACACCACACCTTTTTTTGTGAGTCTCCCCATGTTTTTGGTTTGGCCGCAAGTCTCAACAAATTTACTGTAAAATTCCACCAGCCCTAAGAATGATGCCACATCATTCTTATTTTTCGGTTTTGGCATATTGTTAATCGCCTCCACTGTCATGCTTTGGTTTCGCTCCATGCCCTGTAATATCATGACCAAGATACGTGACTTTGTCTGCCCTGGAGATGGATTTCTCCATAGCTATCAAGCCTGCTTCCTTTAGAATTTCAAGCACCCTTTTCAATTGGCTATAATGCTCCTCCATAGACACACCACATACAAGCAAATCATCTTGATAGAACAGCACTCCCATCTAATTCTCCAACAGCCTACACATAACATTTTGAAATACTTGCCACTGAGACAAGCCAAATGGCATCCTCCGGCACCTAAACAAACCAATGGGAGTTATAAAGGATGTCAAATCCATTGAATTCTCATAGAGTTCCATCTGGTGGTACGCTGCTCTAAAATCTAGAATAGAGAATATTTCTGCACCAGCCACAACGGATGACAAATCATCTATTCTGGAAAGTGGGCATTTCTCTGCCACTATATGGCTATTCAAGTTCCTAAAATCAATACATTGTCTTACAATGCCATTGGGCTTCCTTACAACTAACTACAATTGGATTGACCCATTCGAAAGGTCAGCTTTGGTAATGATTTCTTCCTTTTCCATTACTCCCTTGAACAGTCAAAACTTGTTCCAGGTGTCGCGGATCCAACCTAATGGCCAACTCCGCCTGATCATCCCATGAAAGCAATTATCCTCCTTTTCTCACTAAGCAGACCATGCCAGCTGCTCTTCTCCCTTTGAACTGTAATTCAGCTGCAGACTGACCTATTATATCAGTGAGGATGTCTCCATAAGCATTTGCTCTAATCTCTGGTTCCTGTAGAAAACAGCACTTGAATTCATCCTTCCGCACTTGTTCACGGTCCACAGTGTAGTCTGCTTCACTATCAATTAACTTGGGAATTTCCACCCCGTTTATAGAAACCTTTGTACATGGTTTCTTCCTTTTCACTTTTTCTGACACTGCTTGAACAGATTGGACAACTTCTCCACCCATGGCTTCATAATCATCGTCATCCTCGTACGCTTCTCTTATCTGTCTAAAAGTCTTGAAATATTTGCAGCATCTATCCATTTTCCCCTTGTGACCACACTCTTGACAAATGATGTGCAGAGCATTCCTTGTAATTTGCCAAATGACTGCCACTGCCACACCGATAGTGGAATTTCTTGTACATTTCTCACTTCTACCTTAGACGACCCCACGGACGTCAATAGCTCTTGATACCCTGGGAATCACATCTCTTTCTTTAGAGACATCCTTCCCCTTTCTGCCTCCTTTCTTTCCGTTAGTAGCCCATTGCTTCTGAGCTGCTTTGGTAATTTTATTGACCATACCATCCTCCGGCCCCGTCTCGTGACAGTCTTGACACCTCTTCTCAGAATGTAGTACATTAATACACAATTTGGTGTGTTCGATATTCTTCACAATCTCAATTGCCCTATCAAGGGTTGGGTCACATTCCGTCCACATTTCTTCCCTGATCCTGTCATTGATGCACTTAATCATCTATTGATCCCAAATGTGTTCCTCCTGGCAACGGTTAAAACGACATTTAACAGCCAGGCCCCTCAAGATTGTAATGCATTCCTCAATGCATTCACCCATTTTCTGTTCCCACGACATGACATGCAAAATGATAAGGTGCCAGAATGATGTTCTCTTGCACCTCATGGTGCTTTTTAAACTTGACTATGCTCCTCTCATATAGACCCACATCACCAAGGTCTACTGGTTCTGGCAATCGTTTAAGCACCTCTTGGCCAGCACACCCCAGGCAATGGCCACAGCCTCCTCCCTGTCATTTGAGTAATTGGTGTCAAACACTGCCAGGACATAGTTTATAAACCATCCTTCCAGTCTGCCCACCATATCTTGAGCTCACCAGGTAATGGCAGAAAGAACACTGGCCTGGCACATTGGCCATGATGCAGTCGATTATTATTATTAGCACTAGTAGAGACAAGTTGGTTATTCTTCATACAGCATGTGCCACGTAAATCCCAGCCATGAACCATGTGCTACATAATCAGTTCCAGTCTGTTGGTGTGCACTATATTAACATGCCCACACAAGGTACTGGGACGAAAAAGAGCGCTAACATGCAGTGCACAGCAAAGTACTGAGCCGAAGATGATGCCGGAGAGGAGTGCTGACTATTTCCCTATCAAGTCGATCTCCAAAACGCCTGAACGCATTTTCACATTCTCAGGTGCCTTCCTCTAAGCACCCGAGAGCACGTCACAGTCTCCCCGCTTTGTCCAGCTCTGAACGCACAGTGTGAACATTGTGAAGCGGGAGCATTCAAAGCTTCATAAAATGCCTTTCCTTTGCTTGAGCCTCAAAAGGCCTCCAGCCCGCGATGCCTATCCCTCTATTTTCAGGCCCCTTCTGCACACCAAGGGCTGCCGAAATCAACGGCCGGCACTTGCCTCCCAACAAATATGCTTGTGGAATGCCTTCCTCTTGCACCCGGTCCCGATCCAAGCAACAGCACGCTGCTCCAGAGGAGGAAAAGGAGCACCAGGCTACCCCCAAACCAGCTTGTCGACAGTTGTTGGGAATGAGGCTTCAGAAGTCGTCAGTAAGTGACATAACCCTTCATTGATGAGAAGGGTCCTGAGCAGCGACCTCTCAGTTCTCCATCCAGCAATAGAGTCTGCTTGAACCTGCAACCTCTAAACACTCAAGTCCTCCTCCAGAGGTTCCAGGTTCTTTAGATGCTGGGCACAGGGCTGTGCCAACTATATACAGTATGTAATATAACTAATATCGTACTACCTGTGAAACATTAAACATTATGACTAATGCACTGTATTTCACTAAATGTATATCTCTATTTGTGCACGTCAAGTACAATGGCCCTATGAGTAAATCTATGGTATGCAATAATACAATATGATAGATTAAATTATTGTATGTGTGGCTCTAATCCTTCCACAGGGTTCGAAATTGAGATTCAATGAGCAGGAGCTAAAACCAGCTGCTAGGTGTTGGGCATCACGCAGACGGCAGGAGCTACCGCAGGGGAACCAGGAGCTACCAGAGATGCTCCTTTCACTTTTTGTCCATTTTGTATGGATCAGTGTGTTTAAATGTGTATTAGATGTGTTCTCATTCTTTTTTATTAATATTCGCAAATACTCAGTTAATGTCACATTTACATGTTTGGAAGGCACGAGTTCGCCCTAGGAGCCAAAGGTAGCTCCAGGTAACGGTTGGTTTCAAGCTAATCATGGTCGACTATGCAAGCGGCAGGAGCTAAAGAGCTTCCCTTCCAGCTCCCCTCAATTTCGAACCCTGCTTTCAGTGCCACCACCATGGCTCACTCATAAAACCTGCAACACCCCTCATGATGGAGTTTCCATCCGGCAGGCATGTCATTTTATACCAAACTGCATGGCTGGGCACTTCCCTCTTTTGCATTTGCATGCTACCAGGCGCCTCTAAATTAGAGCCTTCTTTAGAGACCTCTGGGGTGAGGCAAGAGCTTGTAAGGGATATTGGGACTGTGGCAGGGGTATCGGAGGGGCAGCAACACTAGAGTGCAGCAATTGACCAGCCCCCATTGTAAAGGAAAGGATAAAAGACCTTGTTCGCAATAAACTTTTTGCTTTACTCAAGAATTCAGAATATAGTTGGTTTTCTTCAGATTTTTTTATGTTATGTGCACTCAATATCTCGGGACGATAGTTCAGGCTCAACGTGCTCGCCTTGGAAGCAAGACAACGCGGAGCAACACAGGTTCGATCCCCGGGTCCGCGCTTAGAAACCTCAGGGTATTAAGTGTGTTATAAATAACCAATTACAATATAAGAATTGTTTTCTGCATTAGAGTATTTTGTTCTTTTTTTTAATAAATCATGCACACTCTAACGCTACATAATGTACTTGAAGTTGGAGCCTTCTTTTCTACTTTATGTAAGCTGCCTGGTTGCTTTATGCAAGAAATCCCTGAACTTTCTGCACTATGTACAAGATGTCTTTTTGCTTACCCTCCATTTGTTTTGGACTTCAACTCCCATGATTATTCACCACTAACTTTGCTGGCTGCGGATCATTCGAGTTGAAGTTGAAAACTTCTGAAGGGCCACATAATAACCCTCAGCACTTGCTTTAAGGATTTTGTGCCCTTTTCTTTTTCCAACAAAACTTTTTATTGAGCTTTTTCACATTGTTTACATCAATATAGCTGCTAGACATACATATAGATGGGGCGCGTACCAATGGGTCCAGGCGTTCGTTCCCATGAACATGACACAGGATTAGTGCTCTTAAACTGTTCAATGCTGTTGCGAATCCTGGTGTGTTGGGGGCAGGGCCTCCATGAGCTGTTTACAGGGCTTTAATTAGTTGATTGCACGGATGAGAGTTCTTACGTTCTGGGAGTTCCATAAGACCTTTGGTTTTGCATCAACCCCGTTAGCAGTGCTACTTGAGCCACTGGGTAACGGAGGGTCGGCGAGTTATCCCAGGAAATTGCTCCAAGTAGTCCAAGAAGGGAGCCCACCTACTGTGGAATTTATACATTTTCTCCAGGCTGATGGCAGTGATTTTCTCGGCAACTACTATGTCCCAACATTTCGCCCACCACAAGGGGAGCGGCAGTCCATCAAGATGCTTCCACAAGCGTGCTATTGTGATTTGAGCCGCGGAATCAATTGGGTACATACGTTTGATATGTGTCCCGTCAGTGGGAAAACTCCTTACCCGGTGTCCCGGAGCAGCACTATGCCCGGCTCCCATGGAAAGGTCAGTCCTGTGATCAGCTGAATTTGTTCCAGCACCTGTCGCCAGAACTGATTGGACTTTGGGCAGGACCATAGCAAATGAAATAAGGAGCCAGTGGTTTGGCTTCCTCTCCAACATTGGTGTGGGTTCACCGGGTTACTTTTGTTTAATAGTTCAGGAGTTATATCACCAATAGCACACTTTCAGCACCCCCTGCTTCTTTGTGACACATTTAGAGCTTTTATGCAGTCAAGCCCATATGCAATCCCAATTTTCCAGTTCGAAGACTGGTTCCAGGTTCCTTTCCCAATTGAGCATGTCATTTTCCTTCTTATTGGGGTCAGTTTTGTCGAGTAATCGATATAGGGCTGAAACTTTGCCCTCGGGGGTTAGTCTAAGGATTCTGTGCCCTTTTAAGCACATGCCTGGTCAACAATCATGGCGTTGACACATAGTATAAAACAATTTGAGACAGTATTTACAAAAGGTGCACCTAAACCGAAATCTTTTTCAATTTAGACAGGAACTTCTGTACACTCATAATAAAACTCCTCTGTGCATTTCACATTATTTCTGGGCACCTTTCCTAGAATCCTTTCTCCTGTCCTGCCACAATGAGTCTTCCCCATCGCCTTTTAAAGACGTGGAGTACTTCAAAATCATCTCCCCTTTACAAAACGAATTCCGGAGCTGACCAAGAAAACTCATTACCAGCTCTGCCTTTTCACTCCATGTACCATTAAAACATAGTTACCAGAGTCATGGCCCTAGCACGCATCATCTTCTGCAACAGAAGATAGTTGGGTCTCTAGAAGAACTTGACCCACCAGATCCAGCGTCCACAGAAGAAGACCTGATCCTGAGCCCGAAACCTAGAGAGAACACCAAACCTGCATTGAAAACCCATTACTGACTTCCCCGTGAATCAAAATAGATTTTAAAGTCCACTGTTTATACATTATGCCTTTTGGGGGCAGAGGGAGATAGCCCAGCCTAACCTAGCCCCACAAACTCAAGAAATACCCACCTTTAAGAAACCTACTATACATCAGCTAGTTTGATTACAATCACCCACACTTTATTCAAGAAGCGTCTTGGTGGAAGAACGCCCACATCCCCAATGATATGGCCAACTGAGCACCCTCCCTCTTCTACTTAAGACATTCTGTTGCCTTATTGGACACCCCATCTGTTCTTGACAAAGGTCTTCTTGACACTTCTCTGGGTTTTACCTGCCCATCACGATTGAATCCATTTCCAGAACTTGGGCAGATACCAGTGAAGCAGCACAAATACCTGTGCCCAAATCTCGCCTCATTGAACGCCCGGTCCATTTTGTAAGACTATGCCTTTCTCCCCTTGTCCTTCCCCCCCTTTAGCACTTGCCTGATCTGGGCATTATCAACATGTTTTTAGATTTCTTTCTTCCATGTTGATATCACGCCCCTCCCCCCACCTGTTCCTAACCACATGGAGCACCACAAAACAAACGCTTTCTCAGTTGGTGCTTTATATTTAAATAATAAATACATTAATTTTAAGTTTTACATAACTACTGTTTGGTGCTGGACACAGTCCTGGGCGAGGGCCGTACACATCTCTTTCAAACTGGCCTGCATTTTTTTGAGGCATGTGTCTGAACTTCTTTTGCATTTATAGTCTTTCAGAACATGTTGGATATTATTGCTATTATTTTAGAATTCCTAAATGCGCACAGCATGTTTATAGACTGGACTAATGTCCCCCTATTCATGCGCTAAATAAGGTCTGAGAAAGCATATTGAATACTTGACCATTCTCATGAAGTGTTAACCGAATTTCATGAGAATTGAGCATGGTGTAAATATATTGTTTACCATTGGCCTACGTCTTCGAGCTTTGACATACACATGGAAACTTTTAGTAACTATTAGTTTGGTGTGACAACGAAATGATAGGAAAATGGGAACTTTTTCAGACCATATAGATAATAGGAAAACATATCATACGTCGCGCTGATCATTGCCTGTTCAACAAGCATGACCTATATACTCAGCATACCTCTATAATGCACTATAAGCCTTTAAATGGGGTGATGTTATAATGCATCGGAAGTACGTTCGTTTACGGACAAAATAAACAGCAAACCTCTTTCAAAAAAATGCTGGTCATAAATTATTGAATTGTCAAGTAGAATATTTCTCTGTGGTTGGTGCATCCCTGGCGAGTCGTTGCAGAGGTGTTGGAGATCTTACCGAGTAGGCGCTGTACACAAGATTCACATAATATAGAAGCCTTCAATTGCGTCATGTTTCTGTTTAAAAAATTCACGACCGCTTGTATTTTGCATTGTGTCTTTAATGCTACAAGGGTGCCGACATGTGTTTTGACCACTTGGGGGTCTATATCAAGGTGAGTGGATTGTGTGGGTGCGCATTGGTCTGGGGTAGCCGTGATACTTGGCAACTGGTGTGGCACTTTGTGAATTGTAGGGGAAGCTTCAAATAGCTTCTGATTCTCTGGCCGGGCAGTGAGTCCTTCATACGATCCGCCACCCAAAGGCATGTGTAAGTACACTTAAGTGTAGGATTTGCAGTGCGGAGGTGGGGTTGCATGTCGGATTTCAGGGTGCGTGTACTCAACCCGGGTTCCGATGTAACTTGTGGGTGCGCGTAAGCAGTGTCGCAGGGTGCAGGAACCGTTTATGGGGGTCCGCACGCAGATTTTCTGAGTTTAGACCGAGTTACAATTTTTCATACGTAGGTTGTCGGGGTGCTTCGAACAGTTACGGGGGACCCTGCACAGGATCCCCGTGATGCCGGTCTGCTTGCGGGGCACCCCATACTGTTTGAAAGGTGCGTGTATTCGGGAACGGAGGAGCACGCATGGGTAGCTAATCTGGCTGTGTATGCTTTGCGTGTGGGCATGTCGGCCGCGACTTGCAAATACGATTACTTTGCGCAAACAATTCCATGAATATGCGGGGCGTGCTTTTTTTATTTTGTGCGCAGGCTCGCGCTGTGTCCTTCTGGACATGCGGCCCTTGCAGGATTTCTGTGCACATTTCCATGAATCGGGCCCATGGTTGCTTAACAGGTTATGAAATGGTGTGTTGGATACTTCTTTCCAGTACTGGTATACTGTAAATAGCCCCTTTTTATGATGCTACTTTGAGCACTGCTTTCATGCCAGAACTGTGCACACCGTATACCCACAGTTGGGTTCTTTTGACAAGAATTCTGCACACATAAAAATTATATAATTTTACAAAATAACCACGTAGACTTTTAAAGTAACTATGCAGGCTTTTAAATCATTCTGCACAGTGTTTCAAGAATTGTGACTATTTTTTTTTTTAACAAAAAAGTGCAAGCTCTAAAACAATTGTATCTATTATCTGCCCTTCAGGCTTCTGAAAAGATTTTGAGGTGGGAGTATTTTATGCCCTATTTTTGGAAGTTGGCAGTACATTTATTTTTGAAGTAGTAGTGTGGTATTTTTAGGTACGTAAAAATGCATTTCAATTTGAAAAGCATAGGTATTTTTGTTGTGATAGATACTTTCCGCAGTTATTCGCATACACAGGAAGAATATGCACGCATTTTACAGACCCTCTTTAGGTTTGATAACGCAATAGCAGAGTTCCTTTGCATGCCAGCAGCTGCTGATGCTTCTCCTCTGATCACAATGAACGTATCAGTGAAGACGGCAAGGAGGGACCGTTGCCCGTCTATTCCTTACTCCCTGACATTTATTTGTTGCGAATATTTGAAATACTCTTAGGCCGTAAATCAGACATGTCGCTTATTTGGAGGGCTGTACACATGTCATTTGTAACGCAGTGCAAAGGTGTTGTATGTATTATATGCAGTCCTTTATTGTGTAATGTGGGACTATGCCCGATCGGAATCCCAATGCTATGCACTCTTGCACAGCCAGACAACCCGAAGCGCTGCAAGGCCATGCCAAAGGCAATTACCTCTCTGCAAAGTACTTGAGGCACGACATGCAAGATTTTGGCCCAGTTTCTCAACGAATTTGGCAGTTTTTCAAAGTGGCATTGATGCATTTAAAAATAATGTGGCCAGCTGCTTTCTAGCTACCTCTGGTGGATACTGTGGTCCCAGCCATCAGCCTTTTGCAATGCCTCCTTTACCAGAGGGCGCTTTCCTATGGAGCAACAATCGCCCCTGTACCGAAAAAGTCCAACACTGGCCCGACTAAAGCAACCAAATATCGTCTCATTGCTAAATTCCCCTACAAGGCTGTCATCATCAAGCAAAGGGCTGTGCCTCCAAACTGAGAGTACACTGAACAAGCAATGTTACTACGCGACCGCCAACCAGGCTTTGGACCTACTGGATATCCAAGAAAGCCGCCTTCTTTAAATCGTATGTAACCCCTGGCTCAACTGAGACCTGCCTTTCTGGGGTTCCAACATGTGATATGGACTGTATTGTTTATCAGTACCCGGCAAGGGCGCAATCAGAATGAAAGGAACATTCTGATTGGCCCTCGCTGAGGCATTACTTGGCCGGGAATCCCTCGGCCGGGATTCCATGCCTTTATCCCCGGCGGGAGGTGTGGCAGCCCCTCAGCCAATGAGGAGGCTCGAAGCGGGGCCATCCCGGCTCCGAGCCACCACACTCCCGGAGGCCGCCTTCGTCCCCCGCCGGGGATTCAGGTATGTTTTTTTTTATTTTTATTTTATTTATTTTTTGTCCCCCCCACCCTCAAAGGCCTTCCCAGCCCCACTTACCTTCTGCCTGCTTTGTCCCCGGTGGGGGACGATGGCAGCCTCCAGCTATCTGGAGACTCGAAGCGGGGACATCCCCGTTCCGAGCCTCCACACGGCTGGAGGTTTCCATCGTCCCCCGCCTAGGACCCAGGTATTTTATTTATTTATTTATTTTACGTGCCTTCTGCCCTCCCAACCCCACTTACCTTCTTCTGTCGTCTTTCGGGAACGGAACAGTGTTCCCAGCGCGTCCGCTCCCGATGGCCGCAATGGAAGGGGGTTTTGCCTTTCCCGGTGGCCATTTTCTTGTTTTTTTAATTTTTTATTACTGTCACAAAATGCTCCAGGGCAAAACAAATGCTGTTAGTGCCCCGGTCACGCATATCTTGCGGGCCGGGGTACTAATACTCGCTTTGCTTGGACCTATAACTATGGGCCCTGTGCAATTACTTGAGTTGGTAATTCCCCCCGCCGCTCAGGGCATATTGCTTCATTATCAAGCTTGTCTATAGTAACCTTGATAGGGGACATTTGGCGCACACATCCGGTGGGACTATTGAATGGTTGCTCTCTCCCCCAAGTGACCTGCCTACATCGGACTGGTCAGAAGGACAGTTGAGAGAAGGCTGTTGGAGGAAGACTAGGGAGAAGAGAGGAATTTCCACAGGGGGCCACTGCCAGCCCCTTCAGGGCCCACCACTGGATTCTGGGTCTGGATTGGGTGTCCCCACAGCAGAGTCGCTGCCTGCGGGCCGAAGACCCAGGCCACAATGACAACAGGGTGACCAAGGTGGTTATTGAGTCCTGGGCCGAGTTAGCGGAGCCGCCCGCTAGAAGGGCTGATGCCATGATATGAGGTCAAGAGGAGTGTGGCCCTGGTGTGCCTGTAACTAGATCCTGAAGGGCCTGGGTCGTGTTAGCAGACCACCATGGGAAGTGTGGAAGGGCAGCAGTGAATTCCCCCGCCACTGTTTTGTTGACGGCGGAAGGGCAAAGATCTAGCATTGGGCCTGCCCTTCATTGAGGTGGAGCATGGGAGGGTGCGCATCAGAAGAGTAAGTGCCTCAGTGTGCGCGTCACTGAGATGATCATGAAAGGCGGCACTCTCCTTGTTCGCCATGCTGCTTTTCCCAGCTTGTTGCTGTGTTCAGGGCAGGCTAGCCACTACAGGCATCCTTAGTTGCCAGTCTGGAGCATCCACCAGTGGAGAACAAGTTGGAGTGGCCCATGCTTTGCTAGCTTGTGCACTGATGCTGCGCTTCCGCGGCATCCCAGTAAGGAAGAAATGGGAGCTGCGTGAAGAGACTCTGGTTGCGCACCATCTACTGCTCAGCTGGTTTATTGATGGCTTGTGCATCTCTGCCCGCAGGATGATTGGATCAAGTGGAACTCTTTTGCGAAGCCAGTTCCGGGATCACAGGCTAGACATCCTCCTCTGGCTACGACTGGATTGCTGCCCTAGCAACTCCTCTCCTTATGAGGCGATGAAAAAAGCACAAGCATGCTGATGAGTATATTCAGTATTGCCGGCAGAACTGCTATTGGAAAGGGAACCCCTGGCAGTCTGCAGCTGACCGGGCAGCAACTACTGTTAAAACAATAAAAGTATGTTGAGCATGAAGCACATACAGCATTCTTGGTTTCCTCCTGCATATCCTGGTGTCTAGCAGAGAGCCACAAATCCGAGGTTGTAGATGGGTGAACATGCAGCAACCTGTATACCAAATTACGTGTGTCAAAAAACCAAGCAATGGGGTATAGTGCGGCACAGTGTGTTATTGCAACACGAATGGCACTGACTGGGCCTAGCAAAACACCTAGGTAGGATGATTCCCTCATGGCACCATCCACCCAATCCGTCCCCAGAAGCTTTCTTAAAACCCTTACTCAAGAGACAGAGCTGAGTGATTAGGGCTGCTAGGAGTAGGTCACCTGCGTCCATGTGGAAGGGCCGCTCTGGCTCTCTCGGACCAGAGGATTAAATCAGTCATATATCCTATAGTGTATTGACCTGATTCTCTTGAGGCCTGTTTGTTGCGCAATGGACATGTGGTTGCTGCTCATGAAATGGACCGGGGAAGGGAACTGAAACAATGTGATGTTTGTGTTTCAAGTTGAAATAGACATCCCCGTCTGGGGGTCAAAAGCCTTGCTAAGGGTGGTTTGTTAATTTAATAGTTTGGGTTGGCATTGCCAACATCAAGAGTTGCTGCAAGTATCACTAGTCCACTAAGAACCTTCAAAATCAGGATTGTAATTTTCTTGTTGGGGAACTGTGGTCTGCCGCTGATTTGAGAGTAGCTCACGCCTGTTCATATATTTATTTAGCAGGCTGCTTTAATGGATCCTCTCTTCTGGGGGAGTAAATTGAGGTGTACGATGCTCTCAATTCTGGTCTCCTGTCACGGCCAAGCAGTCAGCCAGAGTAGATGTACCTGGGCTCCAACTAGATGCTAACCAGCCTGTAGCCATGATTCTATCCAACCTGTAGGCTGCATTCACATGGTCAACCATGGTATCCCACTTCACGGCCTCCAAAACGCTGCTTCATAGATGGCTGATCACTTAGATATTTCAAATCCTTCTAAAAAGACTGCTCCTATCAGGGGAAACTGGGCCAATTTCTATCCGAACCTTTCCAACCACCCTGTGGCCTCTCCCGAGGTTCGGCCTTATGCTCATGGCTTTTCAACACCTATATGAAGCGCCTGGCATCCATTCTGGATGTGATAAAATATCCTTACCAGTGTAATATAGGTGCTATCCAGCTCTTCAATCACATAAGCACTGATCAGAGTCTGCTACACTTCATCGCACATCACATCAGTCCTATTTTCTAATGAATGTTGGAGAACTGTCTCTTAATATTGATAAAATTTAAGCAATCACTGATCTTTCTGGTAGCACCTTTCCTTTGGCCCACTCCTAAAACCCATCCATTTGGCAAAGATTCTCCGAACCCTGATCAAAGCCACCCTTTACAGTCCAAGCTAAGGCAACCAGCAGAAATCCTTATTCCCAACTTTTCATATTAAAACATTAGCCACTTGACGGAATATTCCTAAAGAAAGGAATTGGCCGAGGCACTAATTCTACCACAAAAGGATTCGTGTAATGGCATGCTAACGGAGAAATTGCAATTTGTTCAGGACCCTTTTGCCAGACTGATCTGTAAGGTTAAAAGACAAGACTTTAGTTCCCCTAGCCAGTAATCCTTGAATTGGTTCCAGGTGGATCAAAGAATTGCCTTCAAGATCCTTTGCCTAACTAACAAGGCCTTTAACATAGAACCATCTTAATCACCTGTTTAACTTTTACTCCTTTACTACTGAGGTCCTACACAAATGGCTCCCAAGCAGCAAAAGAGTGAAGAATCCTGCAGCGGAGGAAAGAGACTAAACCACCAAATCACCGGATCTACGGAATAACCTCCCACTAGGCCTAAGGAAGACATAGCATCGCAAAAGATTGGGAAGAGACCTTAAGAAGACTCCATCCACGCTCTCACGCCCACAGATACTAGGGGACTACGTGACAACCATCTCCCGACATCCCAACTAAGCTTGTAAATGGTCATTACGGAGTGAGATATACTTCAAGAGCACCTATGAGTGAGCCATTATCTTTCTAATGCACCACCCTTGCTCTCGCCCCTCCCCTCCTCAACCCAGCACTCGCTCTTTGAAGCGGCTCCTTTACAATGTAAGGCAAAAGAAACTCCAATACAATGCAAGGATCCCCTTATTGCTAAAAGGGCACATTTGGTTTGTCACCTTCACAAAATTAGGCAGCTAAGGATACCGAGGCAAAGGAAAAAAGCGATTCGCCCAGGATCACACATTGTGGTCAAGTGGAGAAAGTGGAACTAGAAGTCACGTACCATGACGCCACAGCCGGGAACACCGGGCTCATCAATGACCGTTTTTCTCTGCCTGCAGTTCACAAGTACGAGTGCTGAAGGCCTTACTCAGAACCATTCCTTAAGCGAAGCTCCTCCGCAATTGGGGTCCGCGCCACTGCTTGACCAAGTGCCATGCTACCATGCTGCGCTGTATAAATACTTGATAGATGGATCATGGCACCTGCGTGCATGATGAGAACCCGGGCTTATCCGAGCTTTTTTATCATCAGAGCCTGAGCAGGAAAGGAAACCGGATACCCCCGAGCCCTAATTCATGTGAGACTATTAAAACACATTTCGTTTTTTACTGTAATAATGTGACCTGTTTGCATTAATTGTTTGACACATACTAGCTGATAGCTGGTATCATTTTAAATTTAAAAAAAAAAATGCAAACCGACGTTTGTGTAAAATAAGCAGAACTGAAATAAGGTTGACACAGTTCTGTAACATTTATTCGGTGTCTGAGACCCGTTCCCCTTGAATAGCTTGCGTGAAAAGCGAGAGCAGGCAATGGCCTGAGAATGCCACCTGAATGTGAGCAGGCAAAGCGTTTGACCAAAGCCCGCACAGTGCTGCACAGTGGGGTAAGGTGATCTGTCGTTTAGTGCAAAGCTGGAACGTGACGGCAACCCAACATAGAAGTGCCGTTTTGCAATTTTTTTTTTTTTTTTTTTGGATGAATGATTTTGGACCTGCTGCATAATGATGCTGTGTTGGTTTTTAGAACTAGCACTTTCTGGCGCAGTTACCTTTTTTTTTGTTGTTGTAGCATATTGGGTGTCGCTATCACCAACGTTTATGTACTTAGGCTTGCCTTTCTCCAATACCCGTGAGTCGGCATTGATGGGATTTGGAACAGCAGTCTGGCACGAGAACACGGATCACAGCAACAAGTGCTTAGCACTCTAAGCTATAATCTTAACCATTGTTTCACTCAAAAGTATTGGTTTGCTTTTCAAGTCCAGTCACTGCGTGTGATCCGTTTATTCCGCAAAGAACGGGGAAAGCATTGCCCTGTTTGATCCACCTGGAGAACATGTACATTGAGCGAGAAAAGTCTTGGCAACGCATGGGATTTTGAGTGCTCGTTTATTAACATATAGAGTGCTGACACGTGTTTCGACCCAGCAGGGGTCTTTATCAAGGCGGGTTGTAAGAATTTAAAGGCATATATGCTGGGTGATGAGCTTCAAGTTATATTTGAGCAAAATAACACTATAGTGAAAGAGACGACTCCGCAATCATCCATTTTAACACTTGTACTCAATCATGGCTGCAGTTTTTTCCCTTCGAGGGACACTGGGACCTGGGCCTAGAGCAGTGGTCTTCAAACTTTTTTGGCCAGGGCCCCCCTGAGCAAAATTTGGGCAGGTCGGGACCCCCCCAGAAATGCCAAATGGACAGTATGTATTGCCGCCGTCACCTGCTCCCATCACAGTCGCTGGGCTCCCTCATCCCACTCTTACCCAGTCCCTGGTCTCTCCCCACCCCCTCACACATCCTGGGCTCTCCCCACTCTGCTCCCACCACTATCCCATGGTTCCCGGCCATTGTGCTCCCACCATAGCCCCTGGGTTCCCCCCATCCTGTTCCCAACACAGTCTGAGGGCCAGTGGCGGCTGGTGATTTTTTTACGTGGAGGGGCATAATTATTTCCCTAAAAAATGCCAAAGCGACCGAGCATAGTGAGGGAGCCAGAACCAATAAATGGGGGTTCGGGCAGAGTTTCCCCCTGTGAATTTTTGTTAAATAATGGGTTGAAATGTTGCATTGTAGAGCATACTTTTAACAAAAAAATGGGTAAATAACCAATCAGTTTGCAAATGGTGCTGGGGGCCCAGGGGGTAGGCATGACATTTTTTACTGGACATCTATGATAGATGTCCAGTAAAAAGATACCATCCCTGTCTCCTGGGCCCCACTGGGCCTAACACAATCAACATGATTATGTGTGTATGCAAGGCGCTGCACATTCATACAGCAATCACTCTATCATTCACACGAGCATCCATCACCATACACTCACTCATAACATAAGCATGCACGCATCCATACACATGTTTAAATAAAAACAATGAACATAAACATACCTTCTTCATTGGCCTGCGTGTGGGTGCTGAAACGCCCTGCTCCAGGCTGCTCTGTCCGTATGTGCGAGGAGGTGCAGGAGCTCCCCCTCAGACATTCAGACATGCAGTGCCCCAGCCAGCATTTCCAATGAGCTATGCAATGCTGGCGAAGCAAAACACCCCAGCACTTGCATGGCTCAGCGAGCATGTGCGGCTGGGGAACTAAACTGAACTGTCAAAGGGAAACAGTGTTTCCCTTTGACAGTTCAGCCAGCCCAGGAGCACTCCATCTGCTGGAAAAAAGCAGCTGAGGGAGTGCTCACTGTTTCACTGGGCTGGCTCCTTAGCTCCTCCATAATGGGTGAGCGGCCACTGGGTGGGCGTCCCCTCGCCATTATGGATGAGCCGCCAGGCTCGGACTGGCCTATAGGGCAATGCCTGTACCAAAATGTAAAATGCTAGTGTAGGCCAGTCAAAATGGGCCACCATTTTGGCCAATGTGGACCAGGTTTATGAGTTACTTAACTATGCAGTTAGTAATTTTGACCATTGTTGCTGAATTTATCACAATTTACTTACATTTTAACACAAAGCATCCCCTTGGGTACTATTGAAAGAGTGGGCCTCATTACAACCCTGGCGGTAGCTGTGCCGGTAAAACCGGCACGGCTGTCGCCGGAGTTGTATCCGGGTCCGCCACCCGTGAATGGGCAATTACCGGGTCATGCCGAGTTAGGCAGACCTGATATTTGCCCTTTCGCGGGTGCCGGTACCGGTAGATCCCCATTCCCATCTGAGCCCCATATGGCTCAATGGGAATGGGGAGCTTGGATGCACCGGCACCGTTAATAACGGTGCCGGTGCATTCGACGAGCTGTGCTCGCGGGTGCCGCACGGCCTGCCAGGTCAGACCTGGCAAGCACAACTCTTACTATGGCAGTACGGTAGCAACGGTGCCAGTAGCTTACCAGCACCGTTGTTACCGTACCGCCATAGTTGTAATGAGGCCCAGTCTGTGACTAAAGGAATGAATATCCATTTACAACTGCGGGCCACTTTTTCATTGTTGCCCGAGACAGTTTCATGCTTCAACCCGACCATGTGAGCCACCCCTGCCCATTTCTTCCAATCTAAAAAAAAAAAAAAAAAAATGTTTTTTTTATATTTCTTGCTGAGCTCTCAGGGCCCCCCAGGGATGCACCCACGGACCCCTGGGGGGTCGCGACCCACAGTTTGAATACCGCTGGCCTAGAGTGTGAGTAAAGGTGCAAAAGCCGGGCATAATGGTGTTACGCCTGTCTTAACTCCTCCATTCACGCTCTGGGGAATTTTCATGGTTTTTGAAGGCGGAGGGTGAGGGTGGAACGGGAGTTACGTTTCCGCCTCCCTTTTACCCTCTACCTTCAAAAACAATTTGGCTTTACGCCACCATGACCTGTCTTTGCTGATGTACAACCAATGATTTCCTATGTAATCCACCTGCTGTTTACACCATCAAAAAGCAGGCGAATTACATAGGAAATCCTGGTAAACCCTGTCTGCAAGACATACATTGGTGGCAGCTTTTCCACTTTTTCCACTGCAGAGTGCAAAAGAGAGGTGTAAAGACTCATCCGTCATCTCTTTAAACGTCCCTTTTGCACTCTGCAGTACAGTGCAAATGACAGAATTGCCCAGAGGTGACCTGTTTGCACAGAAGTGCAAATCTAAGCCGTCCCCTCCGAGCAATTTATGCTCCTATTTAAAATGGTCTCCCGTAGGTTCTCTCGCAATGCTCAGTAGGCACGGGCTTTGCTCCCCCCTAACCTGAGATGCACATGGAGATTTGCACACTGCTTAGCACCTGCTTTTTCGTGTGGGCGTCCACCCCCGGATTCTTTCTATACTGCATTTTTTTTAAATCTTATTTTCTTCTGCAATGCAAAAACATGCTGACACTATTTTGAGTAGATGGTTAGTTTAAGTTTCATATAAAAAAAAGATGGTGCTGTTCTATACTATCCAGGTTTGGTCCCTAAATACATTTGTATTTATTATGTTTATATAGCGCTTTACTCCAAAACGCTGTACAATTTTAACAACTGGATACATATAACATTATAACAGTAGAAGCAATTTACAATACGAATCAGACCAACAAAACAGTAAGTAGAGCAATTAAACTGATGGGAAGAGGGAGGGTAGAGCAGTAGAACTGAGAGGGAGAAGGGAGGGGTGAGGAGGAGGAGGAGGAGGTGAAGGAGGAGGGAAACAGAAGGGGGTGTAAGGGTGAGAATGGGCTGATGAGAATCTCATCATGACCCATGTTGCTGCAATGTTCAAGTACCACATTTGATTTCTTGCCAAACCATTTGGGCCATTTTTCTACCGCCATTTCATACACAATTGATACCGTCTCTCCCTCCACACTCCCAGGCGGGCTTGCCCATACATCCTCACCGGGCAGCTGCCCGACTACCCATAAGCCTTCAGTGCCAATGCAGTTTAGTAGAGCAGCTTCCCTTTGATCATCTGTGCAAGTGACTCCACCAGCAGCCCTTAAGAGTACACTTTAAAAGAATCAACCTGGGTAGGGGTTGAGGTGGGTGGGGGAGGGTGGTGAGAAAATGTAGGTGAACATTGTGCAGTTAAACGCACAATGTGTGGTGATGTAATGATTATACTTGTCTTGAATGTTTTAATTCGATAATAAAATAATTTATAAAAAAACAACAACCCACAAGTCCCAGGATATTGTATATGGGGGTGTCGGGGGGAGGATCACCGGGTAATGGTAGAAAACATTGAGATAGATTTGCGTTGGGCGCCTGCATATCCGTTAAACTGTCTAGTCACAATAAGTTCACTTTAATTCTTTAATGCAGTTGTGCACACCCTGACACAGAACCTAGCCTCTTTTTGCTGCATGAATAACTTCTCAGTGTTACCCCAATGTTACTCTAGAAGTTGACGTGACTTAACAGGAGCCCACTGCTCGTGTACATACAGGTCCTATTTCCCTTTTTTAAATTCCTTTTTCAGCATCATGCGCGCGTTGACGTGGCCACGCAGAACAGCCCTTTTCTCTCCCAGGCAGTTCTGCCGGCTGGGTAGTTGGCACAGCAACGGGGCACTGATGGACCTTGGCACATGCAGGGAAACCTTCTGCACGCCGTCCCCGTGCATGCGGCGCAGGCCTTGGCGAGGCGTAGACTTGAGGTACGTGAAGAGCTTCCTGCACCAGCTCACGGAGCCCCGCCAGCAGCTTTCTTCAGGACCCCATTTGCCTCTGCCGCCTCACTAACAACGCTAGAAGTGAGGTTCTTGTACCGCTGTGGCCCTTTCCTGCACATCTCGCACTGTGTCCTCTGTTGCCTACACACCCTAGTCCAGCACCCTCTCACTCATGAGCACCGAGTCCTTTGCTGTCCAGAAGTTGCAGAGACACTGCAGGTCCTGCAAGACCCCAATGCCTGCAATCACATCCTCCTCAGAAAACGACCACCTCACTGAGTGCTGCACCGAACACCACGCTGGTCCGTTGTGCTCTGGGGGGGCCTGCGCTCCCTCGTTGCCAGTGAAGTGACCACTCCAGAGAAAGATGGTAAGCAGTGGGAGTTTCAGTGGCCTCCCACAGCCGTCAACGCCAAACGCCAACCTCCAGCTGCCACAGTGACTAGAAAGGTTCCAGTGGAGTGGGCTGGCCAATGCTGTTACAGGGGCATTAAAGGACTGTGTGAGCCTAACCATGGTAACTATACATCATACACTGACTGCATAAATGCCACTGAGATAACCACCTAACTGAGATAACATAACCCAGCTACTACACTGTACTGAAAAGTGCTTTTATATACTTCCATACATGAAATCTCTAGATAAATGCATACCAGAATACACTTCTCTCACCCCTTTGCCAGCGTGCCAGACTCACCGCTGGTTTCCTCCATCTGGTGCCACGTGCGTTTTGAGCCTGGAACTCACCCAGCGTAAACTACTAAATAAAATCGACATTCCCCAAATGAATCTTAATTGCCATAGCCGATATACAATTCACCCCATGCTCACTCACAACACAACCATCAGAAGGCAACACAAGGCTGAGCTTCTTTGCAGCTAAAAATGTAGGTTCGGGTGCGGGGTTGTGAGAAAGGAGTGCAGAGGGCTCTGGGAGGCAACATTTCCAGAGTTAAAATGCATCAGAAACTCGCCTCTGGCAATACATTACTGAGTTGCCGTATCAGTTATGAATTGTTATATAATGATCGATTGCACACACAAACTTTCCATGAAATGGGACACATACATTTAAAGAGGCTGGCTGTGGATCAGTAGATATCCCAGGGTATTGGACCATCTGGCGTATGTTGGATGGTCATTGGCCTTCCAAGTGAAGGTCACTTTGCTTTTTTACATTGGTTATTACGCCTCTATATTTCGTCGATCCATTCATTGAAGTTAAACATGAATTAAACTCTTTGTCGGGGGACCGGATGAAAGTAACTCGGCAAGTTCATTTCATCAGGTCGCCCTTCAATGATTGGAACGCCAATGACCATGCCCTATCAGTTATTTTAGTCTCTTGAGTCACAATTCCAAAATGTATTCCCAATTGGAAAACGGCTTTCACTAGGCCCCTCCTACACCCATCCACCCTTACCTCTATCCTGGCCTGATTTGGTCCACAGAGAGGCGTTGTCCTCTTTTTGTAACATAGCTTAACATGTGTATCTGCAGCAGCCGTCGCCCCCAAAAGGGGGCTCTCTTGGCACTGTGAACAGGTAACCAATGAGATTCTTCTTACCCAACGGTCCTCATTTTATCGATTCCAGAAGGACGAAGGGCTGAGTGGACCTCCTGTAATAGGAACCTGTGACTATGACGCCAAACACAGAACCCTGTGTGGATTCCTTACTGCACTGTGCGACAGACCCAGCATCAAAGGGACATTATTTTTTAAAATGTCGTTTATTTGTTTGTAACGCGCCTGAGCCCGCAGGCATCGGAGCTCGTACATGAAGACGACAGACAGAACATATAAGACAAGACTGGAGACCTACCGAGGTCGAACCTTTGCCGGGGAGAGAGCCAATGGCGTCGCTAGGTGGGGGGCTGGAGGGCTGGGGGGGCCAGCCCCCCCCGGGAAATCCTGTGCTCCCCCACCTAAGACGAGCAGTGACCATGTTCTCCCCTTACCTTTGTCTGTGCCCCTCTACTTTTGTCTTTGGCCCCCTCTGTGCCCCTCCTAAATTTGATTCCTGGCGACGCCACTGGAGAGAGCGGAGTTGAGGCGGGGGTTAATAAGGCAGAGAACCCCTGTACAGTTGCTGTGCCATGTAAAATTGAGCAACCACACTTTCTGTGTAGAAAAAACAGTAACCTCACAGCAAGGGTTTTAGCTGTTTACGCGGGCCTTGGTTCAATGATTAAGAATTCACCATGCTGAAGAAGGCACCTTGTTCTAGTACCAGGAAAAAACGAAGGCAATGGTGAACTGTGTCCTTTTGCGCTGGGGTGGTGAAAGTACGGCGTGCCCGCTGCGTGGTGAGTGGTATGTGGTAAAACCTTGTTCTAGTAGCAGCTTGGCTTTCTGTTGAACTTCTGATGCCTTCTGTGTATTTTTAGTCTTTGTTCGCTTCAGTGGAACCAACTGGTCTGAAATTGTAAAATGCTTGTGTTTTGCAAAAGGGAAGCTAAGTATTGGGCGATGAGTCTCTGGTAAGTGAGAGGCATCTGGTAACTCCTTCCTGGTGGTATCGCATTCCAGCATCAATTATCTCAAGGCCACAGTATTTTATTTATTTATTTACATTGATATAGCGCACAGCAGCCCTTGGGCATCGTGGCGCTGTTACAGTAGGCTTACTTAGTTGCGAGGAGAGTACAGAATATGACATTGCAGACAATTACATACAGAGGGAGGTTCAAGTTGCATTGTGCGGTTGGTATAACGTCTCCAAAAATGCATTCCGGCCTCAAAGATGGAGGGCTCAGCCGTCGAACGGAGGTTTGGTCAGGTTGACCTAGTACTCGGGAACCCCCAGGGGTGCTGTGTGCACTCAGGAGTGCTAGCGTTCTGTGCTCATGGTGGAACAGAACGTGGCAACTAAGAGCGCATAGATCCAGCCTAGGATCTTGACAATAGTGTTTTTTGATAATGACCAGTGCTGCCATTGGGCCGAATCTTCCCAGATCCGGGATCCAGCCCCCCAATCCTGGTGAATCCGTGTGCACTTTACATTTATTTTCTAATGCTGCAGGGAGTTCGTCGGGGTCCACCGTGTTGGCTAGGCGGAGAGGCGAAACACTTCCCCAAAAGCCCACTTGAGGGTCTGAGTGCTCTGAAATCCCTTGTCAGTGTTGCAGGTTACAGGAAATATTGATGTGCATTTTTGTGGGGGTTTAAAAGGTGTGTCAATTTTTAACTTTCTTGACAACATTATAAGAAATTCGTCTATTTTCTAGGTGTTCGTGGGGCTGGGAGGCAAATGTTTATGGGGGTGACTAAACCCCCACCGCCCCCCTGCACGCGGTGGGATCCCCCAGTAAAAAAGTTCTTTTCCGCCACGATAATGATTATTTGAAATCACTATTTTGAAAACTAGTGAACTTTTAAAAACTGTTATTCCACCCTAGAGTTATATACGTTTAGAAAGATAACTCATTCCGAAAGGCAAGTATTGATAACATGGTCAAGTTGAAACCAATCGCCAGCCCAGACGGTACCATAATACGGTAATTCTATGTGTAATTCTATGGCCACTTGCAGGGGGGCGCACCAGAGGGTTTCCCCTAAAAACATGGAATCTGGAAAAAAATTGCAGAAGACGACCGGGCGCCAAAAGAGCGCTTTGCCAGTGGGCAGCGCAAATCCTTGCATGGTAGCCATCTTCTTTCTGAAGCTACAGAGTGGTGGTCAGTCTGATGTGATAGACTGCTGTTCTGGGGGCATACCAGGTGCTCGCTTACTTACTGTTCCGGTTTTTGGGTTGGCTCTCCGAGCTTCTCTGGTCTCAGGAGGCCATGAGCTTTTTCAGCCAAGTATGAGGAGGCGATGGTGGTCAAGGTCTTGCAGTGATTCGAGCTCCAAGGGGACGGGCATGCATGTGAGATCTTCAGAACTGGGACAGTATTCTTTCTCTTATAGCGTATGCAGTGTTGTGTGTATACTCGTGTGCTTTGTACCACTTTCGATTGTGTTTCACTTCGTGCTATGCTGATTCATTTTTATGTTCCTCACTGTACAACGCGGAGTACATGTCTGCCACATGCATGTATAAGCAAAGTCCCCTTGGAGTACTGCTGCGGGTCATACTCCATGTTGAACAATTCCAGAGTGACATAAAGGACTGAATCGGTTTATCATAGAGGACCACCCTTGGATTCTGAAATCTCCAAAGCCTCATCATTCACAGAGCAGCTTTATAGTATGGAACGCCCCTATTCCCCCACCATAAACCCCTAAATTCCCCAAATAAATGCTCATGCAAAAATACAAGGTTACTACTATATCAGTTGTAGTGTCTACTCACTGCCCGGCACTCTACCGCCCTAGGGTCCTCATGTTTCTCAGACATCTGGAAGGGCCAACAAGGTCTTGCCAATGCCACCCATATCCCCTACACCTGACTTACCTCTACCACTCTCCTGTTCCTTTCATGCTCCATCTGCCACCTCTCCACTAGCCACCCAATATTCTACTCACTTTTCCACCCTTAGTGCTACCCTACCACTCATCCACATCTCTAGCCCATCCACAAATCCTTGTTCTGCTAATTGCCCAGCTGACTCCCACTCCTTCCGTGCCATCTCTTCATCCACCTATTACATCTCACAACTTAACCAATCGCCTACCTCCTTCCCTGCTCTCAACTGATCAGTCTACCACTGCATTATCTCCTGCTACCAACCAATCCCTCCAACCATCACCTTATCCCTCTCAGTCCCTCTCGCATCCGCCATAAAGACCCCACATCCCCAACCCTACCAAACACCAGCTCTCAATCTCCAACCACCCAGAGCCTCTCATCACTTCTCTCAACCACGCTGCCATTTAGCATCACCGATCGCCACTACCCCACCCTATTCAATCCCATATTCCCTTCTGTACCAAAAATACTTATAATCCACACTAGGCCTTACATTCCATATGTCACATCCACAAATCCCATGTCCTCCACCAACCTCCCCCCCCCAAACTCCTGTCCATCCACCTACTCCACCACCCACTACCACGTTAATTCCCACCTAGTCCTTGCGCATGCTACCTGCCCCCCCTCCTTGCATCCCCACCACTATGCCCCACCACCACCACCTTTTCCCACCTAATGCCCAACCGCATGCCATCTACACACCCCATCGCCCATCACCTCTCCCCCAGTCCCTTGACACATCCATCCTATTCCTCCACATCCCTACCACAGAATTCCACTTCTTACCTGCCTATTACTGTATCCTCCTAATCATCTTACACTGCCTCACCATGTCTCTTCTATCTCTTACCAGCCAACCAATTCCACCTGTGGCACTCTACCAACCCCACATTTCTCACCCACGTCTGCTCTCTCACTACCACTCATCTCTCCCTAACACCTCACAGACTGAGCACACCTCCCTCCCCCTTGCCACATCCAACCGCCTGTTCTCCCCCTCACACCATCGACATACCTACACACATCTAACTCCTCCAACCCCTACCATCAATCAAGGCATGGGCAGTTTATGCTATTGTCCAGGGCTTGCCCGTGTGGGGGCCTGCATGCAGCAGCTGCCACATGTGTACCAGCTAATACAGAGCATGTCCATTGAGGCTACACTGCTTCCAGGTGTGAACTCTTTCTGCAAGGTCTTCAAACTGTGGCGATTGCCCCCAAACTGGGGACGGCGAGTGTGAGGGGGGGTGTGAGGCCCTTTTAAGAGAGGGAACAGTCACTTGTTTTAATCAATAATATAACCAGTTCTGTCTTTTTGAGGGCTGGCAACAATATTTGTACTCAAGGGAGGTTCAGCAAAAAAAGGTTTGGATATCTATGTCCTGTGCTGTGCTGGCCATTCCAGTCCCCTGTGAGGCTGGAGACAAATTCTTCACCTCCCCAGTGATCCAGCAAAATAAGGTGCACCCGCGGTCCTACTGAGGCCTGCAGATACATTACTGCCTAACACTCCTTGATATGGCAGAACATTTCAATTAGGAAGCTATTTGTAAGTGGTTTCTTTTTTTTGTAGAATGTCAAATTTGCCTCATGGCATATACAAATCATCCCTTTGTCAAACAATGAAACATAACCACGTTATCTGTTAGACATTTTTTTTATGACTCGAAGCCCAGTTCAGGCAATTTGGTCCTTGGAACCTGTGGTCACAGTAGGAAAAATGTTTTATGTGAGTAGCTGGCCCTATGCTATTATAATAAACCTTGGAGATTAATTTCTTTTGATAATCAAATCAATCTTCATCTCTAGCTTCCAATTTAAAAATAGATTGCTAATATGGACAATGTTGGTAAACAATATTTCTACCAACTACTGCTTGGAAGATATGTAGTGTGATACAGAGCAACTCCAACGCTTCGTAGAGGATAAAAACATTCTGCACAAACCACAATCGGGCTTCAGGCAAGCCCATAGCACAGAGACAGCCCTTATCGACCTGCAGACCTATATGTTGATGATAATGGATGAAGGAAAAGCTGGTGTGCTGATGTTGCTTGACCTGTCTGCTGCTTTTGATTTGCTGGACCACGACAGATTACTGCAAGATCTTGAACAGGCAGGAAACTGCTTAAAGGGGAAAGTTGATTGGATTCACTCCTTTCTTGCCAACCGAATGTCCAAAATCCATTGGGGAGACACGTTCTCGTCTGTAGCTCCCATTAGTTGTGGAGTACCACAGGGTGCCAGTTGGTCACCTGTGCTCTTTGATCTATACCTCCGATCCCTCTGCACCCTGTTGGAGAGCTCCGGCACCGTCTTTACCAACTCATCTAGTTCTAGAGCTGAGCGGCAACTACTCTAAGGACTCTAGTAAAATCTCAGGCGTTTACATCGAGGCATGGATGATTATGAACTGGATCTGCCTAAATGGCAGTAAAATCGAACTCCGGCACGCGCTAAGCTGAGCGCAGATTTCACCACCTTTAATATCAAGAACAATGCCATCCCAGTCCTAGGCAAAGTAAAAACTGTAGGCTTCACTTTGGAATCCTCAATGAGCGCCGAAGCCCATGTCATTCAAATAAAAAAAAATGGTCGGTATCATCTACGCCTGCTCAGATACATCAGGCCTTTGATCAACAAAGAGAATTACGCCAGTATTGCCTGAGCCACTATACTTTCAAGGTTGGACTACTGCAATGTGCTCCTAATAGGGGCAAACGCTGCTTGTCTGACTAAATGTCAGACAATGGAACAACAAAAATGAACCTGGGCGAAATGAGATCAGAACATCTGTACACATTTAAACAATACCAGGTCTTGTCAAAAAATATATATCTTTATTTATAAACAATTTACACAAATATTTATTGTTCTCAACATCCCCATTTAAACACCACCATTCATTCCATCATTCATTCACACTCTCACTATAAATGTCAATATTCCACACTTGTGGTACTCAGACCACCTAGAACCAATATATTAACATAATATCAACACCTCTTAGTGATTACAGTAAGTGTTAATACAAAAACAAATAGCATCCTGCTTATTTGCTGTAACTCAACATATGTTTCGGTCGTCACAATAGGCCCCTAATTTAAGCCGGTAAATATAAGCAACCTTCTTCAGGAGACGGATGGTTCTGTTGCAACCACTCCGAAATGTCAAAAGGTGGAGGATGTCATCAAACCTCAATCTCCACGGGAAATAATGGAGACGCATGTCAACGATGGACTAAATCCTGCAGTGGTGCTAGATAACTCTGCGCCTATACTGATCAAAGATTCAGGTATGGGGGTGTCTTGCGTCTTTAGTCAATAAATCCAAAAAGGAAAAATCCCTGTTCTCGCCTCATGTGGCCGAGTCCAGAAATGTTCTAATCTGGTACCCCAGTTTTTTCTCACTGCGCGGTGATTCCAGTTCAATGTTCCATGGGTTCCTTCTCTCTTGTCCTGCACACACTCCAAATTTCGTCATTTGTTAGAGCAACAAAAATCTGGAACACACTCCTAACTACTCTAAGACTGGAACAAAATAACCAGTTCCTCCGTGCTTAAAAACTTCTCTCTTTAAGTAATCACTAGGCTAGATTGTTGATACTTCCTCTTTCTGTGTGTCCTGTGTCACTTTTGTTTCATCTATTGTCTCCATGTTGGTGCCCTGATGTCCGCGTGCTTCGGCGCCTTATAAAACTATAAATAAGAAAATAGAAATATGTGCTCAAGTGCCCGAGTTGCAGAATGTTCACACATCTTGGCTTTGCCACTTAACCAAAGTGTGTACTCCTGGGCAAATAATGTTATCCTCACTGTGCCTTATCTGCCAAAATTGGAAATCTCTACTAATGATGTAGCTCCCACTGTTCTCTACTCTAAACAAGCCTCACTCGGTAACCACTCATATATTGGACATCTCAAAATGTATCTCTTGGATTGCTGCTGGCAACCTCTTTTAATGTAACTTCCCATGATCCCCTTTAGTATCAAACTTATTCTGTGACACCATTTTCTATTATGCCACTGATGTCCCCAAATATGCAAATTGAGGTTCCTGGCGAATCGTTTGATGTCCAGTGCACTGTAAATCCCAGGGCTGTCCTGAGTGACTTGTAAATACAACTTTTACTGTGGTCGACACAGTTAACAAGAACTATGTCTGTTGTTCGATTTCCCCCTCCACAGCGTGGTCTTTTGGTCACTGCTTGTATGTTTAACTCATCCCTGGTGACTTAAAATCGGCTATCATCAAACCCCTCCTATAGAACTCTACATCCAGCCCAAAGGAGACGGCTAGCTGGTGCCACACATCCAACATGTCCTGAAGGACTATGTCTACTGCTAACTCCTGGATCACAGTGAAATAAACCTACCTGGAATGGAATGTTGCTTAAGGCCGCTAAGAAGAACAGAATAGACATGCCATTGACCTGGCATAATCTAGAGACCAGCGTGGAAGCAGACACGCTGTGGGCTCTTCTCCTCGATATATAAGCAGCATTCAGTAACAACCACCACAGCCTCCCTGAAAGGATAAATCCAGCTGGTCATACCAAAACAACACTTCCCTGTATAGCATCTCTGCTCACTGACCAAACAGAAAACACCTTGTTACCCCCTTTCCAACTGAACCCATGCAACGTCACCTGGGCAGTCTAGTAAGGATGCATCTGTTTGGCCCACTTAAATATCTATATGGCATTGCTTTTGAGTCTCACGGCATGGCCTCACTTGCTACAACTACACCAATGATGTACACATTGTTGTCAAACTCTAACCAGAGAGCTCAGCCAACTGGTGCTTCATCAAGTGGACTCCTGGATGGCCAAGAATGGACCAATGCGCAACAGTAGCAGAGCAGAAATCCTATGTATTGTGAGGTGCACTAGAATGGAAGAGATGGGGAATTTGCCAAAGTGACCAAATAACCTAGAAAATCCCATAGAACAAAGGTTTCGGTTTTGGTTTATACTGGGGCTTCGCGCTCCGCACTGAAAGCTTTGGAATGTCCTCATGCATGCTCTAATGGAATAATTACTGCTGTTGGTATTGGGGATAGGCCAATGCCCTTCCCTGTGTCTCGCCCTCCGATTGTTACTCTGGGACCTATTTCTGAAGAGCAGGCTTCCGTGTTTAGTCCTTGCACCCCTGTGGATTTGTTGGGTTTGGATATGTGATGCAAAATGAGTCGCTCCATCTACTGCTCCCCAGAAGGTATTTTTCTTGATACTTTCGTTCATCAGGAACTGGAGGTTTTAGCTGCGTTGCAGGTAGAGGCAAATCTGAAACTGAGAACCTGGAGTGACTCTCCCATGTTTCAACAGGGATTGTTGGACGGAGTTCCTTCCAAATCATTGTCCACATGTGCAACGGATGTTTGTCGCATGCTGAATACTGAACCTGTAAAGATTACTTACCCTGAACCAGCCCTACAGATATGGGGAGTATCGGCCACTTTTACTTCCTAACAATTGGCAAATACCCCCCAAAACAGAAAATAGGGAGAACAAATTCTCCAAACAAAAAATAGGAAAAAGACATGTAGAATCTTGCACTCCTGCTTTCCCTGACAGTTCCACAGATATGTTTGGACCAGAAGTGCACGTAGTACCACAGGAAGAAACTACTATTTTAACTGCCTTATTGAAAGAAGTAAACGTATCTTTTAATGTACATGAATAACTAGGTGCAAAGAAATATATTTCTGTTTTTCAGTTAGAACATATTTCTACTAGCGTATAAAATACTGCCATTGGGAATTGTACTTACATTTTTACTCCCTCAAAAAATCGGTTTACTCCCAACTTTAAAAACCTAGGGAGTAAAATACTCCCACTTCAACACTTCCAAATCTTATCTGGAGCACTGCCCTGAATCCAGCCAAACCCCTTCCATATGTGCCTCAGTACCCATATCTCCAAACAAGCTTAGGAAGTTATTCGACCCGTCATTGTATCACTGCTAAAGCAAGGAATTATGGTTCCTAATCAAAGCCCCTGTAACTCCCCGATTCTTGCAAATAAGAAACCGGGTAAGGATGTCTATCATTTTATTCAAGACCTTTGTGCAGTGAATGCCGCCTTCTTACCCACCTTTACTGTGGTTCTGAACCCAGCCACTATATTGTCTTGCATTCCAGCCACTGCCACATATTTTGCTGCTGTTAATTTGTGTTCCTATTTCTTTTCAATATAGGTACACCCGGATAGCCAGTAATTTGTTCGCCTTTATTTGAAAACGCGTGCGAACTGGACTCTTTACCTATTGACAGCGCTTGCTCAGAAAGGTCATAAGGCTTCTAGGGAAAAGTTGTAGTGTTGCTTGACCCGTGTGCAATATTTAGGCCAGGATATATCTGCAGGCCAAAGACACTTGTCCCAAGAAATCATTAACGCGGTCCAGAAAGTTCCCAAGCCCTAGACCTGGAAGCAAATGAGGGGATTCCCCGAAATGGTCATTTACTCCAGGCATGGATATCTGGGTATGTCACCGTCCTCTCCATGCACTCTCTCGTTGTTTGGTTGCTGAACACCTGTCATGGTTTAAGGAAACCGATGAAGCCTTTGTCACCATTTAGCAAGAGTTTTCAAAAGCACTGGCCCTAGGATTGCCAGACTATCGGAAACCATTTGTTCTATTTTGTGATAAATGTGATGGGTTTGCCTAAGGTGTTTTGACTCAAAAAGACAGTGACAAGCCGCAGCCCATATCCTACCACAGCATGTCCTTAGATCACATTGCTGCCGGAATGCCAGCATGTCTGAGAGCTGTCACTGCCACAGCCCTGTTGGTAGAAAAGGCAGATGTATTAGTTGGTCCAGTGTCACACCTTCACTGTTGCAGTATTCATGTTGTTTAAGGGAAGACTCGGCACATTTCCAACTCCCACCTTACCAAGTATAAAAATCTTCTTATTTCTGCTGCCAATGTCACTCTTAGCTGTTACGCAGTCCTACATACTGATTTCCTGATCCCAACTTCCCAGGTTGTGGAGCCGCATGGTTGCTTGCTGGTGTTAGAAAAACAATTGTCCCACTGTGCAGATTTGAAATACATTTCATTTCACAACCCTGAGTTAAGCCTCTCTGTGGATGGCTCTTGTTCATGGGATCAGAGGCATGGGGGACTGATGTCTGGCCTAAAAGCGTAAAGGAAAAAAACAGCAGACATTCCTCCTCTGTTTATGCGCTAAGACTCTGGAATCAATTAAATATTGGAGAACTCCAGTGGGGTGAGGAAACGTAGGAAAGGAGACTAGGACCAGGAAATCAGTGCAAGGATGGTCAGCATAGTTTATCAGGACTCGTGGAAACAAGCGTAAAGGACAAAAAACGAAGCGCCGTAGCTACGAGTAGGAATCTTGTTTCGATGGATCGTTGATGATAAATGGTGTCTTTTGTGTAGCTTGATCGCTTCAGGCTGTTTCCAAAACACATAATCGGAAGGAGGCAGCGTTCCGCCATCTTCGTTACCGCAACATCGGGATGCCATCTTGGTCTGGGCTGATTATGTTTCCATCGTTGCCATAGTGACAGCGAGAGAAAGTTTCCATTGCCCTACAACATGGTTGAAAATGCTGACAGTATGCCTCCTTCCAGACCGTGGGCTTCCTGGTTTCCTTTGAAAACAGCGATGGAATTTCTGAAGCAGAAGAGGAGCATTAATGTTCCTAAATGTTTCCCATGATCTGTCCGAGATTGGGTATCTCTTCCATTGAAGAACATTTCATTAAAAGCCTGCACAAGGGATTCTCAATGTAATATTCGCAGAAAACTATCAGCGGCCATTCAGAGAATTATCATAAGATAGATAATTCTTTGCACAATCCATTGCTGTAAACACCATTGCAGTACAGAGTTCTTTCCAGTGTAGGAGCCAACTCATGCAGAAACGTATGCATTGTCTGCAGCATGCACCATAGAGGATCAATATTGATATTTTTGCCTTGTTGGATAGTAAATTGCAGAATGCTTTTGTGTCACAGTTTTGCGTACTGTTAAACATGTGATAAGTAGCTAATAGTGCCTCACTTACAACATATTTCTACTACTGCACACAAAAGACGGACCACAACGCACACGAATATGCTCATATACAGAAAGTGTTCTTAACCTAACTTGTTATCTTTATGCACACAAATGATTGCTCTGTTGCAGGCCTGCTTCTTCCTTTATCTACATGTATCACATGCTGTCACTGAACCCTTACAACATTAGTGTAAGAACATATGACGAGGGTAAGGCCTGCAAACATAGTACCTTTTCAATGTTTACTTCTTGACTCTCTGTGAAGAAAACCATCTGCCCTACATATGTCGGTGAACAAAAAAAGAGGGAGCCAGACATGTGATGTCATCAGTGATGTCATCAATGACATTTGTGATGTCATCTTTGATGTCATGGGTGTTCGTTTTAGCAGAGCACAGTGCTGGCACAAGTTATGGTTGCTTAGATTACCGTAACTGGTGAATTTGTGGGGTGTTTCGGTTTGACCTGTAACCATAACGTCCCTGTAAGTAAGAATGTTTTTCCATTGAATTTGATAGGCTTTTGCTAGTGCAACTTAATCATAACGTCCATTTTAATAACCCTTTTTTGTTATATATAAGTATATATAGTGGGATGATTTTGTCATTGATCCATATATATACCCCCCGATTGTTTGCGCGGAGTAGTGAGCACTTTGGGACCCCCAGTAACCTCTAGCAAAAAAAATCTGTGAAGATCCTGGCGCAGGGATACGATAGGACTCTTGTCCCGTTTAAGGTTAGGGCTCGGTGTCCAGCAGAATTGAGCATTGCCTTTCTGTAGCTCGGTGTATATATTTCCACTCATTTGGTCATAGGAGGAATACACAGCTGCCATTCAAGGCATCATTTCTTAGTACTATTCTGCCAGCTGCCCAACAGATGCTCAGCAGAACATTCACAAAGGGGTCCATATTGGATGCGCAGGGCGTGCAGGAACTTTACATAGAGGCAGTGGCTTCTGATAAGGTTGTATGGTTAAACCAGTGTCATTAAGATATCAGGGTTGCATGACCTATAACCGAACCTTCTCCAACTTTGCTGGCCTTCCAGAGGAGCTGGTATGTTGCACATTGTCATGCCATAATTTACGTTTTAATATTTGCGGTGGACTCTTAGTCAGTCCTCCTTTCAGACCCAACACCTTGACACAAATCTTCTGCTTGCTTTGTAGGCCGGCCAAACTTTGCAAATAAATTGTTATTCACTGCGCCTGTCAAATTAATTGTTTCCGGTCTCCTGTGAGCTGACTGATGTTCTACTCTAACTCTTACCCTCCAACCTGTCTAGATTGTTAGAACAAGCTAGAGAGAGTATTTCTGCTGCTTATAAAATAGTGGGAAGGTCATCATGGATGCATCAGAAACAGAGCAGATTTGATCTTTCATGGTGAGTTCATAACTCATTAAAATTACAATATTTCACCAAGCTATCAAGCGGGCACTCTAGGCCAATATTTATGGTATCAAAAAGAATAGTGTTAACAATTATTGAATCTGGCCGAATTTTGACAAAACAAGGGTAATTTTCTAACTTGGCTTTATTCAGATCACTGTCTGACTATGGTGTCAGCAAACATCAGCTAGCTCTGAAATCTAAAGGGGCTCGCCCCAAGGGTGCTTAAAGCTCGCAAAGCCCCTTCGAAGCAACTCTTGTTATATGCACAAAGGATCCATAATGGTCAAAGTTACCATAAGAAAGATGGCCATGTGAGGAAGTTGGGCCGTTTTGATACTGGCTTGCCATGACTCACGCCAGGGAATTCCGTAGTTTGCATGTAAAAGAGGAGGGCAACTGCGTATGTGTCAGCAACAGTGATTTAGAAATGTATCAGCGAGCATGCGCGTTTTGCAGCAGCTAGGAGAGGGTGCTATTCCTCAGTATGGCAGCTTTGCCACTGCGAGCCATCAGTCGTCGACTACTCCTATGCCTAACTCTCTGCTTAGATCTGTTCTGAGGAATCTGCTGACACTCTTCCCACGCTATCCCAGACTTTTTCGTAGGACAAACGGCTGTTTTCAATTCTAAAAGGATTGCTAACTTTTATTCTGTTGAATTAGTAGATTTTTTCGAGCACTCTAAGAACTCGTGTAGGACATATCTATTAGAGCCATGCTGATAAGACTCTTTTTGGTCAGACTCCAAGGTTTTCTTTCTTTCTTGTATTATTCAGGATGCTACAATGTTACATATATCCTGAGGCTATTAAACAGCTCAAATCATGCACACGTGCCAGTGCTGCTTGCCAAACTGCAACATGGATACATGGTAATCTTTAGTTGCAAGAGGGGACTACTGCCATAATGAGATTGCAAGAGTGAGTGTATGTGCTGAAGGGCCATGACCGGTTCCAGAAATCCTTTCAGCGCTTAGTTATCTCCTACACAGAGAACACGAATTATATAACTCAAAGGGATTTTATAAAGAAACAATGGAAGATTTTAAAGCAGAGGGAAATGTACAATCTGTCTTACGTGAGAACTAAAGGATCAGAGCAGGAAAATGCTCAAGCATTTAGGGGAGGAACGGCGGAACAAAACTACTAACATGAAATACTTAGTCAAAAATGACATGCTGTTTTTATGGGTTAGTGATTTAATCAGTTGGAAACTGTGGAAATTCTAGGAACAGTGACCAAGTGCCTGACGCTGAGAGACACGACTGGGATGACTGCGGGGGCTGGACACCACCACCCCCACAATGTGGAGGCCATAAAGGGAATATATAGAGAATTCCCAGGCTTCCCTCTCCATGTCGATTTCTCTTTCGTGTACTTTGGTGAACTGCTGTTCCTGGGTGCTGGGGAGAGATTTTCATCCCCTTTGCATTTTATCTGGGTGGGCCAGCGCACCCCTCCTTGCGTAGAGTTCTGGGGGATAGAATGTATCCCATTTCTTGCTTGTCTGTGGCATTTTCGTTTAAGTTGTGGGTTTACATGTGTGGTTGGTGGCAGCTGTTTTGCCTTGTTGGCTTTTGGTCTTTGTTGCTCGTAGTCTGTTGGTTCGGCCTCTGTTGTGCACAGAGGGGCCACTGTTTTGCTGAAATCACTGACTCCTTATTTCGCTGTTTCTTGTGTGCTTGCCTTGTCTGGAGTCTTCCCCGTTGGTGCCTGCTGCGGGTTCCCTTTTCGTCTCCTGTCTTCGATCATCAAGGCGGGGAGTTCATCGACCGGGTTTTTGGCTGCGGATCCTGGCGACTTCCTGCTGTGAGCTCCTCTTCTGTGCTTTGGTGCGGTGTTGGCTGGGATGTTGCTTGCCTTGGGCTTTGTGTGGTTACTGTGTGGCTTTTGGGGTGTTTCATATGATTGGGGGGGTCCTCTCGTCCGGTTCACCCAGTCCTGCTGCTGGAGTCCTTCTGGGGTGTCTTCTCTGCTTGTTTTGAGGACACTTCCTTGGGAGCTCTGACTTTTCCTGCAGCTGAACCTTATCTCAACCTACCTAAAGCTGTAACCTGGACCACTCGGTTCCCTCTTCTGCCTCTGAGAGAACTCATGCAATAAACTGGGGAAGGACTGGCTAGGAAAAGGTGTCTGCCTTGAAGGGTATAGCAGGTGTTTCGGAGTTGCTTTCTTGTGCAGGGGTTGGTTGGTGGCTGTCCCTCTAAGATGTGGGCGGTTGCTGGGGTTCTTGCTGTCCTTTGAATTTGTTTTGCCATTCTGAAGTGTATGTATGGAGTTGTTTTGCTCACCTTTGTATTGGTTCCCCCTCTTTCTACGGGTGGTGCTGTTGGCTTTGCCTAACTGTTTCTTTAAGAATGTGGGTGTACCGCCCAATATCCCTGATTAACGGCGAAGCAAAGGTCCTCGCCAGAACACTTGCTAACAGACTACTGCAGGTTATTGAGACCGTTGTCCACCCAGACCAATGCGGCTTCATGCCCAATAAATCAACCCGAATGAACTTACGCAGAGTCCAGTTGGCACTGTCCAGGGCAAAGGAAATACCTGCCCCACTCGCCCTCCTGGCGGTGGACTTTGAGAAAGCGTTTGACTCTGTGGGATGGGATGCCCTGTGGGAGATCATGGCTAGGATGAACCTGGGGCAGACATTTATATCATGGGTTAAACTTCTATATGCATCCCCGGAGGCCACGGTAAGGGTCAACGGCAGATCCTCAAAATCGTTCCCCTTGGGCCGGGGTACGAGACAGGGATGCCCGCTATCTCCACTCCTCTTCCTCCTGGCCATCGAACCGCTAGCAATTGAACTTGGAGCTAGCACCAACTGGACCGGTTTTGCTTGGCCAGGAGGGGGAGAAGATCGCCTCTCGCTCTATGCGGATGACCTGCTCATATACCTCAGCAACCCGAGCATCTCATGCCCGGCTGTCTCCCTCATCCTCAGAGAATATCAGTGCTTTGCGGGCCTAAAGGTCAATGATGCCAAAACCATCTTCTTCCCGATTCAGGGTGGCGAGCCAGCGATCCCGGAGACCTGTCCATACCACGTCTCTATTAGGGAACTTAAATACCTCGGTATACGGCTTGATCCGACACTCGAAAGGTACCTCCAACTTAACCTTCAACCAGTAATTGAGCGGTTTAATAGAGACACCCCCCACTGGCAATCACTCCCTCTCTCGCTAATGGGCCGCGCCGCACTATTCAAAATGATGACCCTCCCCAGACTGTTATATGTCCTCCAGAATGCCCCATTCCCCATCCCTCGAGAAACCTTCGCACTCATTGACAAGAACCTGCGCACACTGCTATGGGGTGGGAAACAATCCAGGATCGCCCTTGATACGCTCCAGAGATCAGTATGGGAGGGAGGCATCGGGTTACCCTGCATACGCACTTATTACCTGGCCACACAGATAGGGGTGGTGAATGATTCGATGCATGCAGACCACACACTACCGCACACCCGCATTGAACTGGAGACCATGGCCCCATTAACACCGCTACAAATCCTCTATGCCACCCACGATCAACTCCCAGCGCTGCCCAAAATGACCCACCACATCCGGCGCGCCTGGCAGGACGCGCACAAGCTAATCGGCTGGAAAGGACAGCCAACATTGACACAACCCATATGGCACAACGCGCTCCTCCCGGAAATAGTGAAAATGGGCTCCTTTGACCACTGGCAAGCGAAGGGAATACACACACTAGCACATGTGATACAAGGGGGGCACATCCTGGGCTTTGAAACTATGCGAGAACAATTCGACCTTGCACCCATGGACCGGTATCGGCATGCGCAACTGACCCACGCCATCCGCACCCAATTCCCTAACATGACGATCATACCCCCCTGCTCTCCCATTGAGACCAATGTCCTCCCGCAGCGCATCTCCTCTAAGGTCATCTCCACCCTCTATCAGGCCCTTAACTCATTCGGGGCGGCACAGCTTGACGGGCTCAAAGCAAAGTGGGAAAGGGACGTAGGACCCCTGGAACCTGAGGATTGGGTGGAAGCACTAATGTTCCCCAGGGAAATTGGCATAGAATCCAAGCTCAGACTAATACAGTTGAGGATCCTCCATCGCTCATACCACTCACGCGCCGTAATGGCCAGATGGGGTGGAATAGAAGACGGGACTTGCATTCGATGCAAAAACGAACTCGCCACCTTCTACCATATGATATGGGACTGCCGGGTGATACTGGTCTTCTGGGTGGACTGTATTAACACAATCTCAGCCGCTCTGGCGACACCAATCCCTAGAGATCCCAAGATGATACTCTTGGGCATTGGGGGGGAAGTAGATCTATCTAAATATGAGAAACTGTTTCTGGCAATTGCGTTGGGGGCAAGCAAAAGACTTATCGCAGCCAATTGGGGATCCGCCGACCCACTGAGTCTAAACCGCTGGAGCAACGAACTGGACAGGTGCGCAGCCACAGAGCGCCGGATTTATAACGCACGGGGCTGCCCCCGTAAATTTGGAAAAATATGGGGAAAATGGCTAGATCTCCACTGAGACCAGCGGGTGGGGGTACACTGGTAGTACTGTTGACACTGTTTGCCGGCCTCGACCTATTGACGTCCCGCGACCCATGACCCGGGGGGCTCATGATAGTTGTTATTATTGCCATGCTGTCTTCATCCTATGCATACCGATGATTCATGTCTCATCCATGTTTGTTCCTTTAAGTTGTGTTGTTTAAACTCAATAAACAGAGTTATAAAAAAAAAAAAAAAGAATGTGGGTGTGTGAGTTCACCGACTGGGTCTTGCTTCCCCTGGCCTACTATATGTGGCCTGTCTGGGGTGGGTCTGCCTTGGGGTATGGTTGCCTTGGGTGGCTGTGGGCTGTTCTTGGTGAATGTGTTGTGGGTTTTGCTGGCCTTGGTCAGCCTTGTGCCATCCTAGGACATTTTTGTTGTTGCTTGCCTCAGTCTGTGTTCCACTGATCTGGGAAGCAGCTGTGGTGGTTTGTTGTAGAGTTGGGTCTTGCTCACCTGGTGTGGCTGTCCTTGATGTGGTTGTGGGTTTGTTCTGTTCCATGGATTTGTGTTCTGCTGTTTGTGTGGTTGGGTTGTCCTGGTGGCGGGGTTGGTTTGCTGGGTGATTTCTTGGCTGAGTGTCGCTGCGTGGCGGGCGGGGGGGTGGTCTACTGTTCTTGAGTCGCTGAGGGCGGTCTGGAGCTGACTTGTGGTTTTGCTCCCCCGCAGTGGGTGTGTTCTGTTCTGGTTGTGTGTGGTTGTATCTGGCTTCCCTAGAGGTGTTTTTGGTGGTTCTGGGCAGGGTCTCTGCTTTGGTCTGTGTGCCTTGGGCATTGTGTTGCACTTTTGTGTGTATTTGCGAATCTGTGGCGTAGTACTTGCCCACCAAGATTTGCCTTGGCCTATTTGTGTTTGTGATAAACCTTTATCTTTTATACTACGTCCAGGTGTGGGTGTTTCCGATGAGCATCTGTGTGCTGCAGGTTCTTTGTGCCTTCCTGCAGCCCCCTTTCCCTCCTGGGATGGGCCTGGCTGCTCTATCTGCGCTACCAGATACTCATCCTGGAGGACAGGTGAGATGAGACCCCATTTTCCTCTTGCCCCTCTTTATCCCCCTTGTTGCAGCCTCTACCTTGCAGATGTATTTTTCTTCTTGCTCTTTTTTGGTATTTCGCGCACCTGCGTTTGCCTTTCTCCCCCCCTCCTCTGCCCGCTTTTTGCGGTGTCTTTCTTACCTCTCCACAGCCCACTCCCTGCCCCTTGGCCGCTGACCTCGCTCTGCAGGTGTTTTGTGCGTTAGCAAGACCACTTGCGCTCCATTTACCATCCTGGAGTGCAGGTGAGCTGAGACCCAATTTTCCTCATGCCCCCCTTCGACCTCCTTGTTGCAGTCTCTGCCTTGCAGATGTATGTATTTATTCATCCTCTCTCTTTTTGTATTTGGCGCACCTGCGCTTTTCTTTCTGCCCACCTTTCCCCGTGTCTTTCTTCCCTCCCCATAGCCCTTTCCTGATTGGCCACCAAATTCCCCAGTACAGTCCCCAGGGCAGGCCCACTGCCTGTCGCAGCCCCCTCGGCTAAGGTCCCCAAAGCAAAGGACAGCTCCTGAAGTAGAAGCTCAAGATTTTGTCTGCAGGTGTCAGCAGTGGAAGCAGGAAGCTGGCAGTGACTAACAAGGTAAGTGTGGTGTGGTCGGGTGGGGGGATGGTTTGACGCAATCACTGCACTTGACTAAACTGACCCACCTCTTATTTCTAATTTCAATGGTAGTCCTATCTCACACTTATGCCATTGTTAGCTAGCCAGCCTGGATAACTATCTCATTATCCAGTTCCTACCCCTGCAGGTACTCTGCCTATCTATGCTATATTTAGCATTTACCTCACCTCTGCGAGGTAGCCATCTTGTAACCAGTCACATCCAGACATAATTGTGCGGATTAGCATGTGTCACATCTAGATGGAATCCTGCAGATTAGCACCTGCCACATCTAGACAAAATTGTGAAGATAATCCTGCATCACAGCTACGTAGAATTGTGCAGATTATCATGTCACATCTAGATAGTGATGCCACTAATCAGCCCTACTAAAAATCTGACCCTCTCCATACACCTCTCAAACTCTCACTAAATACAGCCATGCCTCTAAAGCACAACAAACTGCATGCATTTCACCACAACGCAACAACAAAACAAACCACACATAGCCTCGCACAACAGCACATGTCGGTGACCAACCGAAAAAAACACTAAGCTCTGGCAACAGTGCTAACCGACCTGAGGATGCCAACAGCACATCACAGTTCTCTTACTCTTTTCCCGCTCAGTCCTACTAACCCATCCTACCCTCTTTCCCTTTCTGATCCGCCAGAGGAACACTCCAGTGATGGTAGTGCATGGTATAAATATCCTTTAGCATTTACAGCATCCTTTGAAAACATTTAGCCCCCGTGCGCTGACCAGTTTCCTCTGGGTCTCACCCTGTATGTTTTCTCCTTTCTGCCTGCCCGCCCATCATCCCTCCCTCGACCCCTGCTTGGCCAAGCTTCTCATAAAATTCATAGTGCTAGGGCAGCCCTCTGCCCGGTGCAGCCCCTGAGGCTAAAGGCCCTATGGCAAAGGGCAGCCCCTACTCGCAGTCCCAGGAGGTGTCTGCAGGTGTCAGCAGGGAAGCAAGCTGCTTCCTACCAAAAACTATATATTCAACAATCGCTGACACCTAACCCCATCCACATATTCTACCTGAGAACCCACTGTAACCCCTTCCTGGAACCCACCCCATGCTGAGCTCAAGCAACTGGTAAGAAGTGCTCAGCACCGTATATCTGGCTGCAGTGGCAAGCCCCGCCTATTCCTCATGCAGCTGCCAACAAGCTCCCTTGCTCCCACCTCGACTCATCTAGATGGTTGTCAAGACATAATTCCACCCACGTACAGCATAAGCAGCTATGGATAGTATCCACACGCGCTAAATGAGGATCAGACGGCCATCAACCTGCGTCAACAGACAAGGCAGGGAAAACTACTAGTAGTAATTGCTACGTTAACGCTCAGTCATCCCATCCTAAACCACCACCTCCTGCAATAAGCACTTCAACCACTAAACATACATACCCAGGACACCCTTGGGGAATCCAGTGTGAACCCAACTTACATGCTTACTTTGAAATGTCCATTTGAAATGTCCATTGTATGGTGAAGCCTAGGAATCTGAAATATAGTTGTGTTCTCTCATTGTTTACCATTTTTGTGAAACCTAGGTCTTTCTCCCACTATCTAGGAATCTCAAATCTATGTGTGTTCTCCCTTTGTCTACCATTTTGTGAAACCTAGGCCCTCCCTTTACCCAGGAACACCCGCCCACCAACCACTGAAAGCACGTAACTACAGCCAGGTCACTGCCCAAGTTAAACCGGAACCTGTCACCTACTTCCCATTTCCAACTGCGCTACCCTCTACCAACGCATAGTATCCCTCCAGCGCCTCCCTCAGACCATCCATCAGTAGATAGAGGAACACCAGAAACCAACCAACTAATTGGACAGCCACCCATAGAGGGCATCCAGCAATTACAGCGCAAGAGGATAACACTCGAAGTAACCCAAACCACACAAGCCCCTACAGGCGGACTACTGCCCCTGCAACCTCAATACCCAAACCACCCAACTACTAAGGACTACAAAATGCCTCGACACAGAGCTGGCCGCCGCCAAAGAGAATTGAAATGAGGAACAAACTGAACGGACCCACATCCTCACCCACCTTCAGTAGAAACCATCACGAATACAGAACGCACCCCAACAAGCATTACACCCAACAGAATAACCATCATGAGAAGAGAACAATCCATATATCTTACACTGTACCTCACAACAACCTCAGCACCTCAACACTTCAACGCCACTGACATGTCCAGACACGCTAAGAGCCCATTGGATCCCTGCAAAAAAGAAGAGAGGACGCCAGAAGAGAAGGGTTCGAAACCTATGTCCTCACTCAGTATATCACAAAATAACAAAGGCACCGGCCACAACCACATCAAAACATAGAAGATGATGAAGCTAAAGAATTCATCAACCAAACGATCAATCTAACAGACCGCCTCAACAACGAAGCAGACTCACCGGATCACCAAACAATCTGTGACAACAACACAGAAGCACTCTAACTCAACAACCGCAAGACAAAACAAGGATCAATAAACAAACCTAACCACGTCAAAAAAGATCCATTGCAACATAATCAACACTAGATCAATGTCCAAACATGCCACTGAGATCTAGGATCCCCTATGCAATTGAGGTGTTGACATCTTATTCATAACCGGAACATGGATGGACGACCTAAAAAAGGAAAGGAAGAATGCCTAAACATCAAAAACCGCGAATCCTAAATGAGAAGATAACCGTCTACCATCTGACAAGGCCACTCGGATCAAGCAACAATATTCACATAGAACCAAGACCATACAATAAAAGAAAATTCAGAGGATCATCTTTCTCTCACATGACGCCAATAACCTGGAATGACCTGCCAAAAAACATATGCAACACAAGGGATCATCTGTAATTCAGAAAACTACTCAAAACCTGGTTCTTTGCTCCAAAACATGAAGGAAATGAGTAGGAAGCATAGAACCAACAGGAATTCAGCATCCCAAGGAGGAACCAATGACCCCTAACTTAATCTTCCCTAACCAGAAGGGAGAGGGGGGGGGCCGCCACGTCCACCCATGTCCACAAACCGCTTGTCCACAGAGGGAAACGGTAGATAGGTAGGTAGGTAAGGACCCAACACAGGATGGGCAGGGAGGGACCAGAATCCTCTAACCTAAACATTGCCAACCCCAGGGCAGGGGAACACGCCTGCATCAGCCATGTAAACATACAACTACAGTAACACAGAGGAAAACTGCCACTCCTCAACATGCCTACCAACTAGGCGGACACATTTCTATAGCAAACACACAGGATAATCATAGATGTTGAGCACAGAAACGCAAAAAAAGTATGGAAAACCCGCAAACCTCACACTAAAACCTCAACTTTCTGCATACACTTCTCGTACAGAAACTCACACAACCACCTCTCTGCACAGCAATCCGCACGTAATTCACCACATTGCAACAACAGACTAACAACACATAACCCAGCTCAACAGCACTTGGGAATTTGCCCCGACCCAAAAACCGCACTTAAGCTCAGAGAACGGTGCAAACCGAACTGAAGCTGCATCACAACTCTCACTCTCCTATTCCCACTACACCCTACTAACCCTGCACACTCGCCTTTTTTCACACCCTTCTTTTCAGATCCGCCAGAGCGCCTGGTGACCACTCCGGTGGTGACGGTGCACGGTACAGATACCTTGAACATTTCCAGCCTGGTGCTCTTAACCGCCCAACCCTAAAAACAAATCTGTTTGCCCAGGACAGACTAGGAATTACTATTTCAGAGTGGTGACCATTGGTTGAAGTATAGGGCACTGCACATGAGTAATGGTAGTACCCAGCCCAAAGGAGGTAGGGTCACCAGAGGCAAAAGCTGACAATGGATGACCAGTTAGTAACCCCTAAAGCATCTTCCCAGTCATCCTGAGGTCCTTGGAAATATGTTAATCCATTTGGTGCCATATGCTCCATGAGCATATGATCCTTGTGCCCGCTAGGTGAAATATCTAGAAATATCTAGCTAGAACTTGAAAATTAAGCCTCGCTTTGTAGACCCGGAAGGCTGAGGACCCAAGAACACGCTAAAGGAGGCACTAACTTTCTTGCAGAGGTGCTTAGAAATACAAAATCTAAGCAGCTTCTTCACCAAATCTGATAGAATCGGTGAGATAATTAAATAGGGACAATTCCTTGAACTACTCCTGATGGGGAGGTGCATGCTGCTTACCAGCTTTTAAATCTAATTGTACGAACAGCCTAGAACGTATTCGAGAGATTCTGGAGTGGCTTAGTGTAATGACCTAGAATAGCATCATCAATGTCTTTTGGGCCTGCAACTACAGCCTTCTGAGTTCTTGTGCCAATTATTGTTCTGGACACAAAGTGCATTATCAAAATGGTTGCAGCATTCAGTGTTGAAGGAAGAAAAGGACCTGCTTGGCCTAGAGCAATTTCACAACTCCTTGCCACCATCATTTCAGTGTCCTATTTGCTAAATATATCATCTCTGGAGCAGGCCAGCCTTAAAGCTACAGATCATTGGAGAACTTAACGGTCCCAGCCCACTAAACCATCATTCCATTAATGAGAGTCGGGCCAGTGCAAAAGCAAGATACCAGAATGAACGCCTCTCTGGTGAACCTCTGTTAGCCACAGGTCCACAGGTCCTAAGGTGGTAGAAGTCCTCTTCTTTGTTTCCTGAGAGGTTCCAGTGATCCAGGATGATGCTGATCAGTTGTTGGTCTGGGCAGACCTATTCTGCATGTGGAAACCCTGGGCACATTGCGGTTTCCTTTCGAGACATGCCTCAGAGAGTGCCAGTAGATGACAGCCATTGCCATCCAATTCAACTACCAACCGAGCATGAGGAATGGTGTCTGGATCCCAAAAATCCAGAAGATAAAGCTGAAGGACAACTAGAAACATTTGAACAAGGACACAGAAGAAAGAACTACTACATCTCAGTAAAGGTTGAAGGGCAAAAAGTGACAGCCCTACTGGACTCTACCATTTCCTAGATCACAAACAGATCGTACTTGATCTGCCCAGACGAATTACATCTGAAGAAGCTAGTTACCATTACATGTGTGCCCTAGGACCAGGAGAGCTACGCAAAAGTACAACTGGAGATCCTGGATCAACCGGATTGAGGCTGCCATCCTCACTGGGCTGCCAAGCAATGCATTCATCCTGGGGTCAGACATTGCTGGGTTTTCAAGGATGGACCAAGCCCGAAAGAGCAAATCGATTTCCTAGCATAACGGACCAATCCAGATGCAACTGCGGATAGACAGACCTAATTGCTTGGTATGATTTTATAAAAGGGCGCCTTTAAGGGGGACTTCAGTGAAGAAGGTTTGTTCTCATATGTACTGGAGGGAGACGGAACTGGGATAACCCGGAGGGCAGGCGATGACCCTAGACAGGGTCCCTGTGAGAAACCATAAGGTGTCTCGCATGCTAGTCCCCAGGGATCTGTCATCCAGATGGCCAGGACACGGCCATCGCTTTTGGATCCAGTTCTTTGCAGAAGGATCACCTCGGCGATGGTCTTCGGGGAGTGGGAGTTGGACACTGGATGGCGAGACACAGTATCCCTCATCCTGCAACACATTTACCCCCTCCTACCAGGTAGGATATGTGGGAACCTTACCCTCTGTCCCATTTCCCTTCTCTAGCACTTTCACACGGACAGTCCGCTCTGGGAGAAAATACTCACACCCGAGCGGTGTATCTGACATGTCCCGCTACTGTGGTCAGGCAAGGTCAAGCAATTACTGACAATCACTCACACCTGACTTCCATTCGACTTTCCCACACGGATAGAAGGCGGAGCACGAAAGCACACTCGGAGCGAGGCAAAGCACACAAAGGTATAGCAGTTTCAAGTTGGAAGCTGAATGAGGGGAGAAAGATGGCAAACCAAGAAGGGTTCGTAAGAGGGGAATTCCCCTTGACCTTTTCGGCCAGACGCTGTTACTCCAGAAACCTTCGAGGCAGAAAGCGTATGGCCAGGAAAACCAGACTAAAGAATCCTGCATTGTGTGTCGGAGATGCCAAAGCCCCTCCTGCTTAACATAGCAAGGCGTGGAGGAGCAGCAGCTTCTGCCGTGGTATCGTCCTTGGCTCCAAGAACAAAGGAGTGCCAGAAAGAGCAACACAGCCAGTGAGTTGAGGAGACCAATGCAAGACCGGTCTGTGTTTAAGTCAAGGTTACAAGCGGCAACATTGTATAAAGAGCGCTGTAACGAACATTGTTAAATGTGTGTGATGAAAGACACGAGTAAAGCTAGACTGCTGATGAATGTTTGAACTTAAGAAAGAAAGATACAATACTGTTAACAGAGTGGTCCGGCGCCGTGGATTTGCTCAATCAAAGTCTCTGTAATGTATACCGCCAAGAGAAACGAACGTAGAAGACTGATGAGAATAACTGTGTGAAGTTAATCAAAGTGGTCCTGCGATGATTTAAGCAAAACCCTCACACATTCAAAAGTCTTTGATTTTGATATCAAGAGGATCTGAGCCCGAATGAGCGGGATCCTTGGTCCGAGCCCGAACGAGGGAGTCCAAGTATGAATATTGTGAAAAAAAGGGGGTCTCAACCTGAAGCCGGAGACCCATGGTGAACATTGAAAGTGAGAACTTGTTCATGTGAGAATCCTGATAGGAATGGAACTTTGAGACTTTGTTTGTTATGACAGACCCTCTGCAGTAAGAGATTGTTATTGAAGAGGCTTTGGCAGAAGGCCCTGATGTCTTTCGGCCACGAGGATGCAGTTCAGAGTGTGTGCGAAGCTCGAACGTGCCCCCTTGCCCTGTGCTGAAAAATGTTGGACGCCTGAGGAATTTGTAGTTCCCTGGTGTGACTGCCAATCACAGCGCACATGATTCAAACATCTGACAATACTTTATCAGTTAAGCAATCCGCAGGTTGTCCAATGGGAGGATAAAATGGAGAAGGATGCAAAGAGGAGTGTTGGAATTAGGAGTATAGAGCAGGGGGTGACAGTTTGTGCTTGGCACAGCGGCGAGGAATGTAAGTAATGAGAGTATGTCAAGGACGAGGGGGAAAGGAGCAGAGAATTGAGAAAGGAGGTGGATAAGCTGAAGAGGAGAAAGAATTGAAAGAGGAGGTGCAGGAGGCAAGGAGACGAGAGGAGAATTAGTGTGGAAGATCGTCGAGGCCTAGGTTCTTGGAGACACTACTAGCTCTGTGGAGGAGCAGCATCCAGGGGAGGGCATAACATGACAGCCTGCCGATGGGTTTATGCTTGAAATCCCCAGGGGTCCAACGTGAGCACAAGGGTCTGATGCCTGACCCATATTCAGGTGAGCCAAGGATACAGGAGTGAGTGTTCCAAGGTTTCCAGGAAAACAAGAAGACGAGTGACACCCAGACAAGAAAGACATCTCCTCAAACCAAGAAAGAAGCGAAGAGCTCTCAAAGCCACAAAGACAGAGTGAATTTTCCCACCGGAGGATGGACACAAGGAGGAAGAGAGGAAAAGGCTGAGGACCCTTGTCCTAAGAGGTTTAACTAGTTTTTGTGTTTTGCTGCCCAATATGATATGATATGCTAGGTTATTTATGACGCGCTTAATATCCAGAGCTTTCTAAGCGCGGACGTAGGGATGAAACCTGTGTTGCTCTGTTATCTTGCTTCCAAGGCGAGCACGTTGCCCCTGAGCTATCCTCCCGGGACTTAAAGATCCACCCATGAACCCACCTAACACCAATGCCCCTGTTTTCTGCTTTGTAAAATAAAGACTCATGAATAATAACTCTCGTCTTGGCATTGCTGTTGATCCCCTCAGTCTTAACAGGGCACAATTTCCAGAGTACAAATGTTATGCTAGTTTTGTACAACCACTTTTTGACATTCCGAAATACTTATTAATAGCATGCCATCTGTTAAGGAAAGAGAGATACGGATATGTGATATTAAGTTCCATAGGAGAAATATATGGTGGGACAAGCAGATGAAGCAACAGTGCTTAGTGTACGAGGTGAATCGTGGGGAAATGTCTCTGGCGTTATTAGAGTTTTGGCAGGTACACCTTTTAAACTTAATGTTGTGAAGTTTTCCCCTTATTGGTGGTTGGAAATTGGGTTGATACTTGCTCGTATGTGTACATAAGTTATTGCTAAATTCATTCTAATGGCAAAATTTTCCTTGTAGCGAAGTGGAAATGAATTACAAATCTGGTTAAAATTGGGATTCTTTTGAAAAATGTAACACTGGCGGAGTCATAGCAGCCCGTCTTTGTTAGCTACTCATCGAGATGTTTGTTTGTTAATGATTTGCTAATGATTACTGTATTGGGTTTTATAGTAGTTTTGATGAGAATGATTTTGTAGCTCTGTGTAATGTCTTTCTTTTTCTATCTTCTAGTTTCAACACACTGTTAAGATCTTTGTATTTTGAATATGGTGTAAGTTGATCTATGAAATGTATTTAATGTTTTAATAAGCCGTGTAATTCAATACAAAAAGGAGGGAAAAAGAGAATTGTATGCATGACCTGTGGATCCCAACCTTAAAGAAACATGTTTTTTGACCTGAGGGGTTGGTGAGGCCATCTTGTTTTTGGTAATGGGATCATTGTTGAATTAACTTCTCCGGGACTGCAGACACTCAACACCCTCCCTCTTTAATTTTTGTTTAGGAGGTGGCGGAAAGCGCAAAGGGCGGAGTAAAAAGTGGAAGGACATCCTCCGGTTCCCCCACATCAGTCAATGTGACGAACTGCGCAAAAGTCTGGGTGAGTCGATGTTATTGCAATTCAAACTAAATGTGCTTCCGTATTATATTTATTTATAGTTCCATGTTATTGCATATTTTAACACTACATCTAGTGTTCACATCATGGCCATGAGTGACATGAGTGATAAAAGGCTTTAAAACCGAGCCGGGGGACTGTGAGTGGTCACTGTGATCGTAGTAGTCAAAGCTGTTGTCCGCAAAGAGCTAAATAAAGCACATGACCTCTTCCAATAATTTCTTCTATTTTTTTTTTTAATCCTCATCCTTCATTTTTTATTTTTTTAATTTTTTTTTTTTACTAAAAGGTGCGATGCCTGTCTTGTAGTAACTTCACCAGTGGTTTCAAAATGTCCTCTTCGAACAAGCTCCAGTAATCTGGTTGGTTGTTGAGTGTTAGCAGGTTCATCGTGTCACAATTGGCCAAAATCGTTTTATCTCTTCAGTTAGAAAAGCTGAGCTCAGTTTTTCTTAATGGTCCCATAGAATTTTGTGAAGATGTACATCTTATTTTTGTTTTGTGGTAGTCTGAATTCTCATCTGAAAGTCTTGAAAATATATGTTCGACTAAAGGATGATGTAAGGCCACATTTGTTTGTTTTTGTGTTTTCATGTCGTGCTAAAATGCTTTGTGACACTGTAGAGTTCTGAAGTGCCAGGTAATGACACGAGACAGAAGTCCACAGTAAACCGATGGTGCATCTGTGCAGCACAAGGACTCTAAGATCTCTGGCCATTCAGAGGGATCCTGAAAGTCCAAACATACTTGCCCACTTTTTTTTTCTATACGTGGTACGGTAACAGAATGCCATCTTGGAGGGTGGAATTGCCTGAGCTTGAATTGATTTTTAAGAATAAAATGATGTGGGCTGCCCTGTCTCTCAAAGTGAGGACTGCTAATCAAACGCCCCTGTCAAAATGCTCCATGCTAGTAAAGCATACTGCATGCATGTGACTTTGCCGTGCTGTGTACTGAAAGCACTCGGCAGCTGCCTTATAGTTGGGCAACATAGCAGTCACTAAGTGACATGCATTCTTGCCAGCAACTGTTGGAGCCAAAAGTCCATCAGTCAGGATCTGCATTTAACCGTGATCAATCCTAAGCCTAAATAAAATAATTGTGGTCCCCAGGATCTGGTGGCAGATGACAAATCTAAATATAAGTGATGTCTGATTATGCCATGATCATCTCGGAACTCCACAATTATATTTGCCAAAACCTATTTGTCATTTTGTAATAGGCTGCATTACGTGTGACCTTCCTGGGAAGGGGATCCTATATATGTACTGCCTGGTGCTGAGTTTCTCCCAAAACAAACCATGTGGGCTTTACTGGAGCAAATGTTTCAGTTTCCCTGGGAAAGGATTGTCGCCTCTCAGGACAACAGGAACTAGCACCACAGGGCAGGGTGAGGTCCAGTGCTTCAAAGGGCAGGCTCTGCCAGACCAAAGGAGATCACACCACATTGATAATGAAGAGATAACCTTTGATGTCGGAAGACAGAGGAAGGGGCTGATGTAGACTACCCTAGGGGAGGACTTTCCAGTTAGAGAAGCGATCTAGCATCTTGGATTTCCTAAGGCTCTCAAACCTCCTGTCCTTCCTCTCCATTTCACAAAGACAAAGCCCTTTGGGTATGCCATCACTAAGCAGATGAAATAGCAGTTCACATTGGACCCCTACAGAAGGCTCGAAGGGAACCAAACTGCTTTGACCCTTTGCTGTATATTGGGAAACTCTTTTAGCTCATGCCTCAAAATATTCTCTCGTCACTAAACATTGAAAGAATTGGTGTATTGTGTGTATGTGGAGATGTGAAGGGCAAGGGCATTTTTAGGCCTGGCAAGTAGCATGTAATTTTAAAGGTTTGCCCCTGCCTTAGTGAATTCATCTTTGGACCACAGAATGAGAACGGTTCATTGGGAACCCTGTGATGCAGTTGGGAGTCCAGTATGCTCCAAAGTCCATAGAGGTCAAGACCAATATTTTCAAGATGCGACCTCTTCCCCCTAAGGGAATATTTGAAGTGATTGTCTGTTGGCCAAGGCCTGCTTGCAGCCAGAACACTGCCCTGGGCCTGGATCTCTGAGGTAGCATCCTCTGCAAGTGCTCTCTGTAAACATCCTAATTGGGAAGGGCAGCACAAGGGCTACCATCGTCCTTGACAACAGGCGAACTTCATCTGTAAAGATGGAAATCGCTGACTCCTAGCTTCAAGGAGCCACCCAAGAATAAGATGACGACCATGGACAGAATCCACCAGCAACCAAACTACCAAGGAAGAAAGCCATGCATCTCCAAACCACTTTAACGCTGGTTTGGGTACCATAGATGCTGTCCAAGGTGCTCCAAGGGGAACCTCTGGAGTCCTCTCCGACTTCGAAGCACAAATGCCTCATATAGCTCCAAGTTCCACTGGAAGCTGAAACTCTGCTGTTTCTATGTCTGAGACCAGGCAAGTCTAGTAGCATCCCCAACTCAACCCTGCCTGCCTTGTTACCAAACTCTTTGAGCCCCAAGCTGTCGCCGCTGCGTACGATGATGCTGTGTTGAGCCGGTTCTCCAGCAAAAACAAGTCTTTTCTTCTTTGCACCCAAGGCAACCAAGTCTTCAGCACGCTAACCCAACACTGTCTCCCATTTCCCATTGTCTTTGTCCCACAAGCCATTGCCGCTGCTAAATCGCATTACATTTAGGCATCCTGCCGACGCTGCCTCCCAACTCGACCATGGCTCGGCACCAAACGTGCCAAGACTCCCGGTTCGTTTGAGCAGGAATTAATGTACCAATAGTGGTTCTGTCACCTTGGCCTGCTTTAAGGAGAGTGTGTTGTCTGTAGGCAGGCTGGAGAGGAGGTGCGGGGGGGATTGGCACAGGAAGTGTGGGTGACACAGGAATTTCCAAGATGGTGTAATGCTTGCTCCTGGGTCCAGTTCCCCACACCTGTGTTTCCAGGCCTTGATCAGTATTGGCATGTAGAGGGAGTGCATTGAGATGGATTTGGGGAAAGTGGGTGTTGGAAGCACAGCGTAGGAGGTAGTAAGGGAGAGGTGGTGAGGTGGGATGGTGTGTGTTTCATTAAGGGTGGGAGCGTGTGCCCTCAACTTCTCTAGTCTGAGTGAAAAGAAGGGATGAAAACAGCGGTCTAGGACTGAGCTGGGATCCCTTTTGGAGGTGTATTCTAGCCTGAAGATCTGGTACTACCCGTTGGGTGTAATCGGAGGGAGTACAGTTGGGTTGTGCTAGGGGTTTAATATGTGCTCAAGCGGTCCAATGTAATCAGGAACCTGGATGAGTGAAATGTGCTTAAGCTTTTCCTATCTTCCAAGGAGGGCTAGATCCAGAAATTATGGGCTAAGATGTGCTCTCTGCATCTAGGCCAGGTGGCCATAGTCCTTTTATTGGTCATGTTCAGACTTGAGTCAGGATGTTGGCAAGTGACTTTGCACAGCATGGGTTTCACCTCTTAAACCTTTTCACTACCATTATTGAAAGGAAGACAGATGCTGGCCATGTGGGCGTCTTTTCTCTCTCTGCAAATAAGGAATGCTGTGCGAGAAGGGGAGGGGTGCAAATTAATCAAGCCTTGTAGCGGAAACAACCACAAATCGCAGAAGGGTCAGTGTTGGTCTTGAATTGTTTGGGCTGATGCTCTACCATCAATAGGAATCTCAGTAGAATGTCAGGGTGGCAAACTCATGGAAGAATATATTAAGGATTGCTAGTGCTGGAAATGGAAACCATTTATTGGGGGAACCGTCAATTCTTAGGAGGGGCGGGCCCCCCGGCCAGGTTGCGCAACACAGTAGCTCTATATAGAACCCAATCCTGGCGATTTGCCTAAAAGCAAAGAGCATTATCGGAATAACTCCGAAAAATGGTTGCGCTCAAATCCTGCGCCAGCACATACAATTCTTTGCATGGGTTGTGTCACTAATGTTTTGAAAAGAAGAATAAACCTATGGCAGAAATCATTTGTGTTGTTTTCAAATGTATTGTAAGGTTACAGGTTAACCATTTACATACGTTTTTATGAATTAACTTAATTCAGAATTACTTTTCTCCAGATTTTTTTTTTGTGTGGTCAAGTTTTTGATAGATGTCCATAGAGTGATTGTACTTATATTTACCTGAGCGGGATTTGATCTTAACAATTTTTCTTAGTCACTCAGTATTGGGCTGACACAATTTAAGGGCCAAACTAATGATAGCAAAATTGACTGCATCAACTCAGTATATAACTGCATGGTTCGCCATAGATTTGTTTTATGTGTGCAATTTATTGTCATTACCGGAATAACATAATGTCCACAATATTAAATGCTAAACATGTCTCATAGTGATTCAGTAAGAAAACCTTCTAAGTGAATAATGGAGTCTTCAGTTTTGATTAGACGCAATACTCAACCTAATAAAGAGACGTCTGTAAATTGCAGGATATCTATACCAGTTTGAACAGCTGCAATAGTGTATGTGATGCTTCGGCAGTTTCTCTAGGCAGTCTCCAGTGCTGAGTGTTCGAAACGTCTAAACGCACCTTGAAGAAAGGGTTGTGCAGCGGGAGCAACCTGCGCTACAGCAAATAGACTGCTTTCAGAAGACTAGGCTGCGCTTCGTGTCGAGTCCTCTAAAAGCGGTCGGCCCGATGAGACATGGGATCTGTGAGAGTCCGGTCTGGCAGCCGCTGGGTCTGCAGGACGGAGAGGCGCACCACGGGGAAGACATTCTTTGCCGGAGCGCAGCTCTGTCTTGTTCCGGCCCATTCCCTGCACTGAGGATTGCAATTATTTACGAAATTTAAAACATGTATGTACGTGGTGTCTCCAAGAAAAGTGCCAAATGAATTGCACTGTTCAGGGACACGTGAGACCTGACATACCATGACATCTCATGACCTAACAGCGAAATGTGGTGTGGTAGAGCAACACGGCCTAAAGTAGCTTGGACGAGGGAAAGCAAACGTTCGATAGTGTACTGTGGCAAGCATATGTTCTTAGCATGCAGTTCAGCTCATTTCTGAGAGCCAATAAGCTTCAGGAATCCTTGGTAGCCTGCCCCTCGTACTGATACAGGAACAGGGTCCAAACCCTTAATTTGTGGTGGAGGCAAAGTAGAAAACAAAAGGCTCGTAGAACTAGTAAACGGACTACACCGTTACACTTGTCATTACCAAAATGATGTGCTCGACATTGAAATACCTTGCAAACGGAACTAGCCGTTAAAAGGATAGAGTGAGTCAATATTTTGGTTGGTTTCAGCAGGAAACGAGGATAAGACGAGGGTTCCGCTGCCACAATGGAGGTCACTTGAAAGGTTTCCTGTGCACAAAAAACCTGTGTAACATGTGTGCTAATTGTTGCATGTTTTTGTATCGAGTACCGCGCCTTGGTGACCAAATCGCTAGCATGTTAGGCCTGTAAGAAAGTTTTCAATAAAATAAAATGCACACCCAGTTATGTCGTGTGTACAGAAGGGGTAGAACACACAAAGCAGAGGCTGCGTTGCTTGGATAAATGCTATATACACGCTAGTGTGACTAATATCGGGAGTGATGGCGTCTGAACACCTTCCTCAGACGATGCCACCAGCTTCCGCCTGACGCCAGGCCACAGTGTTAACCGCTTGCCTTGTGCTAAGAAGTCTTCATTGGGTAAAGTTAATTCGGCTCTAGAAACTTAACAATGAAACAAAAATACATAATATTGGAGCATGCCTAATGCTGCCTTGCTTTGGAATGTAATTTGTAGTAAAAATGCCCTGGAAACAAAGGCGGGCAATATACATAAATAATTTTTCAGCCCTTCCTATGAGAGAATGAAATGAATAAACAAATGAAAACATGGATTAAAAAAAGAGCTCGGTCCATCCTTTAAATTCATATTTTATATTTGCATAAGAGAGACTGGACCTCCCGAATCTTCCTGGACGCATTCACAGTTGACGTTCTCTCAAAGGATGGGAAACGTTGTTCCCCATGTCATCACACCTTCACCAGCCACAACTTGAAATGCAAGAACATGAATACCATATTAAAAAATATTTAAAGAAAGAACTCTGTTGATAAAAGTGAAATTCGTAGAAATGTAGGGTTTCAAACAAGAAATCCAACTGCTTATTAGAACGAGAAAATTCAAACACCATTAAAAAAAAAAAAAAAAAAAAATAAAGCGTACACAAAACAGGGTTCGAAATTTAGGGGAGCTTAGCGCTATTTGGCTCCTGCCCCTATTTATTTAGAATTTAACAGCCCCGATGGTAGGGCACTTTATAATGCGGAACCATAATTGTGAGGACCTTAGATGGACCATATTAAAGAAGATTATGATTACTAACAACGCTGCTATGGATAAACAGACTTTATCAAAGGAAGAGACTAAACTTATTTTTTTGAGTAAAAGCCATGTGGTGGGCTTAAATGAGGCGATAGATTGGAATTTTTAATCCAGAGCACTATCCCTGATTTCGATACAGCCCGGTATTCATGATAGTGGCCCGGTTGCCCTCACTGATAGTTACCATCTTTGATACATGTTATAGTCTTCCGGGATCGATGGGACTGGTTATGTTTATACCCTACAATGCACTGTAGGAGTTTTCTTATGTACACAATTGTATCCAACATAGGTTGGTGCTTTTTCTCTCTCTGTCATCTATGTACTATTTTGCCTCTGCCTTCGCTAGTCTCATCTCCTTGATACTCACGGGTCTTTTATTCACATAATCGAGGCGTATGGTAATTTCGATCAGCGGTATCTTACTGGCCGAATAGCTGGTCGTGCCTCCTTTGAACCTACTGGGGGCGTTTCGTGTCGGTCCGGCTCACGTTACGTGCAAGTCACGCGTGCGTCACATGACCATACGGGGAGGTCTTTTGAATCGGATCCTCCGGGCCGGACTGGTGGATACGGCGGCCAATTGGATCGATGCGGCCACCCTGGATGTCCGTTGGAAGTTAGTCATTGAGGTATGATCGGCTACTGGGATAATTCCCTTTGAAACTTCGCTGTATCAGTATGAGACTCCCGCACGAAGGCGGAGTTTATGTGTTTATTGATTTTTTTGTCATCTAACAGCCATTGTGGTTAGAGGAGTTTTAGGGACAGCTCCCTTTGTTATTCCTCTTCCTGTACCAGAGTGTACCCATGGTTATCGGGTTCGGCTCACGTTAAGTGCAAGTCACGCGTGCGTCACATGACCACACGGGGAGGTCTTTTTAAATCGGATCCCTCGGGCCGGACTGGTGGATACGGCGGCCAATTGGATCGATGCGGCCCCCCTGGATGTCCGTTGGAAGTCAGTCATTGAGGTACGAGCGGCTATAGGGATAATTCCCTTTGGGACTCCGCTGTATGAGTATGAGATTTCCGCACAAACACGGAATTTATGTTTCTATTGATTTTTTTGTTATCTAACAGCCATTGTGGTTAGAGGAGTTTTAGGGATAGCTTCCTTTGTTATTCCCCCCCTGTACCAGATTGTCTCGCACAAGGGCTGATACCATGTTATATCTCTTTTTCCACTTTGTAAGCCATATAGACTTGTAAACACTGGACACACGGTACATTCTCACAGTTTGCACTCGTGTAACCTGTCCCTCGTTTTAGACCTTTTAGTGGTGAGTGTATATATGGGACATAGGTCGAATCCATGTGTGTATACATTCATGTTACACTGCATGTATTAGGTGTTTTAAGCAGATCTGTGTTTCTGGCATTCACAACTTTATGGGACACTTGACAGATAAACCATGATTGCCTGGTCTATGTCTCTTTGTGAATCTCTTCTTTTTCTCCTTTTTTCCCAGAATTCTATACTTTCATGGTTACGACTAACCTTGCTATCGTGGTTGACACTATTGTATTATAAGAGTTTTTCCATGACATGATCAAGACTCATTCAGAGATTGAATAGAGGCTGACCATCCTACAGAGGTGAGCTTGTTTTCCGTTGGGATACTTGTGCACAAAGGAAGTGCATTGTGTGTACTGACATTTCTGAGGGGGTTCTGTTTAATTTAGCTGCCCCCCAGTTATTATGCAACACATAAGATTGGTCTTGTTGACTTCCACGGATTCACATAGTGTTTGGCTTCTCAGTTTGTTTTTGTTTGTGTCCTTCGCTTCTGTGTTTACAGACAGGTATTAAGTTGCCATCACTTATGTATTGAACACAGGTTGAGGCTGGTCCTTCTAAAAAAATTAGTGTCTGGACTCCAGGTGATCTCGTGGTGACGTGGTGTTCCCATTGGTGTGATGTTGTGAACCACCCTTGTTGGGTACTCCCATTACAAAACCACAGAATACGAAATGTAAGTGTCTTCATAATGATGACTTTCTCTGTGGGATCTTTCTTATCCCGTGGTGTCTGAGCTTTATGGACTTTTTCGGTAAACTCGAGTTTTCACCTTTCGGTGGGGTACTGTTTGGTTGAGGTTGAGTGTCTGAGAGGTACCACGAGGTGATGGTGATGGTGGATAGATTTTAGAGGCCCCATTTCATTATGGTGTCTTCTATTTATTTGTGGATTTTGGTCCGCTTTCTGTTTCCACTGTTGAAGAGAGTTGAGAGGTATTAATAACCTAATCTACGCCACGTTTATTGAAAATACGATGGCAGTAATGGTCAATCATATATTTTGAGCATTTTAGCCTGATTGACTTAGTGTTCTTTTGTTCACATTTAGGTGTACTCTGTTGGTGTATTCTACAAAAATCCTTCTTTTCTATGTACAATCCATCTGACTCCGCTGGACCATAGTGCCCCTGAAGAATTTCTGTCTACTGGATGATATACAGAAAGAAACATGTCGGGTTGGGGATGTTTTGTTATCTGTTAGCAAAATTAAAAATCAAATCCACCCGAGCCAAGAAAGTCCATAATAACATGGAATAGGCTCTTCGGTGTCATATTAATGGTTCGTACTACAAAGTGATTAGATGCGGTATAATGATGTTTTATATTTGAGATTTTACTGAGGATAATTTGTTTTATCATAGTACGGATTGCGGTTGATTTTTTGAATGATTAGTGTGTGTATGTGGTATGGTTGTAGTGTGGTTGGATGTGATTTATGGATGAGAATAGTGTATCAGATCAGTCCATTGATGAATTGGAGGGACTGTTCCACATGAAATAATGTTGATACTAATGTTGATGTATGTTTTTATTAAAATATGACTTTTTCTAGTGATTTATTTAATAAATGTTAATAAACTACAAATATTTAATTGATTGAGCGTCTTTTGGGTTGAATTTAATTGTTTCACCTCATAAGAATTGTTATACGACATTTAGTATGAGTTTGTAGGTTTTGTAACTACACCAACAGCGGCCACCGGAACACTTTATTACTCTGACCTTTTATGTCAATTTTGCGCTTGTTTTTCCCAGGCCAGGTCACAGTAATTGGATATTCCTGGTATCCCCTGTTACTCCAGTTTTTGGCCTATTTTAGGAGAGCCTGGTTAGCTTGAAACCAACAGTTACCAGGAGCTACGCTTCACTCCCCGGGCCAACTGGCGCCATAAAAACCTACTTATGTGTTAGTAAGTCTGCATGTTTGGTAATATGAATAAAGGTGATTAAAGGACACACCTGAGGCACATTCAAAGCAAAAAACATACATCATGAAAAATACATCAGTGTTTGTATCTCATGCAAATGTTAGATTTGTGGTGTGCTGTGTGCCAGCTCTTGGTACTCTGGTGACCGCTCCTGCCTACCGGGGGATGCCCAATACCCAGGAGCTGCTTCAAGCGAATGCTCATTAAATCTCTATTTCGACGCCATCCACAATAAACTTGAAAAAAGCGAAAAAAATCACTCGGACTTTGATGAAAATATCAAAATTGTTTGGACATTGTAATGCAAATATATGTTTGCAGCATTGTTGTACTATGTAATTCATTCCTCCAAAATATTTCAGCAGGCATTTTTGTCACAGTATTTTTACGTGTACCCTGGCGGCGGCACAGTGTGCCAAAATCCAGACAGGCTAGGCACTCTCGCTACAGTAGTGATTAGGCGCAGGATAAAACCTTTGTAACGTAACATAATATCACATCCTCCTTGTGCCACCCCAAACTTTGTTTTCTATTTTCGATTGTAGCAAAAAATATGAAACCGCCTGTGTCGCTGGTACTTATGTATTATTATAGTAAATATTGCTTAATATGTTGTAAAGTGCTCTGGCGCCAAACCTCTAATGTTCGCACTGTAGCTTAAGATCAATAAATACATTGGTTATAAAAAAAGTAATGCCAATTCGCTGACCTGTGCAACTACACTGTTACTACTTGCCAAGCTATTGCTCATGCATACAATAACATGGCAAAACGTTGGTTAATTACATAATATGCATATTGTAAGAGCCAACAATTGCTGCCAATATCTAAGTGCCTTGTCCTGGGTTGTTCGTCGTGATCCTCCTCTTGTAAGGCCAGTTTTGAAACAGATCTACCTTTTGTATACCTTCCTGCTTTTTCCACTTATGTTGACAATAATCCCTTGAGTGGTACACTCCAGGAGTACGCACACGCCCTATGTCTGCAGTGCACCTGGCAATATAATCAATGGCACCCATCTACCAGCGCCTTGAAATTCCAGGATCTTCGGATGACCTGATTGCGCCTCAAGTGGATCACCCAGTAGTAGCAGCCTTTTGAGCAGTTTGCGTCGCCCAAGCTAAACATACCCAACATAACATGATTCGACATAGACTGCCTCTCTTCTTCATATGTCGGCAGGACTTCAGATCACTTAACGATGGAAGTCACGTGTGTGCTCCAAATGGTCATTGTGGTACGGCGCTGGTGGGATATCAAACCTACATTCTTGACCTGCCTACTATGCCACCTTAAACATATCTCATACCACTGACTGCTTGTGTGGGGCTGAATTAATGAAGGGGAATCTCAGCCAAGAACATGTCCCAGCATACCCTTACAGCAGTAAGGCTCCTTGCTTTTTATCACAAAGCATCAGCAATCATTCTATCGTGTTTGCCTTCCCGAGTCTTGTTTTGGGAGGGTTAGAATGTGACCCATCGACAACGCATGGTTAAGATGCTTACTGATGGGCAATATTTTGTGGATTTATTCATTTTTTCATTTCAGAGACTTATGTTTCACAAACTTAGAGGTTTAATACAGCAGGTGCCAAGGCATTTAGTGCTATTGGAACAGAAGGGGTTTTCACATTTTAGTTTTGGCTGAAAGTTGGCAAAGCCACCTTTTAATACGTTATTACTATTTACATGGGCTTTTTTTGGTTTACCAATGTATAGTAATTCGGAGCCTGCCATCCATCCTTGTGCGCATACGTTCTATCTTGCTCTTTTTGGTTCAGGAACATTTAAGCACCAACCTATGGCCAGAACAGTGCTAGAGAGAAGAGAAACTGCTGAGAAGCAGCCCTTCTGTTATGAGTCGGCGTTCATCCCCGGCTATCAGCAAAACCCGGTCACTTACGCCGCTGGCGCTTCGGGTTTCCAAATCTACTACCAGAGGCAGTAGGAAATTTATAGCGCTCCCCAAAAGGATTCGGCATCAAACCGCGTCGTTTTATGCACGATGGAAGTTGCCGTGGAAGTTAGCGGCTCGGAGACTACACCCCCCAGGAAACCTGCTTCCGTACGGTAGTTCACCGGAAGAGCCTCACATTGGCTAGCCCCGCCTTTCTCCATTATTTAGTTCCCGGAGACGGCCAAGACGCTGCTTCTGTTTACAGCTACTACCGGTAATTAGAAGTTCCTTCTTCGATTGCTATGTGCTTGTGGTTCTTACGGTTTTCGACTCGGATTGTTTACTGGACCTTCTATTTGGAATTCCCTCACCTTCTGATCTGCCTTCCCGTGTACCGAAAATCCTGCTTTCCTCCTGGACTCCTCTTCTCCACGTTCTGTTATAGTTCCTGTCAGCCAGTGTACCAGACCTTGCCTGTTTTTGACCTACCTGTCTCAAGAGTCATCATTCCGATTGGTTGCTCTGTATCCTGCCAGAATTTACCTCCTTAAAACCCATTCACCTGGAAATACCATCCCGACTGTCATCGTCCTTAATCTTTTTCCATCAGTGGGAAGACTTTTGGTGTTAAACGGAACATTGGGTTTGTGCATTTTCAGGACGCTCTGCAGCAGTGCACCATCCCGAATCTAGCGCGACCCTCGTGCCGCCCGGGTAGTAGAACCCTACTAACCTTACCTTTTTCTTATTTTCTCCCTGTCGTTGTGTTCTAACATTTCAAGTACTAAGTCAATTCCCACTGGTAAGATCCTACCCACCTTTTTGTTTGTGTAATTATTTAAACCAGTTAGATACTAAATCTTGTCCTGCTCTTAGGTGATTCCCGGGTTAATTCCTTCATCTATCCTACGGGGGGAGGAAAACAAGAACCCAGGTACTCCTCAGTTAGTAAGGCTTATAAGGGACAACCGTTACCTTTTGTATTACTTACTTGTTGTTCTTTTCTTTTCAGCCTGGTTCGTGGCGGTACGAATTCTCTCCGCCCTTCTGGGTGATCAGTCCCCTTGTCTGGTTAACTACAGCAAGTGGTCATATCATTTTGAAGGTCTATTTTCCCTCGCAGAGAGGAGGCTTAGGTAGAGGCCCTACTTAAGCTCCTTCAAGCAAAATTCTGGGTTTGGATGCTTCCTGGTTCCTCGCACTCATCCCACCGGTGAGTAACAAAAACAGAAGCCATGGAAGAAGCGGATCCTTTGGCTGCTTTGTTTCGTTTAGTGTCTGAGTTACGATCAGACATGACATTGGCCCATGACGCCATGCATCAAAGGATCGACAGCTTACGGAATATTCAAAATCCCCAGACACTCGGAGTAGACATGGAAGGTGCAACCGCCTCAGGTTCTGGTCTACCTTCAGCTTCAGCCTCAGGGTTTTCTGCGACACCGGTTTTGATGGCCACGCAATTCCCGTTGGCCCCTCCGGAAAGGTTTACTGGAGATCCGAAACAATATCGAACCTTTATAAACCAATGCAAATTGCACTTTCTGTGTCGGCCCGCCGCCTTTCCAAACTCCACAACCAAGGCAGCCTTTATTCTTTCACATCTAGGAGGTACAGCGGCTGCATGGGCCAACCCTTTGCTTGAGTCCAACAGTTATGTTCTTTATGACTGTGACGAACTCATATTGGCCATGAATAGGGTCTTTGACAATCGTTATAAATCCCAAGCCTCGGATCTGGAGCTGCTGGGTCTACGACAAGGCAATTCTTCTCTTTTTTCTTTTCTTACCAGATTCAATCAGCTGGCTGCGGAGACAGACTGGCCCGAAGAAAAGAAATCAGCTGTATTCTATCAGGGGTTATCTGAAGAATTAAAAGATATCCTAGCCACAGTACCGGTTGTCCCAACCTCTTTTGGTGAATTGTTAGACTTAGTCTTACAAATAGATGCTAGAAGGTCTGAAAGAAGAGGAGAACGTAAAACAGCCATCCCTACACCCACTCCGGCAGATTTAGCTCCTCCTTCTGTTTCGAATCCCGAACCCATGCAGATAGGGGCCGTGAGGGGTCCCTTGACTCAGGCACAACGGGAATACAGACGTTCGCATAACTTATGCATGTATTGTGGGTCTTCGGAACACCATCTGAAAGATTGTCCTAAAAGACCCGTTAAAAAGGCGGGAAACGCCAAATCCCGGCGGTAGATAGAGTCCCTACGCCGGGAGTGTCTTCTTTGGGCTCACAGAGTACCTTATCCGCCCCTGTTAGTCTACCTGTGTCCTTCACCACTGCCGATGACGCCACATTTTCCTCTTTGGCTATTATAGACTCAGGAGCTACAGGGAATTATATGGATTTCGACTATGCTACAAAGAACCATGTCTCATTTCTACCAAAGGCTCAACCTGAGAGGGTCCATACTGTGGACGGCACAACCTTGGTATCCGGTTTGGTCACACAAAACACCACTCTTGTTAGCATGAAAACCGAAGATGGTCATGTAGAATCAATCTCGTTTGATCTAATCAAAGCTCCGCAATATCAAGTCATATTGGGAATTCCGTGGTTACAACACCACAATCCTGCTATTGATTGGGTAAAGAAGAGTGTTCGTTTTCCTTCTCCGGAGTGCAATGAGAACTGCTTTCTGGACACATATGTCTGCCCTGATTCTTCTTGCCAGGCTCTTGTGGCTTCCGTGTCTCTCATAGGCGCCATTATTCGGGATCCTAGTACAGGTATTCCCCTTGAATACGAATCCTTTCGGGACGTGTTCGACAAGGGTAGGGCAGATCGATTGCCGCCTCATAGGCCCTACGACTGCCCGATAGACCTAATACCAGGGACCAAAATACCAACCGGAAGGGTCTATTCACTTACTATACCAGAAGACAAGGTATTGAAAGAATATATCGATAAAGCCCTGGCCACAGGCTTTATTCGAACCTCAAAGTCCCCGGCTGCATCACCGTTGTTTTTTGTCCCTAAAAAGGAGGGGGACCTGCGCCCTTGTATAGATTACAGGGCATTGAATGCTATTACAGTTAAAAATCAATATCCTCTTCCGTTGATATCAGTGCTTCTGGATCAACTTGGTTCATCAGTGGTATTTACTAAACTTGACCTCAGGGGGGCCTATAATCTCGTCCGGATTAGAGCCGGGGACGAGTGGAAAACTGCCTTCAAGACACGTTACGGTCTGTTCGAATACTTAGTAATGCCATTTGGACTCTGCAATGCCCCGGCCACCTTTCAGGCTTTCATGAATGACATTTTCCATGATTATCTGGATCAATTTGTTGTAGTTTATCTAGATGATATTCTCATTTACTCATCCTCCATGAAGGAACACCTTATACACGTGCGTCTTGTGTTACAGAGGTTAAGGGAGAACCACCTGTACGTCAAGGCAGAGAAATGTGTATTTAATTCTCCGGAGGTTGAGTTCCTTGGCTATGACTTGACCAATCGTGGCATTCGTATGAGTCAATCTAAAGTCAAAGCGATTCTGGAATGGCCCGTTCCTACATCAGTCAAGGCACTTCAGTCTTTCTTGGGGTTTTCCAACTTCTATCGACGTTTCATCCATTCATTTTCGTCGATCTCTTCTCCTTTAACGGCACTCACCAGCTCCAAAAAACCATTTGCTTGGAATCCTGAGGCACAACAAGCCTTTGAAATCCTGAAGACCGCCTTTTCGACGGCCCCGGTACTGCAACACCCGGACCCTCTCCTCCCTTTCTTTGTAGAGGCGGACGCCTCCGGTTCAGCTATTGGGGCGGTTCTGTCGCAGGAGTGTCCTGATTCGGGAGAAATCCATCCTGTGGCATATTTTTCCAGGAAATTGACCCCGTATGAACGCAATTATCCCATCACAGAGCGTGAATTGTTAGCTATCAGGGATGCCTTTGCGGAATGGCGTCATCATCTGTTGGGGGCCCGTCACCAGGTTGTTGTTTATTCAGATCACCGCAGTCTCCTTGCATTCAAATCCATGAAATGCCTTACAGCCCGACAAGCTCGTTGGCATCTTTTCTTCTCCCAGTTCAACTTTGTCATCACATATCGACCGGCTCGCCTCAATGCATGTGCCGACGCTCTGTCAAGATTACCTCACAGTTCTTGTATTTCTAAATCTGATCGTCCCTTGTTGTTGCCTGAAAGGGTGGTTTGTGCTTGCACTCCTCAACCTTCGCTCCGTGCCCTTATATCATCTTGGGTGACCTCAAACAAGGAGGAATGCGAATCGTTGAATCTCGACATTGTTCAGGATCTGCCTTATATCCAGGGTCGTCTCTTCATTCCTCCTGGTGAAGCACGACTTCGAGCTTTAACTTGGTCACACGATTCATTGATGGCAGCCCATCCAGGACAGCAAAAGACGTTGGAGTCATTACGCCGTTGGGCCTGGTGGCCTTCGATGTCTAGGGATGTCATCGACTATGCGAAGTCTTGCTCAGTGTGTGCCCAATGTAAGGTTTCTAGATCCAAACCTGTAGGTCTTTTGCATCCCCTTCCAGTACCGCATAAACCTTGGTACATGGTTTCCATGGACTTCATCGTGGACCTACCCCCTCTCGACGGTTATGATACCGTTTGGGTTATTATTGATTACTTCTCCAAGATGGCTTTGTTCATCCCTTGTGCTGGCTTGCCTTCGGCCCCTGTCCTGGCTTCATTGTTTCTCAAACATGTCTTTCGTTTCTTTGGACTTCCCTCTATCATTGTATCGGACCGTGGTCCTCAGTTTACGTCCCGCTTTTGGAGGGCTTTGACTTCTTCACTAAACATCGATGATCGTTTCAGTTCTGCCTACCACCCACAAACCGATGGACAGACTGAGAGGACAAACGCCACACTGGAACAATTCCTCCGATGTTTATGTCTCCAATTCCAGTCTACCTGGCTAAAAACGCTTGCTCCTGCCGAGTTCGCCTACAATAACTCGGTACATTGTGCCTCAGGGGTATCGCCGTTTTTTGCCTTATATGGTTTCCATCCACGTTCATTGCCTTTAGACCCGGCGCTCCCCATTGACAACCCGGCTGCTCAGGCTTGTGTACGGGACCTGGATTCAGTCCGTAGGGAAGTTCGATCCCACCTTCTACTTGCACAGGAGAGGGCTAAAAAGTACGCTGATCGACATCGGCTTACCGCTCCAGAATACAAAGTAGGCTCAAAAGTCTGGCTGTCTACACGTAATCTACGTATTCCGGGCAAACGTATGCTTCTACCAAAGTTTGTGGGTCCTTTCTCCATTAAGGAGGTGTTAAATCCAGTGGCAATGCGTCTTTCTTTGCCGCCTTCATGGAAGATACATCCCGTATTTCACGTCAGCCTCATCAAACCATGCCTTCTTACCACGCGTCTTCCAACTCGGCCTTGTGCTGTTCGCGTGGATGGCGAGGATGAATATGAAGTGGCTGATATTTTGGACTTTCAACTCCGTAGGGGTCGACCCTTTTATTTGGTCGACTGGAAGGGATACGGGCCTGAGGACAGGTCTTGGGAGCCCTTGGGCAATATCCACTCGCCTGTTCTTCTGCGCCGCTTCCATGCCCGCAGGGGGTTGCCGCCGCCTTTGGGGGAGGATACTGTTATGAGTCGGCGTTCATCCCCGGCTATCAGCAAAACCCGGTCACTTACGCCGCTGGCGCTTCGGGTTTCCAAATCTACTACCAGAGGCAGTAGGAAATTTATAGCGCTCCCCAAAAGGATTCGGCATCAAACCGCGTCGTTTTATGCACGATGGAAGTTGCCGTGGAAGTTAGCGGCTCGGAGACTACACCCCCCAGGAAACCTGCTTCCGTACGGTAGTTCACCGGAAGAGCCTCACATTGGCTAGCCCCGCCTTTCTCCATTATTTAGTTCCCGGAGACGGCCAAGACGCTGCTTCTGTTTACAGCTACTACCGGTAATTAGAAGTTCCTTCTTCGATTGCTATGTGCTTGTGGTTCTTACGGTTTTCGACTCGGATTGTTTACTGGACCTTCTATTTGGAATTCCCTCACCTTCTGATCTGCCTTCCCGTGTACCGAAAATCCTGCTTTCCTCCTGGACTCCTCTTCTCCACGTTCTGTTATAGTTCCTGTCAGCCAGTGTACCAGACCTTGCCTGTTTTTGACCTACCTGTCTCAAGAGTCATCATTCCGATTGGTTGCTCTGTATCCTGCCAGAATTTACCTCCTTAAAACCCATTCACCTGGAAATACCATCCCGACTGTCATCGTCCTTAATCTTTTTCCATCAGTGGGAAGACTTTTGGTGTTAAACGGAACATTGGGTTTGTGCATTTTCAGGACGCTCTGCAGCAGTGCACCATCCCGAATCTAGCGCGACCCTCGTGCCGCCCGGGTAGTAGAACCCTACTAACCTTACCTTTTTCTTATTTTCTCCCTGTCGTTGTGTTCTAACATTTCAAGTACTAAGTCAATTCCCACTGGTAAGATCCTACCCACCTTTTTGTTTGTGTAATTATTTAAACCAGTTAGATACTAAATCTTGTCCTGCTCTTAGGTGATTCCCGGGTTAATTCCTTCATCTATCCTACGGGGGGAGGAAAACAAGAACCCAGGTACTCCTCAGTTAGTAAGGCTTATAAGGGACAACCGTTACCTTTTGTATTACTTACTTGTTGTTCTTTTCTTTTCAGCCTGGTTCGTGGCGGTACGAATTCTCTCCGCCCTTCTGGGTGATCAGTCCCCTTGTCTGGTTAACTACAGCAAGTGGTCATATCATTTTGAAGGTCTATTTTCCCTCGCAGAGAGGAGGCTTAGGTAGAGGCCCTACTTAAGCTCCTTCAAGCAAAATTCTGGGTTTGGATGCTTCCTGGTTCCTCGCACTCATCCCACCGGTGAGTAACACCTTCTCCTTCATCACAGACCTTCATTAAAGTCCTGCCTTGTCCTTTGTCACAGTCCTCCTTTGTCCTAGTTCTTCATAGTTCGCCTTACTCCATCTCCTTCATTGCAGTCGGTCTGCTTCATTGCAGTCCTTCATTACAGTTCTTGCTTCTGATTCATCAGTCTCCTTCATCACAGCCCTTCTCCAGCACAGTCCTCCTATTTAGTTACAAGTTTTTGTTAGACATTCTTTCATTAGTCCTCCTTCATTGCAGTGCTGTCAGTCCTTTCTTCTTTTTCTTCCCAACAGTGCTTCTTCATCAGTCCTCCTTAATCATAGTCCTTCTGTGTAATCCAAGTCCTTCTCTTTCGCCAGTGCTTCTCCTTTCTCAGAGTCCTTGTCCTTTGCCAGTTCTTCTCCTTCAACAGTCCTCCTTCATCAGTCCGTTGTCGCAGTCCTCATCCTCTCCTACATCACAGTCCTTCTCCTTCATCAGTCTTTCTCCTTAATCCTAATCTTCCTCTTTGTCATAGTCTTCCTTTTTGCAAGTCTTCCTTCCTCATCATAGTCTTCCTCTTTCGTCACTGTCTTCCACTTTGTCACTGTCCTCTTTTCTTATGGTCCTTCTCATCACCAAATTCCTTTTCCCCTTTGCCATAGTCTTTCTCTTCCCTCATAGTCTTTCTCCGTCATTATTATCTTTTCTTTTCCATCACAGTCCTCTTTCGTCACATTCAGTAGCACCTAGTGAATATTCTAATTGGAGGGGCATGAATATTGCTGCATAAATATAAGAATGACCAAGCTTGGCAAGGGAGACCAACCCCAACCCCACCTGGGGGCCTTCTGGTGGGGGAGGGGCTATTGTCCCCTCAAGCATTTTTTTTTTACCAATGGATTAATATGGGGCATTTTACAGCACACTTTTTGTGAACAATCGGTTTTGTAGGGTAACACACGAAAAAATCAAATAGATACCCAGTCACTAATAGTGCACAGGAACATTTTCCAACACATTTTCATGATGCTATTGCTCACAATGTGCCAGTATTCTGTCAGTGTTACCATACATGTATGTCCATGCTGGCTGCACCAATAGGCCAGTATTCCCACATAAGAACATATTCATGTTTGCTTTGCCCGTAATGCTATTAATAATACTGTAATAATACAAGTCCATGCTGGCTCTCCCAATAGTATCCCCACATAAGAACATACTGCTGTTGGCTTTGCTCATAATGCCAGTAGAAAATGCCATGCCACCGTAAGAAAGCATGTCCATATTGACTGCTCTAATGTAGGCCCATGTGGCAACGTAAGAACAATCATGTTGGTTTTTCCCACAAGACCATGTATTTTATGCCATTGCCATGCCACTGTAAGAAATAATCTCCCCCCCAGATGCCCATAATGACTGAAAAAAAGTATGCCACTTTAAGGAAGCATGCCCATGTTAGCTGCTGCTGCACCAATGTAGCTCTCCCACAATCAGAGACTCATTCCGCAGCTGACGCACATTCATACACAAACATTCATGCACACACCCAACATACACATTGTCATTCCCGGGTACACCTAAACAACATATACACTGCTAGAACATTCAGATGCTCACCCATACACAACAACATACATTCTGTCAGGATGGCTACCGGAAACCAACAGACGATACTGGCACATTTTGAAAGTTTAGCAAGATTTATTGGGTTTAATAAAGAAAACGTCTGTGGCAGTGAATGTGAACATTGAATGTGAACATACCTGAGACAGTAAGTTTGGCCAGATCGACCGGAAGCGGCTGGTGTTGCCACGGTACAGTGAAGGCTCAGGATCATCTAAATAGTAGAAATGATGTATATCTTGGTCGTGGGAAACAATGTTCAGTGGTTTAACAATTCTCGTAGTGCTCAGGGTGATCGTGAAAAGGGATTTTAAAAGTGCACTCGGAGCTATTGCGTTTGCCAAGTTGAAACCAGTGCAGACCACAGTGTAATTACTGGTCATTGACGAAAGGATTAGCCGTGTCTTCTAGGAGTCGGTGCAGGGATGCACTAAAAGTAAAAGTAATCACGACTGGTGAGTCTGCACGTATTTACTGATCATTGACAATTGTCAAAATGCAGGCATTATTCTTCTACGAGAAGGATTAAATACTCGTGTCTTCTAGGAGTCGATGCAAGGTTGCCTTAAAAGTGATTGCGGCTGGTGACTGCACGTACATACAGGAGTATGGGCGGAAGTGCAGTACTCTGTGTATTACTGAAAAATATTCGACAAATTATTTAAAATTAGCCGTGTCTAGTATAGGTGCTGAAATCACAGGATAACTAGAAAATGTATGGATGAGGTTGCCGGGTTAGGAAAAATTGTTTAAAATGGAGTCGATGCGCGTGTCCATTGAAAGTGATCACGGGAGGTGACTGTGTACGTCCGTGTAGGATCACGGAGTGCCGGTATCGGGATGCTGTGTGAACAGCTTGCCTCAATTCCAGGGATTCATGAGAAAACAGCTGCCGTGCTGCACGATCGTAGCTGCAGAAAGGTTAATGCTGTCTTTGCCTCAGTGGCGTTGCTAGGGGGGTCTAAGGGGGCTATAGCCCCTGATCTTTTGGTTGTAGCCCCGGATAGAATCTCAGGAGCTACAGCCAAAAGGCTAGCTAGCCCCCAGTCCCAACAGTTCCGACATCAGCGTAGCCCTGGGTCTTTTCCAGACCTAGCAACTCCCCTGCTTTGCCTGCCGAGCTGTGGCTGCGTTCGTCAGTGATAAGTGAATGGGCTGCCGCGCATGAGTGATAAGTAGCGTTGGCAGAAGGCGCGAGTTGAAGGGTGTATGACTTTATTAAAATGTGACATAAAGTCAGTGCGCGCACGCTGTGTGTGTGTAGTGCTGTATACTGAGCGCTGTTTGAAGCCACAAAAGAGAAAGTTGGCGCTGTCAGGTATTGACATCGAGTTGGGGACAGGGTTCCCAAGGAAAATTATCAGTCATACCAAGGATAGGTATATGTCATGCAAAAGAATTACATGGTTGTCATGCAAAAGTATTACATCAATGTGCGTTAGGTAGCATACGGAGCAAGATCCACATTTATGGTGTCCTATAACTGGAGGTAAGGTCCATAGTGCGAATTGTCGGTTAGGTGGTGGAATAGGTTCAATGTAGGTGTTTACCAGACAATCTTTTAGGTTCCTACTGCATTTAAACGCAAACCGAGGTTTGGCTGGTTTGAAAGATTCTGTATGTAGAACTTTCCAGTGGCTCAGGATGCTTTTCTTGATCAAATTGCTTAGAGAAGTGTAGGTAGTGACGCAGGTGATCTTGTCCTTGCATATTTCACGTGGTGCCGGAGTGAGACAATGTGAAGCTCTGCAGTAATATTGGTTGTCTATCCAAGATATATGAGATGTTTACTATAACTTTGTGTACAACCCTTGTGTGTTTTTTGAAACATCAAATTGTTGGTTTTTTTTTAAATGCCCTTTTGAAAAGTCAAACTATACAACTTTTAAAATAATATGTCAAATCATCAGACCCAATCCCATATCTAGCGCATTACGCATGGCAAGACTGATAATACGTCTAAAGCACATCAATGTCATTCTTTTGCATGACATATACCTATCGTTGGTATGACTGATATCATTTTCCTTGGGACCCCTGTCCCCAACTCGGTATCAATACCTGACAGCACCAACCTTCTCTTTTGTGGCTGCAAACAACTGTAAATATACAGCACTACACACACAGCGTGCGCGCACTGACTTTATGTCACATTTCAATAAAGTTATACACCCTTCAACTCGCGCCTTCTGCCAGTGCTACTTATCACGCATGCGCGGCAGCCCATTCACTTATCACTGACGAACGCAGCCACAGCTCGGCAGACAGAAAGACAGCATTAACCTTTCTGCAGCTACAATCGTGCAGCACGGCAGCTGTTTTCTCATGAATCCCTGGAATTGAGGTAAGCTGTTCACACAGCATCCCGATACCGGCACTCCGTGATCCTACACAGTCACCTCCCGCAATCACTTTCAATGGAGACGCGCATCGACAATTTTTCCTAACCCGGCAACCTCATCCGTACATTTTCTAGTTATCCTGTGCTTTCAGCACCTATACTAGACACGGCTAATTTTAAATAATTTGTAGAATATTTTTCATTAATACACAGAGTTCTGCACTTCCACCCGTACTCCTGTACGTACGTGCAGAGTCACCAGCCGCAATCACATTTACGGCAACCTTGCATCGACTCCTAGAAGACACAAGTATTTAATCCTTCTCGTAGAAGAATGTCTGCATTTTGAAAATTGTCAATGATCAGTAAATATGTGCAGACTCACCAGTCGCGATTACGATTACTTTTAGTGCATCCCCTGCACCGACTCCTAGAAGACACGGCTAATCCTTTTGTCAATGAGCAGTAATCACTGTGGTCTGCACTGTTTTCAACTTGGCAATTGCAATAGCTCAGAGTGCACATTTAAAATCCCTTTTCACGATCACCCTGAGCACTATGAGAATTGTTAAACCACTGAACATTGTTGCCCATGACTAAGATATACATCATTTCTACTATTTAGATGATCCTGAGCCTTCACTGTACTGTGGCAACCCCAGCCGCTTCCGATCGATCTGGCCAAACTAACAGTCCCAGGTATGTTCAGATTCATATAGGTAATCCTATGATGCCCCCCCTTTTCTGTAGATGTCCTACATGCAAGGATCCAATCTACCACTGCCAGTATTAAGAACAGGCTGATTCTATTCATTCAAAGTTCTCCTGACGACATTACAAAGGTAGGCCTTTGATCTGCACCTCCTAAACACTTATTTATACTGTGCGGTTACCCACCCCTGACGCACATCTTTCATCTGTCTCCCTAGGTTTTCACATTGCTTGGTCGGCCAGTGAACACGTCCTGATGAAAGTTCGGACCCTTCTGACCATCTGCTATCACATAGCACTCTCTGAAGGCCACTAACACCCCGAACCAGAAACACCAACCTGTTTGTGTCGACAACAATGGCATACTAGTAATAAAAAGTAGTATATGAATCTGCACAAATATCTATGCTACTAACCCTCACTTTAATGTGGAGTGTAAATATTTACCTTTGTTTCCCTCTTGGGCTTACATGTTTTTAAGGTCCAATCTTGTGTATTTGGGCCTACATTTTTTAGATGTGTATCCAATTTTTCAATTAAATTAAATTCTCTCCACAAGCTCTCCAGCTTTTTTTGTGAACACCTTCAGCTAGTATTTGTTAAATCTAGCCTGCTGCTTTTCATACCCATCTCCAATGCGTGTTTGAACAGGGGTAGCTGTTTAGTCTTCTTTCTCCCTCTTTTCTTTTTTTTTTATTTTAATGATTTTTATAGTTAAAATATTGATTTTGATACAGATATTGACAAGTTACAGACTTTGAATAAAACAAGAACCATAAAGAAATGACATTGGGCCTCATTAGGACCCAGGCGGATTTCGCGGTGCTAAATGCACCGCGAAGCATGGCGGAAAGCCGCCGATAGCGCCATGGGGGTTGGCGGATTTACCGCCCCATTCCGACCTCGGCGGAGCGGTAAATCCCCAATCCCCATTCTGCCCTTCCCCATTCCCATTTTTGCCCCATAGGGTATAATGGGAGTGGGGAAGGAGTTAATTACGCCACCGTAAAATACGGTGGCGTAATTAACAACGAGGTCCCGTAGCGCCATGGTTTTCTCCGCCTGGTAAAACCAGGCGGAAAAGGCCGCCATGGCGCTACGGGAACTCGTAGTATGGCGGAGAGGTACGCCATGCACTACGCTGGCGTAGAACCCTCTCCGCCAGGGTCCTAATGAGGCCCATAGTAAATGATTCTGGTCACTTCTAATAGTATTTCTATATAGCTGAATCATTTGTTAAAATCACTTACGAATATAATATGAACTATAGTAGATATAAACCGCATTAATATACCCTCTTTTCTTTTAACATCAATCTAGCAGGGGATAGCACACACCAAATTCCGGAGATGAGCCTTTTATCCTTTTTCCCACTTGAGTATTGTCCTTCTTCTACACTGGCAAACATATTGTTTTGTTCAAACAAACCAAAGAACCGAACAGAGCTTTTGACTACCACCTGCCTTTGCTTCAAAATAAGATTAACCCTCAGGATATCCAGGTTAGTAGAGAACAGTTCATGCGATTTATAATAATTATTATTCAGGTATATACTCTTTTGTTACAGCATTGTTCTTTTGTACTTTCAGAATGGCGCTTTCCTAGTGGATATTTTGCTCTTTCATATGAATCTCAGATACACCCGTCTGATATTAAGGGTGAGGCTTTGCTTCATAAGAAAGGGCACCTTCATTGATGAGACCCCTTAGGGGATTATTCCAGATGAAAGAATTCAGAAGTTAGTGAGTACAGTGAGATTCTGACACACACGTTCTCTACTGGCCTCCTTCATAATTTCACTTCCTTCTTTAGGTGAACCAGCCTCCTTGACTTTCCAACCACGATGTAACCCAACCTCCTCCTTGTTCAACCACGCCTCCAAAAATCTCCCTGCCTCTCTGCTCTCCAAATCATCATTATACACCATTGTCTCCTCACAAAATCGGTATGGAATGAAAAGGTCTTTTATTTATTTATTTTTTTTACTTGAAAACAAAAAAGACTGATTTAAGAAAGACTGCTCTGAGACGGGAGACCTGAGCCACTAAACCACCAGGAATTATATTTTATTAAGGAAAAAGCCCCATGAGGCCTCAACCCACTACACTACCAGGGATTTGGGAAATTATTATTTTCAAAGCCTACAGGCTTAAGGAGCAGTCCAGTGTCACAGGACCCCAGCAGGGTCCATGTTGGAAATGGGGCGAATATTACCAGCACTTTTAAGCCCTGCCTTGGCCATCACCTGTCACACCCTTGGAGCCAGTTAAGCCACTGGACAGGGGAAGTACCATATCCCTGGGAGTCCTGAGGGTCAGACAGAGACAAAATCACAAGGTGAGCAGGGCGCCATATCCCTAGGAGTTTGCAATAGTGAGAGAGGTGTGCAGGGCACCATATCCCTGAGTTACCTGGAAGGTAGTAGAGAAGGTTACATGCAATTATAGCTAATTCAATAATAACTAGTGAAAAAATAACAAATGCAAACTAACGAATTCCAAAATAACAAATTCACTTTTTGTTGTTTTGGGGGACAGAGAAGACCCCCAAATCTGCCCCCTTTTTTAAAAATACTTTTCCGCCACCTCCAAAACCACTATTTGCTCTTAGGCCATTTTATTTTATAATAAGTTATTTTGGTATTGGTTGTTTTTTCATTAGTTGTTTTGTACTCAATGTAATCACTGCATACCAGTAGAGAGAGGTAGTGGCAGTAGCGGGGTGGGAACAATAGTCGTGGTAGTTGCGGGGCGAGTGACAGTGAGTGCGAGGATAGGAGCAGTTGTTGGTATAGAGTTAGGATTAGAAGAATAGTATGAGGTGAAGAAGTAGAGTGAGAGGAAGGAGGGAAAACTAATCGCAGAAGTAAAAGGATAGTTAGGAGCAGAAGCGTTAATAAGAATAAGAATAAGAATAGGAGTGGGAAGGAAGGAAGGAAGGAAGGAAGGAAGGAAGGAAGGGTGGAGGTGGAAAGGCAGAGAGATTGAAAGAGTGACGTGGTGGGAGGAGAATAATTTACGAGGTCAGATTAGCGAAGGATCAGGAGTGAGAGGTTGTGAAATGACAGTACGTGGTGCTGGTTGGAGGAAGGCACTACTCGATTTTTTTCCCCAGCAACTAAGGAGAGGGAGAGTTAGAAGTTCCCTAGGGAGTTGGGTAGTCAACGACTTAGGGAGACCACCATTGGTGGTAGTAAGAAAAGAGACAAATAGGGGTTACTGATCAGTAGAAGACTTAACAGCCCGATGGGGACGTCTGGGGCTGGGAGGTGTATTTCAGTCCGGGGGAAGTCGAGAGAGAAGGAAGGCCCTAGTGCCAATCATTTCCTCTACCATAGACCCCAGTGAATTAAGGAGAGAAGCGCCATTGTGACAATTTATTTTAATAAAAACCCTTAAACTTTTACTCAAGAGTCAGTGTGGTTATTGGTGGCCGGCCACCCCGTCACAATGTTGAAGGGGAATGTTTGTAGTGTGAAGGGGAGGTGGCTGTTGAGAAGGTACGCTTAAGTGTGTTTATGTGGGTCGAGGAGGAGTTTTTGTTGCGTGGAAGGGAGGGAAACGGTGGGCGAGTAAGTGTGCATGCTTCTGTGAGGGAAGGTGGGGTTACGTTGGGAATGGTTGTAGCGGGGAGTGGGGGAAGAGGAGTAAAGGTGGTTCATGGGGTGAAACCCCCCAATTTAAATGGGGAGGGCGTGCAGGGGATTCGTTTTCAGAGGGGAATGGTGTGGTTACCCCCCACCTCCCCGAAAAGGGGTATTAGCGAATACCAGCGCACCAAATCGTTTGGGATAAAAAATCTGTCTTTTTTGTGTTTCTGCCTTTAATTTTAAATATCACATCAAACCCTAAGATCTTATTACCTGTCCACAGTCTGCTCATTCAGTGTCCTCCTTCAACCTCCAAGCTGCTCCTTCTGCTCACCTGCTGCCTGTCCTCCTTTCACCAGCCCAATAGCTAACTGAGCCTGGGGGCTGCTTTTAAAGTTCTTCATCCCCTCCTCTGGGTGTAATCCCAGGGTAATAGGCTGCCGCTCTGTGGGTTTGGACCGGCTTGTTCATTCCCTCCTCTGGATTGGCCAAAATCCCTTCCTTTCCGGGTTTGGTTAGGGGAGTGGTTTTCTGGGACAGGAGCTATAACAGAAGAAGCAACCATTTTGAATGTCAGTTCCCCGCTTGACATCCCTGTTCCTTTCTGCAGGCAACGGATTACTTGCTGGAGTATTGTTGTTGTGGTTATTTCTTGTTACTTGTTAAAGGAGCCGTGTCCCCTTTTCGCATATGTTGGATTGTCTCCACAGGGCTATATTCTCAGAGTGGCCACTTGGAGCACTCTTATGCTTTGGGACTGATTTGGATGCTTTCCCTGAATCCATGTGGGGGCAGGGGGCATTCTAGGAGATGTAGTTTTGCTTATGTATTGAGCTCCTGCTAGGTTGTAGGGCCGCAGTGCAGTGCCCAAGGGGCTCACACATATACCGCCTCCAGAGGCACTATCCTGACACTAAGTGGGTTTCCTAGACCCCTGGCTCACCGCACTGCCACCTCCCAGACCCACACAACCGATTTTATCACATAACTGACTGCGCTTTCACATGCCACTCGGGCACAAACCCTCACATGCAAGCCTCTGTACAGACATGCACTCATACGTGCACGTAAACATAAAGAAGGGTTTTCTTTCTTACCTGCAGCTCCGGGCTCCATATGCCGCTTCCTGACCCTGCGCCAAACAGGAACCAGGAAGAGCTTCCTGATTCCTAGCATGCGTGATGGTGCCGGTGCACCCCCATGTCACAGCCCTAGGCCTTCTGGTCTACACCAGCCTACATCCCGAATGGACAATGCAAGGCTGGGGGAGCAAAAGACCCCCTGCCTTGCAAGGCCAATCGGGCTCTTGCCCCTATGATTTTTGAGGGGGGGGGGAATTCTTACAATAGATTATTATATATATGTTGAGGCTGGATTCCTGCTGGCTACAGTGCCAGCAATGCAAAATCACGTTTCTCAATGTAATTTAGAAATGTGCACATTTCAATACAAGGAATGGTGTAAAAGTATCTATCTCCTTTGCAGAATGTTGGCTTTAAAGGTTTCAAGTAAACAATCTGGAGGAACACGTGGAAGCTTTAGAAAACGACAACTTCCTTAGCGATGCATTCATTCACGCGAATCTACTGAAGAAATACAAACTGATGACAGTATTGGCAAATGGGAAAATGTACTGTTGAGACTGTCAACAGAAATTCTATGAATTTAGTGAGAAAAAAATCGAAAATCATTAGCCTTCTGGCCCAAAAACATGGGGAACCGCTGCACAGGAGCTGTTATTATTTAAAAAAAAGCACAATCAGATACGTCTTCAAACCATATTATGCTCTTTTCTAGAACTCCTTCAGTGATTACCTTCTAAGTGAACGGGCTTGCATGGCTCCCTGACGATATCTGGTCCCTGCAGGCCACCGTGTCTCATGAGCCAGCAGGCACTACCCTCACTATATTAGCAGTGGAGTCTGGCAGGAGCCATAGTTGGCAGCCTGCAGCTTGTGGCTGCCGGGCCGCATCAAAAACGAAGACTGCTAGGCTGTACCAAATCTTCCCAAAGATTGCGGAAAGGTGGGCACATGCTGTATGTGAAGTTTCGTACAGTGAGAACACTCCTGGCAGCCAACCAGAATTGAGCTATGATTGCTAAATGAAACATTAGGCCCTCATTACATGTTTGCGCTCCAGAAAAAAAGTGCCGGTAATACCGGTTACCAGCACTTTTTCTGGACCAGCAAACTACAAGTCTGCCAGTAGGGGCTGAGAACAACCGGCAGGCCTGACCTGCTGGAAGTTCTGGCCCCTACCGGCAGATTTTTCACTGAAGCACCGACACTGTAACTAAAGGTGCCAGTGCTTAAGGGTTCCCAACAGGATGGGAACTTACTGTTCCCCCTCTGCCGTAATCAGGCGGTGGAAACGGTAAGTCAAATCTGCTGGTAACTTGTAGCACCAGCGGCTTACCGGCAGACTCATAATGAGGGCCAAAGAGGTGGACGTACACAAAGGCCATAATGCGTTATTGTGGAGCATTTTGCTCTTGCCTTCCCCCATCCCTCGCAAGATATCACAGTATCTTCTAAGGAGCAAAGGTGCAAGTTTCCTGTGCCTCTGGCTATGACCCAATTAAAATGTAATGCTCCTTGGGATCAACACTTTTGCCACTCTCAGTAATGTCAGGTGCTGTTGGAGTGCATGCAGTGCCCAAGTCGGACCTGAAATCCAACAGGAGGTCTGGAGGCCTGGTGGACGCATCGTTGTGTAGAAAGCAAAACAAAGCCACTGTAAGCATCCAATTTTCCAGAGGTGTTCACAGGAAAGAGGGAGCCTAATGAGAAAAGCCCAATGGGGAAAACCTGCGAGCGGAATAAACCCTGATCCGTAGCAGATGAGTATGTCGGAATTCTGGAAGATCTTGACACGCGGAAGGCTGAAGACAGATTCTGATGAATGCCGGTAATCCAGATGAGCTTGACACAGGAATACAGTAGTAGAATACAGAGAGTGCCACCAGAGACTCCGTTGGATGAGAGAACAGGAGGAAGGAGACTGGGCATAACACATACAGGCAGAGCAGCAAAGCGCAAGGAAGCAGAAGGGAAGGCCTGAGAAAAGGGAACCAAAGAGAACACAAAAGCGAGAGCCAATAGGGAGAGCGCCCAAGCTGTGAGACAGAACAGCGGTGCTAAGCAGGCCGCACAAAAGACTGATGAGGTAAGAAGGGGATTACAACGCAATGCCACAGACAAGTAGCGACGCAAGGGGTTTACCATGAGCTTCTCCTATATTGTATCTGAAGGAGTCGTTCAGTACAGCACAGCAGTTTCTGGCGGCCATCTTGGGAAATACTGGAGCGCTGCGGTAAATTCTCATGATGGAAAAAACAGCGCGCCATCTTGAGGGAGCACCGAGACCATACAGATGGCTTTTCCTCCACCTTTGCCAAACTGACCATGAACTGGCAGTATTCCTAACACTCTCCCAGATCATGGTGGGCCTCAGAAGGCCAAGACAAAGTTTTAATGGCAGTAATGCTTAAAGGGCAAAGGGCTGCTGTGACCTCAATGAAGCTTTTTTTTACAAAAAACCTGATTAATCAGGAGATGCGTCCAAAATAAAGTTAAACATGAGAAAATCAAAACCAGAGCATAGAGGGCCGAAGAAAACTGGATAACCGGGTGGTCTCTCTTGAATGCAACATGGCGAAAGTTGCTTTATCGCATGAAGGGGTTTCAATAATGCACAATGCTCTGCTCTAGCAAGATTTCAAGGTGAAATGTCTCGAGAATCGGAGGTAATCGGCAAATCTCAGTGTTGCAAGTTTGTCTTCTACAATTGAAGGAAGTGATGACAAGGACGCTTTGGAAGTTCCTTGAAAAAATGCAAATCTTTTTTCTTGAAAAAATACTGATCTTGATAAACCAGGGCACTTCAGTGCTTGCCCGACAAGGTGCTAAACCCTCAGGCAGAAGGGTGGATAATTCCATGGCAACAGTTACACTGGGACTGGTTTTACTGAATACCAGTTGAGTTGTAATACTGAAAGCAGGTGCACTTTTGATGCAAATTATACGTGCGGATCAAAGGATTTTGCTATTCCCCAAACTCAGCCCTAAAATATTGCACAATAAATAAGGTTTCAAAGGCCTAAGATCATGGTGCTGGCCATGGCAATTTTGCCTTCTGTGTAGCAATGATCCTACATGGAGAATACATCTATGTATGTATGTATGCAAGTGATGGACTTTGAACACCTCCGACTCTTAAGTTATATTATTGTTGTTGTAAAGTACTACGTTCATTGTGTGAGTAGTATTCTGCAGAGGAAGACTACTACAGGCGGTGGGTTCCCAGCTGTATCTAGGGATGAAAGAGTTTGTAAGGTATTGCTGAAAAGGATGGAGTGCATCAGTCTGTCAGAGTTCTATGGCAGAGAGTTCAAGAGCAACGTATCGTAAAAGAAGAATATGTACCCTGATCTCCCCTTTTTTATGAAGCTTCTTGAAGCCTTGATTTCCTCCTCTCCTCTCCTCCTTTTTGGAGTCTTCTGCAGTGCTTGATCCTTTTCAGTTTGCCTTCCGTCCGGGAAGGGGTACTGAGTGTCATAGTTTCGGTCATGGATGATCTCGGCAGGCTTGTCGATGGCATGGGTGTGGGGGCCCTGATTTTGCTCGATCCGTCAGCAGCTTTTGATACTGTTGATCACCCCCTCCTCCTCTCTCGCTTGGCCGCGCTCGGAATATCTGGTCCCGTGCTAGCTTGGTTTACCTCTTTCCTGACCGGTCATGGCCAGTCTGTATCTGTTCCTCACCTTCTTTCTTCTTCTCATTCTCTGCTCTGTGGGGTTCCCCCAGGTATCCGCCTCTCATCCGCTCCCATGGCTTTAGGTGTTACTCCTATGCGGACGACATGCAAATCCAGGTCCGATTAGATCTTGACTGGGATGGAGTTTCGTCCCGTCTGTGTGACTGCCAATCAGCCGTGGGGGATTGGATGAGCGCCAGTTGGCTCAAGCATAACGGGGATAAGACAGAGGTCCTGGTGGTGGGATCCTCTGCCACTTCAGACTCTTTATCTTCTTCCTTTTGGCCTGTTTCACTGGGTGCATTTCCTATTCTGGTGACAGTGGTGAAGAACATGGGGGTCCATTTGTCTGCCTCACTGTCTATGGCCTCACAGGTGAGTGCGGTTTGCCAGTCTGGTCATTTTCTGTTGCGGGTTCTCCGTAAGATCTTGCCTTTTTTCCCTGCTCGGCTTTGTCCACCAGTGGTGGCCGCTCTGGTTTCTAGCAGGATAGATTACTGCAATGCCCTCTATTTGGCCCAGCTGGATGGTCTGCTCCACCGGCTACAACTGCTCCAGAATTTAGCCGCTCGGGTTGCTACTGCAACCACATATGACTCACACATCAGCCTGGTACTACACCATCTACACTGGCTCCCAGTGCAACAGCGTATTGCCTTCAAATCTATTGTTCATCGGGCCGTATATCAAATTGGACAAGAATTCCTTTGGGGCAAGTTCCAGCCCTATATTTCCCATCGGACTCTCTGCTCTGGCAGCAACTGCTTGTTTGTGGTTCCCAGGTTTGTGGTTCCCAGGTTCCGCCTTCAGAGAGTTGGTGACCTGGCCTTCTCTGTCGCAGCTTGCAAGCTCTGGAACAGTCTCTCTTTTAAACTTAAGTCTATTGAGAACCATCTTAATTTCCGTCGGCTTCTCAAGACCACTCTCTTCTGCTGATTCTCTCCTCTCTAGCTACAGCTTTTTTGTCTCTCTGCGCGCCAAGATGCCCTCGGGTGTATGTGTGTACTATAAATTCACCTAACATAACATTGTTTCAGGAATTTGGAAAATCTCGAGTGATGCAACTGGGAATCTCAAAGTTTGACATCTTGTGTAGTGTTGGAACTTTTCATGACGGAAGCAAGCGCTTCCATTATGGATTGTCTGACTCCTAGAGAGAACCTTGAACTCCACCATTTGGCCACAGTTTACCAGTGGAAATAGGCCAAAACTAGTGATGCGTGCGTTCACTGGACCCAAATGTAGGGGCAGGTTGCTGGGACATTTTGTAGTCTTTGCAACAGTAGCTCTGATAGAGGGAGTTTGTATCTAGTTATCCAAGTAATGGTGCAATACCCTGATGTTGAGTTGTAATCGGAATTTGATGGGCTAATGTTGTATGATGTTTCACATTATAATGCTACGTTGCCCAATTGCCTGACTGACCCTCGGCTATTTAGAGGATTGTTATGATTCCAGCATGAGAGGTTCCCATGGGCCACTGTCATTCTCCTTCTTTTCACCTCCTTAATGGTGATAATTTCACTGAGAGCGCTGTTATATTTACAAAATGGCTGATGTTATTGTAACCCCCCAGTTCATAGGGTAGGTTCATGTGTGTCGTTGTCCATCAAGGAAAATATACAATGAAAAAACATAATGAAACCATTCAGGTGCAAATTCCCTCAACCCTCACACTGCATGGATACTCTTTCTCCTCGCCCCATTTATTTCTTTTTCATTTGTTTTGATGGATTTTCTTTATCTACTTTTATTTTTGTTAAAAATGTCAATTTAAATATATATCGATATCTTACATAGCAAGGGGTTTCGTGGCTTTTCTTGTAGTGAACCCATGTAATAACCAAAGATCCATAGAGTTGTAACGCCATTATCTTCTAACTTCAATATCAAGTTAGTTATGGTTTTGATTTGCTTGATATGGCTGGGGCAAACCATTCAGAGATGTCCCATCCTGCGTCCCGGTTCTCCTCTATTTCAAGAGCACCACATTGGTGTCTGACTGATTAAATAATGTACCAAATAGCCCATTCAAGTCAAACAACTCCAGACCGGTTGGCAATCGGCATAAGACTTATCAAGATTGTCCACTTTATAACCGCGCCTGATGCCACATTCATTCAACTGTCCCAAGCTTAAATACAAAATGTACCTCACTTAGGAGTATAACGGAAATATTTTGTGGAGATGCTGCACCTCCCAGTCCCCACTTCAGATGTTATGGTGACCTGGACCATGGAATGCTATAGCGATTCTGGCTATTGCTGTTGATTGTGCCTTTTAGCTTTGGAAGTGATGTTATAACATTGTGGCCCTTGCTAAATTGACAGCCATCTTTGAAACCAGATGTGTCCTCATTCTTCTTCATTAACATTCGCAAATACTCATGGTTAATGTGGCATGTGCATGTTTGTAAGGCACTAATTGGCCCGGGGAGCTAAAGGTAGCTCCTGGTAGCTGTTGGTTTCCAACTAAGCAGGTGCTAAATGCTCCCAGCAATTTCGAACCCTACTAAAATGTACTCATGCAGCCGATTACTGGGTTATAACAAACATCATGGGGTCATAAATGGTGCGAGATTCAAAAACTCTTTGGCTCCATTGAAGGCGTCACAAATGTAATATTACGTCTAGTTCTGAATGTTTACCTTTTCAGCAGAATCAAAGGCTGCCTACCCCTAATGCAGACCTAAATCAAGCACATCCCCATTCATTTCGCATCTCCTGGTCGTTTAAACAAAGATGCATCCAAAGATTCTCTCTTTTGTCAAGCTTGAGCTTTGTGGAGCTCTGCGGTCACTCTCTACTTATTTCAAAAGCGGCCATTTCATGTCCTCCTCGCTAGGATTCCATTTGAGATAGTGATCAACCAGAGACACAGTAATATTAATACCCGGCCAAATGTCTGGTTCTCGCTGATCCCGAGATCAACCTGTCTGGCGCTTCTCTCCACGTATATCTCATCACAGGGACATCTGATCACACAAACACTTCCACGGTTAGTGGGATCAATTATGAAAGTGTAGTGACATTTTGCATGTACTTAGTTCATTTTCAAAAGTGTAATCTTTGATTAATTCCATGCAAAATATGTTAATCGCAGTTGCCGTGCCAGGGGATTGCTTTGTTGGTAACCATGCTATTCGTAAGCATTTTATTGTGCTAGTAATGTCTCATTTCTACTCATGCACCCAACATTTATTTTTCAGGATCCTTGGACCAACATGGTTCTTTCTCCAGGAATATTGCATCCAGCATGTGTATGGCTTTCTTTTTCTTTTGCTTTCACCATTACTTCATTAATATAAACATTATTTACATGTTATGTAAAAAGTACAAACATAAGGCCTTATTTCTAAGGACTGTAGAATATCAAGCTAAAAAACAATGAGCATAAATGTTTCTCCATAAAATGCACATGACATTGTCATTACTAATGTCCCCTTATTAACATAACCTTACGAGTGAAAGATGCCACATTATAATTCAGTAATCTGTCGCTGGCAGTCAGACTCCCATTTAATGATGCCTCTGCTCTCCTCACTCCAAATCCACACAGATGTGGACTAATATATCTTTTCATTAGAGATGAACATTTAGTAAAGGTCAGCATTAAAAAATGCATTGTCATCACTCCCACTAATTTTACAGTCACATAGTTTGGCTCCTTCTGAGCCATATTTGCTGTGCCAAAATACATGCACTCAGCAGAGCTACTAGGCCTGTGGGTTTCCCAGCATCAGAGGTGTCCAAAATCCTTTCCCTTAATAAGAGACATGTGATCATGTTACCACAATGTGTGTTTTGTCACTTAGGGCTGCACTAGCTACAAGAGGTTTGCCAGTAATTCTTGAACCCGCCAACTATGAAATATATGCCTCTGATCACTGTGTCCACCACAGGATTTCCAGCTTGAAAAAGGGCTACAGCTAATATTTCTAAGTGGAAGTATTGTATTCCGTACTTTTAACCAACTTGGCACTGTTCCTGCAGTAGTAGCCTAACAAGTCACACGCCTGGCTGTCTTGCCCGCCAACTGGGACCGCCACCAACTACAATTTTGATAGGACACCCTCCCACCCCCTAGGAGTTGGTATCTGGTGCCAACTGTTGCTTATGCTTTGGAGCTCTGTCGAGACCTGGGGTTAGACAATGTGCTTTTAGGATTATTCACATTGTACCTCACATTTGTTTTTGGTCCTTTTTTGTGAGCTGTGCCTTTGTTCCGGCATGCGTGTGGAGTACATCTTTTAGGGTACCAACACTTCAGGTCCTTGAGGGTCTCTCCCAATAACCATTGGTGATCTCCATTTGCAAATAATGTACAGTCACATTAACACCGCAAGAGTGTGAGATAGCAAGAAACTATTGCTCTGTGTTTTTCTGGAGGCAAATCAGTTCCTTACTCCCACAGCACTGCCACGGGTTGCAACACAAACCCACTGAGTATTGGTCCTTTGCTAATCAACAACATTCCCATCGGCCTTGTGTAGCCCACCCCTTGCAGAATGACTTCAGAACCAGGAATGAGACATACATGCAATTTTTAAACACAATAGACAACAATCTGTGTTACAATCTGGTCATTCGATAGAGAACATGCTCTAGAAATTGACTACCTAGTCATTATACATCGATGGTATGCTGCTGCTGTACGAGTGTGGTACAACACCCCATAGGATAGTGTTATGAATATTTCAAAATCTGACACTGCGTGAGTTTTAAAACAGTCTTTAATAATATTAATCAGTAGCCAACCATTCTGTGCTAATTATTCACTAAAAATAATAGTGCTCTATACATAATGATTAGAATTTTACAACAGTAATACACTTGACTTTACACTCTTACAATTCTATACATCAACAAAGTGGCCAAAACGTGTATCACACTATGCAAGTTAAACTAACACGTCTACATAGCATGTGATTCTTAAGGGCCTACATTTTTTCAAAGACAATTGTAGGGGAGGCATGGTATCACAATTATGGCACTGACACAATGGGTACAATTTGTAAAACCTTTATTGAAATGGTTGGGTTTGGAGAAACTCCTAGTCTGCCCTATAATTTAGATGGGAGTAGTCTTGACCATCAAATGATAAATAACGCAGTCCTAGTGGAGTCTGTCAAACCAAAATGGACTATGCTAACAAAACCTAATGCCTGCCTTAATCTCGTGTACAAAAAAGTGAATAAAGGAGAAATGTGTGCAAAAAGCAAAGATCAGTGTTCAAATGAATAAATGTGGTTGAACCAGCTCTCCTCCCCACGTTAGACCTCACTGAGTAAGGCTGTCCCTGTAGACAGGATGACGCACACTGGCTCAGCTTCCAACACAAATACAGTTCCGGAACGTGGATCGAGGCCCGTCTGGCCTTCCACGTTTGTCTCTTTTCTCGACTTCTAAAAATAATGTTTCTACCAAAAAGTTCACAAAGGTCCCCCTTTGTCGGGATCAGACCTTTCACCACCACAGTTCTCGTAGGTCCACCTCTGCGGGCTCAGACCTCTCACGATAAAGTTAAATACAAACTTGCAAGGGGGGCTCCCTTCCCCAAGCTTACTTCCATTCAGGTCGCTCTCTGTCACGCTCGGACCACTTTCGGATGTCGAAGGCTTTCGAATGTGCGTGGCTTACTTTTCAGAACACTGTAGGACCATTTCGACTCAAAATGCACAGTTCAACTTTTACTTTCCCCTTTCTAGGAGTTAAACCTTTCCATATCACTTTTGCTGTATATTCGCTTTCTCGCTTCAAACTATTTACCTTTGATGGAGACTTTCGAGTGGGCTACTTCCTTTCACCAGACCACTCCATTACTTAGTATCGCTGAACTCGCAGCTGCCTTTTACTTCAAAGTTCATTCACAGGTCTGCCTTTCTTCGCTTCTCATTCGCACGCGTGCATCCTTCACTTGTGATAAAATTTTGCTATTTCAATCTTTTTACACACACCGGTCTTTCAGGTCGCTTGCCAACTCACCCGCTGTGTGCGTTTCTTCTTTTCTTTACGATTTCCAATTCACGAGCCAAGGTTAGTACCACAGGCTTGGCCTTGCCTCCCCAACCCTGCCTTTCACCCGGGAGGGTCGCTGGCGTCCTTGAAACACAATTCAGTTTTCACTTGCGGGATCTGGCTTTCTCCATGTGTCTCTCGCAGCCTGTCAGAGGCAACAACCTCCAGTAGGGAACTCTGGGGTTTTCTGACATTCTGTTCTCACCCGTTGGTCCATCGCTCTGCTCCAGTAGGTTTGCCTTCGTCTCGGAAGCCCTGCTCATTCTCGTGTTCCTCCTTGCTCAGAGTGTCTTTGGGTTCTGCCATTTATCCATGTGAGGAAAGCTAATTAGTATCAAGTGTATTCACTTAGAATTAAGTGCCTGACTTTGCCTGACCCGATTAGCGGGACATGGCCAGTACGATGTGTGAAAGTTGATGTTGGCCAGTTTTTGTGTAAAAAGGATGGGAAGGGGAGTTTGCACCTTGGAGCATCCTAAAACAAAGGATGGGTTGGATAAACAAAACACTGGGGAATACTGCCTCTCACCATCGGCTGTCTCACCCCCACTCCCCGAAGACCTCTCACCCAGGTAATCCTCGCGCACTGGTTCACCCCCACGGTCTGGATCCAAAGGCGATGGCTGTACCCTGGCCACCTGAGGGAGATCCCCAGTAACTAGCGGGTGAGACATCCTCTTGATTTCTCACACAATGTTTACTTAAAAAATAAATTCTTATCATGAAAATCATAAAATTATAAATAATGAAAATAACACAATGATAAAATTAAAAAATAGAAATGAAAAAATAGTTGATGATCTTTCTCTGTCATGCATGTTTTGGCGATTTATCTTTACTATTCTCAATGCCAATTCATGTTCCTGTTAAGTAATCTAATCTAACTTCCTTCTTACTAATATACATTTTTTTCAAACTTTTTTGAAGATTAATGACTTTGTAAGATATAGGTAAACTTCATCAACTGAGCCATAATATCCCTATCTAAAATCAAAGACGATGTACGAAAGATGTTTTTCTCTGGAGATCCTTGTACAGTCCCACACTTAAGATATGCATTGTGGTACAATTGTTATTATTAAAATTTTACAGTCAATAAGCTAACCAGTCAGCAAGTCTGTCTTTGTTTTTTTTATAAATAGTATCAGTTGTCAGCATCGGTTATACCAATATTGTGACTGTCCAATATTATTTGTGTTCTGTTTTTATGTTAGGGATTCACCTACTTCCGCCAACTGTTATAATTGTTACCAAAGTGTGAGCTTCATTTTTTCCATTAAATCCACAGTGCCACAAGATGTTTTTTCATGATACCTTTACAATTATTTACCTGTATTTTCAAGAAAATACAAATTAGGGATTGTTATAGATCCCTTTCAAAATTTTCCATTAGAGTTCATACTCCAAGTACTTTCTGTAAACAAATGTATATACATGTTATATAGAACTTACTCCTAATACCAAAAGTGTTATTTTTCGCCTCCTTTTATAGTAATTTCTAACATGAAAAATAATTCCCTTACTTTATGAATGTTCTCTTTGCAAATGTCCCACTTGGCAATTACACATTGTTTTCTTTTGTCTGGTAGCAATTTCTCAAAGTCCTGTCTTCAAATTCCTAATTGGTATATGAAGATTTTGCTTTGTTAAAGTGTTCGGATCCATTAACATTAAATACACATGTCCATTCATTTCGTTTAGAAGTTCTTATCTGTTGAAAGAAACCTAGTAGGTGTAACTTGTCATGTAAGCTGTGTGATTCTTAATGGTGTTTGTAAGCTAATGAGTGTGACTTTGAAAGGCCTTTTAAACTGAGCAGGAACACACTCGGCATACATTTAGGACTAAGCATGTCTATGAATGTGGTTTTTTACTTTAAGTTGCACCCATGTTGGTAAAATCAAACACAAACTTTGGACTATAACAAGTTTATATGTTAGCTGCCATCTTAAAATGTGACTGCATTCGTTTTTCTAAATATCATTTTAAGCATCAGTACTAAATAGTTATTTAATGAATGATTTAAACAAAGGATATATATTAAATAATATATGATGCCGACATCTAACTGTGTGGTAATACTTTCATCTAACCCAAATATTTTCATGGAGCCAGATGTTGTATCATATATCATTTAATATTTAAGAATATTAGACTAGCTACTCTGCAAGTAGGCATTTGTTTTAAGTCCTTCACCTCCTGGCTACTCTATTCTCATAATACATAGGCCGAAACTTTGGAAACTAAAGGTCTTAAACCTACCGTGAAGAGTCCATCCCTAAGCTAATCCAGAAGGGGAAAAAAACAGGTCACTGTTGCTGTGAGTTCTCCTTCCAGAGCTACTCAGTCTGGACTTTTCCTTCTGCCTATCTGCTTTCGCGTTGGGACTGCAGGACGTCTCTTACAGAGTGGTTTCATCACCTTCAGAGGACGCAACAGGGCATGCCAACCTTTATGGATGAGCTTCTCCCTGCCTTTCATTTCAGGATTCACCAGAGATATTCCTCGATCTTGACAGTTTTCGGTGGACAATTGGCCTGCCCTGAACCATTACTCTCAAAGCTTTCACAGCAGGCCCCAACTGGACCTTTACCTTCTTACGCTTCATTATAGGCAACTCCTGCAAAGTGGATTCGCAACAAATCGCTCCTGGACCTTGGCCTTTTTAGTCTTCACAACAGGACCCCCCTGAACCCTGGCTGGCCTGGTCTTCACAATAGCTTGAATGGGTATCTTCCCCTAACCCAATCCACTGTCCTTGTCAGGCAGTCAATAATATGTCACCATCCTGTCATGGGTCTGGATTTACTCTTCTCCCAAGGGTTGCTGTTGATGAGCCTTTGTTTGTGGCTTGCCAGTTCCCCAAGGCTTCTGGAAGGTGCTTGACTACACCTTCAGGAAGCAAGACTCCCCACCCTCCTCCTCGCTGGCTCCACATCTTATCCACTCCCAGTTATTCTCTCCAGACCTTCAGGGTGTGGACTGCCTTCCTCCAGGCAGTGGTGGCATTGACGGCATCACTTCAGATTTTTCCCAGTCCGTCAGCCTCTCTGTCAGTCTTCCTCCAGCAATCTCTGTGTCATGGGAGAATCGATCTGCATGTCGGCATGAGCCGGTATTCTCTGCAGAGCTGTTCTTTTACCAGCCCTTCTATTCACTATGGGTTGGGGATGATCTCCTGAGTCTTCAACTGATTAGTTATTCACTGGCCTTCTGTCAATTCCCTCTGGTGATTGGTTACTCTTGTGGAGATTTTTAATTGCACCTATTATGCTGTTATTAGTGAAGCCAGCATTAGTTCATTACCTGAGAGGCTACTCTTTTAAATAAGAGGGAGCTTTGGATGTGTACCAATTATGTACCTTTCTTTTTCATAATCCCTTATCCTTTCTCTTCCCCTGACTTCGGCCTTTGTTCAGCATGTGTGGTTCATTTGACACGGAACACGGCTGAGTCCACCCGTCGGGACGTCGTAGTTGGTTGCCGGCCCCTTTGTTGACAGTAGAGAAAGAGGTTCCATAGTGGTGACAGGCGGGCAGAGATTTCTTACCCCCTGGACCCTATGGGGTAAGTGGAACACAGTTTGTGAACAGGGAACGCGGTTGAGACCGGGTTGAAGTAGCTTCACCTAGGCAACCTGGAGTAAAGGTCTCTCCCTGGTCTATAGAGGTTCGCATGAGTGACAGGAATGGTCTCAAAGTCGGATCTGACATCAAACACACTTATTCAGCACAAGAAACTGTTCAGGTGTGGCAAGACATAGCTTGCACGAATTTGTTTTAGCTATAAGTGGTTGTGGCACTTGGAGCACAGCGAGCAGCCACAAGTGTGGCTAGATGATATTAGATCCAGTCCACCTTTGTGGACTGTGGGCACTCAGTTGGTGGCATGTGCACACCTGTGGGGGAGCTTGGTGGGACACAATGGGCGGGACACTGGCAAAATGTGCAGTGTTTATGCACACTTATTTAAGGACATGGTATGCGAAAGTTCACTTGTGTGCACCAGGGTGGATGTGTTCAAAGATGCTACTTTTTGGACATCACTGTATTCGTTATGTGTTATTTTATTTATTTTTTTGTGGGGTTTTTTCTTTTTCTTTTTTTCCTTGTCATTTTAATTTTTCCTTTTTGACGGAAGCAATTCTTGTGTGTAATTGTGGTTCTACGTTATTTTGCCGCGGGATTTTTTGTCGTGGGACTTCATTGTTTTTTTTTGGGGGGGGGAGGTTGCCCCCACCCCCAACCGCCCCCCTTTTTTTAAAAAAATTATTCCCTTTCACTCACAAATATTTATTTAATTTTTAACCCCTCCCCCCCCAAAAAAAACGATGATTTTTTTTTCGATAAAAAAACGGCAATGAAAAGTCCCGTGACGAAAAATCCCGCGACAAAAGATCGGTATACCGTAATTGTTTATGATGGCCCCGATGAAGTCGGAGGTTCCGATGAGAGGAAATTGACCTAGCCGAAACTTGAGTTCGCCAACTTTTTAGTATTTTTTTGATTGGTGTTTTGACCGGTGGACTTTAGTTCTCAATAGATGCATTGTGCATCGGGGTATTAATTTTTTGAGCATTGAGCTATAGAAAGAAAGCAAATGCCAGCCAGGATTCATCACTGTGATTTTATTTGTTAATTTGATGTTTTTGAACTTCTAGGTTTTCAGCATTTTTAGGTGAATGTGTGATTGAGAAGAGGGTGAGGTGTGCAAGCAGTTTGTGTTACAGAGTAAACTGATACTTGAATTGCTCATTTACATGTGAATGTGTTCATGTTTTTGATATTGAATTTTTTCTAAAATTGGTGTACATTAGACATTGTGCATAGTTGTCTTCATTCATTGTTTATGCATTAATACATTTTCATAAAATAGACAAAGTACTTTAATTTTAAATAAAACATATTTTTTCAAGAGTCATCACTTTTGTTTATTGTGGATTGACCCCCTGCACCCTTTTAGGGCCCTTGTAAGACTCCAAGAATAGAAGGAGGAGACCTCATGTGTTTGCGTTTTTATCCATGTCAGATAGCCTTTCACACCAAAAGACCATAATAATGGTGAGCAGTGTCCTTTACAAAAGCTACTAACATACCAATAAGTAGACCACAAGAAACTAACTTGATTCTAGGAAAATGTAGAGATTTTTTTTAAGGCTTTTGCCTCTGAAAGGCTGGTTGGGGCTGTGACGGTCGATTACATGTCAACTCGCTCTGCCACTCCCCTACCAAACTATCCACTTGGGACAGCTGCATATTTCACTATAGTTCCTTGGTCTGTAGTTTGTATTTTATTGTTAGTTTCATAGCCTAAATCGTTCATGTACAAGTTGCATTGAGAGAAACTTTCTCCGAGTTGGCACAATCATAGCAAATATATTGAAGAATTGTGACTTAGAAGATTTTTCCCCCCATATAATAGCAATCTTTTTGCAAAAACATTTACTGCCTTGAGCAATCATAAACAGAATACTTATTGTGCCTTCTCAATTCACCCAGCCCAAACTAATAACCCATTAATGGTAGGTTTCTCTTTTCACTTTTTAATATGGTCTGACAAGCCTTTACTCAGTCAAATGCTACTTCCTTCCATAGAACAGTGGTCACACTGAAAACAAGGCCGTTTCTAGGGGTGGGCGAACCGGGTAGTGGTCCAGGGCACAGCTAGGGGAAAGGACACAGCACGGATAGACAGTAAACTTCTCACCTAAGAGAGCAAAAAGCCTTTTTCATACAGACAATTTACAGGCATGTGCAACACGCTGACTGAGGCAGACGCCTCACAGATCATATTAATACACCCTCAACAATGCAGCCAAAGGCTTACTATTCTGCTCAATGCTTTTTAAAAGAAGGCTTGCACTTCCCATGAATTTGCAGTTTTTTGTAAAAAATAATTCTCAAACTGCCACACAAACATGGACTGCATACTTCCGACTTAGGGACACTGCTATGCCTCAATTAAAGGAGTGGGTCTTATGGTGGACTAAAATAGACCTTTGTTTTCTTTGCTGGCTTAATCAGACACTGCCTACAGGCTCAGGCAAATGGCCAAAGGAAGAAAGGTATAATATGGGGAGGGGAGGAATTGATATACAGTTATGGACGTGTATGTGGTGACTAGACTCATTTTCTTCTAGGTGTGATGTTTTAGGGTGATCAAATGAGTGACTCGACATCATCTGGAAATCATTGTTTTCTAGTATGTTAATCCAGCTGCAAATTTCTCTGCGTTATACACAGTGTTTCCAAGATAATTCTTTTTTTTGCTTGTAGCCACTAGCCAATGTAGGGTTCTCGGAGCTGTGTTCTCTTTTAGTGAGTCCGAGAAGTTTTCTTGCTGCTACCTTCTGTATTTGCTGTAGTGTTTTAGTAAGGTAGTTTGGCATTCCGAGATAGATGCTTCTGGAGTAGTTTATTATTGGCATGACGAGGGAGATGATGGCGAGTGTTCTATGTGGGACGGTGAAGAAAGGTAGTATCCGCTTGATTGTGTTTAGGTGGAAGAAGGACTTTTTTATTACTGCATTGACTTGCAGTTTGAGTGTTAAGATGTTGTCCATTAATATTCTGAGGTTTCTAACCACTTTGGAAGGTTCCTGTGAATTTCTCATTTTGGTAGGCCATGGAATGTGGCGTTGGGTCGTTGGGCGTGATCATGATTTCTGTTTTTTCTGGGTTGATATTAAGCCTATTTGTACTCATCCAATGGTTTATTTTTGTGGAGTAGTTGATAAGGCTTGGGTCTTGTTCTCCACTAGAGTTTATTTTGTAGATGATTTGTGTGTTGTCTGCGTAGTTGTAGCAAGTGAGGCCATGTTTTTTGACATAGTTGATGAGAGGGTTCATGGGGAGAGTGATGAGCCTTGTGGAACTGTGTAGGTTATTGTACGGGGTGCTGAGTTGAAGTGTTTTAGCCGCGTTGTTACTGTTCTTTCTCCTAGAAAGGATTTTAACCATAGTAACGCTGTGTTGCCGATTCCCATTTCTTCACGTCTTTTGATAAGTGCTTTGTGGTGGACTGTGTCAAAGGATGCTAATGCATCTAGCATTAGTGCTGAGGTGACGACGAAATCTGCATTGGTTTTTAGATCATCCCATATAGATAGTAATGCTGTTTCCATTCCTCTTATACAAATGGGAAAAGGCACTATATAAATGACTACCACAATACAACGCAATCGGTCTGAGGCCAGCTTGTGCCTGGTATAGTATCCGACTGTTTTCTACAGCTTCCAGGATTTCTTCTTAAACATAGCTTTCTACGAGTTTTGCTGGATACAGGATGTTTGAAATTGGTCGGGAGTTGGTTTGGTGTTCTGTGTTTCCCTATAGGTTTTTAAGGAGTGGCTTGATGTATGCTGATTTGAAGGCTTAGCACATTTCCTGTTGCTAGTGAATGGTTGGATGGTTTGCAGAAGTATTTTGCAGGTGTTTTTTGGGTGAGTATGGTCTTGTACATGTTTGGTGAGCAAGGATCTATTGGTGAGCCGGTTCTGTTGCTTTTGTTCGCTATTTGCGAGTACTTGTTTAGTCTTGTAGTTGGCTCCGGCATTGGCTGGTTAGGGGAGTTGTTGGTGTTCATGGGCATGCTCTCAATGACTTGCTAGATGTTTGTGATTTTTGGTCTGCAAGGTCATTGCAAAGTTTTTCTGAGTGTGTGGGTATGCTATTGCAGGGAGTTCAGTTTCTTAGTTCGATGAAGTTGAACATCTCTTTCTGGGTGTTGCCTGCGTTTATGATGCTGTCGTAATATATTTCGTTTTGCTTTAAGTATTTCGGCTTTGTATAAGTTGTTTGTCTTTGGCATGTTTTTCTTTCTGCTGATCGTGGTTTTTCCTCCCTTCTTGTTGTAGTTTTTTGTATCGGGGTTCTTGAGTGGTGTGCATGTTTTTGGCCAGAAATTAGCATTCTATGCCCAGGTAATCGTGCCATTTGCCAGCTATTGGCATCACATGCTAATACCATTTTCTAGCTATTGTCATTCTATACTTGGGTATTCTCACCATATGGCAGATTTTGCCATTACATGCTCATGCACGAACCGCATTTTTCAGGTGTTGTTATAATTTGTCTAGATACTGAGCTCGTGGAACATGAGTGATTCATCTAATAGCCTACCTACTTCTCTGGACCTGCCCAATAGCCCTTTGAAGCAGCATCAAAGCGCTCTTTGTAAACTAACATCACTTAATTTATTTTATTTAGGTTAGGTTACACAGCACCAAAAGGTACTTTTGCGGCAGAAACATTGAGGAGACTGTCATTCATTTAGATAATAAATTAACTTGAGATAACGAACATTTATTTCTGTTGGGAATATTGTTGTGTACGTTGTTTACTTATTACTTTTAAGAAGGAGGCAGCCCATTATTTAAATTGCAATGACTCGATATAATAATGTTGGAGTGGGAGTGTGGTATGGAGTAACAGCAGACCAGCAAGGGGGGAGTGGTGGGAAGGCATATGGTTGTGTTTAGCCTTGGGCGCGATATTGTCTAGAAATCGCACTAACCACAAGAACATCCTCACATATGAGCACGCATGCTATACTTTACTTCCATCCTAGGTAGGTGTTTAGGGTTAGGTTCTTCTTTGACATATGTCAATTGATAAATCATTTTTAGAAAGCCACATTCACCCCCAACCGAAGGGCTTTGCTGATGTGCATGCGTTTTTACCACTTCGCGCTGCTGTCGCTCGCAGGTAGACAATTCAGCACGGGTGATGAGAACCCCTCTCTTCCATTGAGTTGGCATAGACTCGGGGAGGAGCGTAGTGCCCAGTGCTTGTTTTCTATTGTCAGTGTTCGAAGTGGGTGGGAGCGGCGGTGCTCCTCGACTTTTTACTTAAGTTTTACTGTTCCTATAATTTTATTTTAAAAAGAAACCGTTCCGGAATGGTTTTGTTTTCAAATAAGCGTAGGAAGAAGTTGAAACTAGCACTTACAGTTCACTGCACTTTCCCCTTAAACAGCAGATGCATGTGTTTTGGAGTTTGTATTGTGCATGGGAGCAGGGGTGGCATTGGGGTTTGTGGGGAGCAGTGCAGGCCAGTAGGGAACATAGTTCCACTCCTTCTTTTCGTACACTTCGACCAATGGCTTTCGTCCTTTCTGCAGCCCTGCATTGGGCGCATGCACATAGCTGGACGAAGCCAGGACTTGGCTGGTCCTTGGGTCGGCAGATGTCAGAGTCTCTGCGGTGTACCCTGCAGGTGGTTTCAAACTCTGTGTGGCCCTGCCTGTAAAGCGAAGTCGGAGCATTGCTGGCAGGGCCACCGTGGTTCTGGCACACCCTGCTGCAAGTTTCTTTTCTTGTTCTTGGCATATCTTTGTTAAAAAAGGACTTCTATTGAGCACCACATGTTGTTTTTCCTTTTTTAGGGGCGAACATCTTTTATTATTCGTTCGCCATCTAGCTTAATTACTACGAAAGGTCCATACACGATTTAGGTTGGTGGACAAAAGTTAGGTTTGATGCGAGGGATTACGACCCCTATATTGCTGCTTGCAACCAACATGCACCCCTTCACTTTTGCTTGAATCAATCTTGACTACTAATAACATACGCCCAGTTTCCCTATATATCTGATACGTTTAGTAACCAATTGTTTGTCCATACTACAACAAACTGTCAGCTGAATGCCTCTATCATGGTTTGCCTTCAAATGATGCATGCTCCATCATGGCAAACCACAAGGCTTACGCCTGCTCCTTCTACACCACCGCAGTAGGCGGCCTGCAAACCATCACTACAAATCCTCCAACGACTATGCACACATCCACATTTGTTCCCACCCACCACACTTCCCCTTCCAATTCAACAGCACATCACATGCAAGGAAGAAACCCTATTTTACAGCTGCCGGTGCATAACCTCGCCAGTTCTCCAATTATTTTCACTGAAGCCCAATACTGTCCTCCATTACCTAATTCTTCGCTCATCGACTCGCACTTGGCTTCCCCACCACTCTTGGGAGAGGGAGGGGTCCAATCCCTTCTTGCATTGCTTTTGGGGTGGCGGGCTGGGAGATGAGATGCCATGACAGGACAGGCTGATTGGATGCCAGGGTACACCCTGCGCAGTGACATTACATGATGCACAGGTAAGAATCTAAAGGGCAGATGCCTGGTGGCTTGCCTGGATGAGAGGACTGTGGCTTTATATTCAGCTTCTGTGAAAGGCTCAGTGTCTGGTCGACTGGGCAGGTTTTCTGTGAAGATTACTCCCCCAAAAAGGACCAAACCACCCAAGGAAGTGCCCAGGAAGAAGAGTGAGGGGGGAATTACCTTACCCAGGCTTTTAAAGATTCCTACATGCCCTCCAATCATCAAGGTTTTATTCAGGGCTTTTTGCAGCCTCATCTACTGAGACACACTCTGAAGCATCCACAAGTGCACCACCTAAGACTAATTACCCATTGTGGACGAAAGCATTGCGAGCCATTCGTCGTCGATAAAGTAGCCAGCTGTGGAAATGACAGCTTCTATGTCCCTTTTCATTTGCTATGTAGTATATGCATTTTAATTTCCCCACTGTATTCAAAGTATTGCACAACTTCATTTTCAACAGTAATGGGCGACTTTCATTGTTCCCATATCTATTTTCCCCTGTGTCCCCTGCACTTTGTCGGGGGTTGTGGACTGAAGCCATGATCCCTCCAAGAACCAGTTCTACCTGTTGCTCAGCTGCAGCCTAGAATACCTTTCAATTCTTCCTCCCACTCCCCTTTGTCTTGTCATGAAGCCTCTCTGAGCTCTGCAAAACGAGTTCAACTTGTTGTGTCCATCATGGGTCGGGGGCTCTGGAAAGCCACTTGTACCTATAATTATCTTTTCTGACCTGGGAATCGCATAGAATTCCTGAAAATGTGTCCAGCCCTTCATCCCATCTCCCCTAGAAACCAAACACAACTTGTCCTGGCGACAACCATCCAAACACTTGCCTGGGTGGAGGGCTGGCCCTGCAGTGGGTGGAGAAACATCCTTGTATGAGCCTGTGGAGAAAGGACTGTGGACTGACTCTCTCTTCCTCTTGGTTGCTGGTGGTGGTGTGCTGACCGCAGGGCCAGGGGGCAGCAGACCTCAGGAGGCCCCTTCCACAGGTACCCTTGTCTTAGACTCCATCCTTCCCCTCTTTTTTTCCTCAACCTGCTCTATATTTCCAGCAGCAGGGCTCCTGGCGTGTGTGCGCCTGTGTGTGTGTCTGTGTGTGTGTGTGTGTCTCTGTCTTTCTCCTTTTCTCTTTTGCCTTCTCTCTTTCGCTCTAGTGTGCGCTCTCTCGCTGGGTACCACCTTTCTCATTGGGCACCCCATCCCCGCTCTCTTGCTTCCTTTCTCTTTTTGTCCTCCCTCTCTCAGCCCTCTGTCTCTAGCACCCCCCGCCCCGCTCCCACTTCCTCTCCAACCCTTCCCTTCAGGTCCCCTCCCCCTGCATCCAAGGGAACTCCCCAGGCCCGGTGTTCCATGCCAGTGTGTGTGCCTAGCTAGTCCAGTGCATCTAATTTATCTTGTTGTCAATGAGTTTACTCCTCTTCCTGTAATAAATGTGTTCCTGGTATCTACAGAGACTTTGGTGCCTTTATTGTGTTCCCCCTTTTCAGTGCAGCTTGCCTGTTCTTAACGGAGGGGGGACCCAGTTCGTCTGCATACACAAAACACCTCCAACGGATCTGTTGACTCCCTTGTCCAAATCTGTGGGCCTGTCTGGGGTCTCTCTCATGGCCTTCCCCATTTTGGCCCGCCTCCCTCTTCCACACAGTGAAACCGAAACATCCTACAAAGTCGTCCACGGCTCCCTCTACGACAACTGCACTGTTGACTGCCACATCGTTGACAAGACTGTCAGCTACCCAGTTGATGATCAACCCATCAACGACCCTGATGATAACAGAGCAAGAAGCATGGTCATAGACTCCTTCGATGGTCACAACATGAATGTCAATTCCGATTGACCACCTCATCAAAATCCAACTCGTCGAAAGCACCTCTGTCAACTATCTCATTGCAACTAGAGCAGACACTCGCAGTATGCCTGTGACAAAAGGGCTTAACACTATGCCTCAACCACCTAGATTAAGGTGAATGCAAGAAGAGCGCACTGAACGATAAAACAAACGACTTTGGCTGTCTGGAGGAACGCACTGATGCTGCAGCAACTACCTCAAGACCACTTGTCCCTGGATATTGTTCAAACAATAAAAGCTGTGATGACAGAGCTGAATACAAGGGTATCAGTTGTGCCCCTAGAGCGCTGCCTCCTTAGGCCTCCCGACAAGCTCTCCATAAGTACCCAAACTTGGGGTCCCAGACAGAAACTCTTATTCTGTTATTTTCATTATAGGGCTGCGGGTCCCAGACTCGCAGCATATTCTCAGGGTCCCGGACCCTCTTAGTGGGCTCATTGTTGTGATGAACCCTGCAGAGTCATCACTGATTCCCTGGTAATGGTCTCCCACCACATGGCCAGGGGACGACAGCTGCTACCTGATCCTGATCCTGACCCTGGAGTTTGTATTATGAGGGAGGATCATGTGAGAGGGGATAACTACCGAGAGGAGGTGGTGACTCCATTAGGAGAAACACAGTATTCCTCCTCATCCCCCCTTTGGAGGAGCGCCCTATAACACCTAAAGTACTAATAGCATACTGTCATTATGAGCAGAATACCGTTCACACTTCAAATGCACATAATTCTTATTTAACATCAAGTTACTCTGTTTTTCTGTTTGACAACAATCCTGCGGACTACAAATCCCACAATGCCTCAAGTACTGAGACGAAGAAGAGGAGGAAGGAGTTAGTAAGGACTGAAAGAAACCTCGGGTCAAACGCGTGGGCGAATTGTTATGGTGGAGATCAGCTGCGCGGGGCATTAAAAAATGGCCTGCGTTTTCAAATGTGTCGGAGAGCCGAACAGCAGAGGCAAAGCGGAAAGCAGACCCGTGAGTGAAGGCAGACTCACGGAAGGAGCCGTACAGTTGGTAGGCAGAGGCTTTCAGGCTGCTGCTTGTCAGCCTTCCTTGACAGTGTGGCAGGAGACCCAGGGTAGCGTGGCAGGCACCAGGTAGGAGCCACATCAGAACCGGCAGCAGCAGAGATGCTGTGCAGAGAGCAGTGATTCCAGGAAACACCAGCTTCACTGGCAAGTAAACTCGAAGCTGGCTGGGAAACTGGAGCAAGGTCTGCAAAGCACAAGATGATTTTTCCAAGAGAGGCCTTTACCTCAGCAGGGTGCAGAAACCGGTGAGTTGGAACAATGATAGTGGGTACTCAGGGGTGAAACGACAGGCACAGAAACAATTGAAAGATTATGTTGAATACCGCTTAAGTAAAGGAGAAAGACTGAATTTGCACACATCCTCATGCATGAAATGTCAAGATTGGGGCAAAGGTGATTACAAGCAGATGAAGTTTAATGGAGAAGTTGAATGGCAGAATGTGTACAAGTCTCTATATTCGAGAAACCAATATGGGGAAAGTTGGAACAAGCATAAGGAAATAAAAATTGGTGAAGAAGTTCTCTTGAGCAAGTCTCCATATATGAAATGCCAATATGGGGAAGATTGGAACAAGCAGTATGTAAAGCCGATAAAGTATAGACGGTGCAGGAGTACAACTGTGCTATACTAAAAGAATCAGAGCACATTAAAAGAAGCCCTGTTCATCAGGCAGTTAGCCTTTGGGGAAGAGCTACCTAAGAAGGAGACTATACCAGGGGATTTGCAAGACCCAAGGGGGGATTCCTGGCAAGGGATTATAACAGGTAATCCCTGTGAAGTACATGAAAGGAAAAGACATTGTGAATAAGATACCTGCCACTAGAGTATACCAGAGGTGCTAAAGAATCTACTGAAGGATTCCTAGCAGGTGACCATAACAGGAAGCTATCATCAGGACATTCTGATATAAAAGAGACACGTGTGCCATCCTTGGAAAGATACTGTGTGGAAGAGACACTTTTGCCATCCTTGAAGCGTTTGTTGTATAAAAGAGAAGTTTTTGCCAGCTTTGAGAAATTGTTGCATGGAAAAGACATTTCTACCATTGTTAAGACGACATTTCTTTGGAATTTGGAGACACTTTTGCCATCTTTCCTATATTAATCCAGGGGAAGGGAAATGTCCTGTGGATCCACGAGCGTTTCCTTGGGAGAAACCACTTTTTGTTGGACATATTTATTTTCTTTACATTTGAACACTTTTTTGCTAACCCTCTATCGGAGACCATTTACCTTACCCGTCTTAATTGTTTAATTTCTAGTGTGAGGGTCAGATATATTTTGGACACAAGGACAGTTTACTTAATTTTGACGACAAGACGCAGATTGATAGTTTCCTAGGTAGGGAAACACTCCTTAGGATAGGGAAAGCGAGGCCTTTATCCCAACCCCTCTTCTTTTAATAGCGATGTCTGATGTTGAGAAGACTACCACTTTGTGTCTGCCTCTCATTTCTGACACCTCACACTGTACTTGCTCCCCAGCTTCCCCGGACCTGTAGTCCCTATAGGCCTGCCCGCGTACCTTCGTGCTTGGTTTGTGTTGTACCTTCGTGCTTGGTTTGTGTTTTCCGAGTTCAGCGTTCAGGCGCTTTGTTTCATCGGTCTCTTCTTCACCTCTCCCGAAGCACCTTTTCTTCAGCTGGCGCCTCCCGAGATCCTGGAATGCCCAGAGGGTTGTTTGGTCTATGACATCCGTAGTCCTGCTGTCCTGGACTACGCTTGTCCTTCTCTCTTCTCTGTGCATGGCGATGGCTCTCCCGTCTTGCAGTCAGTGCTATGTCGTCGCTGGCAATTCCTCTCAGGAGAGGAGCTTTCCCTCACCTGTTTTCCCTCATCTGTTTTTAATGAGTTTGTCCCAATCAGACTCAGCAGGAGACTAGACCGCTCAGCACAGTTCTCTGGATCAATTTTCATAATCCTTTCCCTCTTCTTCGTCCCAGTACTTGTATCACAAATAAATAGACGGCCAGTTGGAGTCTCTTGTGTTTATTTTCTTAGATTAAGGCTGGCTTATTATACAATAGAAGATATTAGCACTGTTTGTAACAAGCGAATGGGGTTCGGTGTTGGTAAAGAGGAAGGGAGTGAGTGACAAAGCGGATACCACGTACTCTGCGAATGGTCCTCCCTAATCACATAAGGGGCTTCCTCTGCCATGTGATCCTCTCCCTGTGCACCACCGTGAGGGGGACTATTGTAACGTGGATGTATCACCCTGCCCCATTGTCACGGCTTGCTCCCTTCGCTCCCGTTCCCGTCACTTGGGGGCATGTTTTTTTTTTTTTCCCTACTGGACATTTCCTCTGAACCTTATGCTACAGTGCAGTGATGAATTGGGAGCGCTAAAACCTTATTTTCCAAGTTACTTCCCTTCCGAATCCATTCCAGGTTTTTGGCAGCCAGCATGCTACGTTAATCTAATGACTATGCTTCCCAGAATGCCTGGCTCACTGCCTCACCTCCTCCCTTGCAGGACAAGGTTGGGTGGAGGATAGGCAACACCTGTGGCTGCAGGTGCAGCAGGCGGCACACCTGAGCGGTGTGCTCGTTAAGGAGCTTTAAAAGCCTCAGTTTACTTCAGTCCAGCGCTGGTCATTGTTGCAGTGTTACTGGTGTGACTGGTCCCTAGATCCTGGTTCCTAGTTTTTGTGCCTGGTTCCTAGTTCTTATTTCTGGTTCCTCTGCCCTGGATTTTGAATTTATGTGCTTAATTGATTTCTGCTTTCTGGATTTCCCTTTCTGTCTTCCTCTGTCTGCAGGCAGCCTTTCTCTGTGCTTTACCCTTTGATGCTGCCCAATTTGCCTGTGTTCTCTGTTTCTTTGAAGCTGTCCTTTGCCACTGAAGAAACTTGATGCATTAGTCTTTCCCTTTATAGATTTAGCTTCCTGCCTTTTCTCCTTGGATGGGTGGGAAAGGTTTCCTTTTGTGATATCATTTTCCCTGCTCCTTACTTTCTATTGGGATCCATTCCATGTTTTCCATTGCACTTCTGCATTTATTTCCCATTGATTATTAGGTGTGGGGTGCTGTTGTAACTAGTCCCAGTGTGAATGCCCTTTGTTTTCCTCACTATTCTATAATCACTATTCCTACTTGCCCCTTGACTAGGGTCTTATGTATTTAGTTTCCTCCACCCATTGCTGTTATAGCCTTCAGGGTCCCTGTTTGATCAACTGGGTTCGTGGGTTTACTGACATTCAAGTGGTCTTTCCGGTCCTCGTGAGTACTGTTTCTAAGTTCCTTATTCAGTAGCATCCAGAGTGTCAGCTCACAGATCCTGTCCTTGCTTGCCCTCTACGTGGGCTTAGCGCTGTCAGTATCTGTAATAGCATAGTGGGTAAGGAGTTTGCCGACTTTCCTTTCAGTCATAAGGAGGTTCTAAGTGCTTACCCCACATCCCTTTTCATATATTGGTATTATAGTTTCACTCTATTTGCACTCCTGGGTTTTAGTATACACAAGTCTTGGGTATTGTATGCACGTTGTTGGATTCAAAGTTGTTCACTGTGTGATTCCGTGCACATTTCCCTTGCCATATTCATTGCCTTCTTCCTTTCTTAACACCCATGGGAAAGGTCTCCTCCTAGGGGAGAAGGGACAACATACACAAATTGTCACATTAGTCACTCTCAGGTGATATAATATATCGGTACATACAGCGTGGAAGCTGTCGAGGCCAAGGATGGCAAAAATATCTTAAAATAAAGTTGCCTTAAATCAGTAGTAAATTAGCCTCTGTGTATCTCACACGCTCAAATACTTTCCAGTACTGCCTGTACTAATACTAGCATGCTAACATGTAGATATGTACCTACTTCTGAAAAACTGAGCAACAATAGTAATTACCAAGACAAAGGGTGCTAATGCAGTCTGTGCCTCTGCAAAAGATGGCTGTAGATGAACATGTGATTTGGTAAATTGCATGGGATACAGGTGTGGTTTTGATATGGGTGTTTTTTATTCCCTACTTTTGGATGTTTGAGTTCAGGGGTTTTCCAGGCAGTAAAAAGGCAGCTGATCTTGTCGACTGGGATATTTTTAGACCAGTAATAGTAGTGTTATGTTTTGCCAACCTTCGTTGTTTTGTTGTAGCATATATGTTTTGTGTGGATAAAAATTACCATAATGGAAAGCTGTTCGATCTATCTTATAGACCTTCTTCAGATCGGACAACGAAATGCGTTGCCGATCTGGTTTGAAGAGCCCAACACACAAGTGCAGGCGGCAACAAATCGGAATACACTGTTACTCCTTGTTTTCTGTTTTTGTTTGGGGTATTCAACTAAATCTAGTGAGTGAAACCGAGGTGCACAGATTATCGGGTTGGTTGTGTTTGGTTATATGATGGCTGTATCTTGCAGGTGATGGCTTTTTATATGATAACGCACTTTAAATACAAATTAATACAAAGTCTACATGAGGCTGTACTGGGCAAAGGAGGCTTCGCATCATATGGTTCTACCTCAGTGTGTGAGGTTGGGCATTTATTTATTTAATTTATCGTTTGCCTGTTAGGTGCTTATACAGGAAGTACATACTGTTTCAAAGCGCCCACAGGGCAACAAGGAGGGGACAAGGGGGGGGTGTAAATACAGGGGGAGAGGAGAGAAAACCCTACTATGCCATGTGAGTGTTCAGAATGTGCAAGTGCATAACGGAGGGGGAATGGGATCGGTGCTGTGGTGCTCATGGGTGAGCAATAAATGAAGTGCAATGTAAGGTAAGCGCGAGTCTCCAGGGTGGAGGGTGAGCCGAGGCAAGTGCTGAGGATGAACAGAAGCTGGGGGGGAGTTTGGGGTGGATTTAGTGTGGGAGGTCAGGGCCCAGTGGATGCATAAGGGCCCTGAATACCAAACAAGCAACTGTGAGATTAGCATAGGAGAGTGGGGGGGGGTTTAGAGGTAAAGAGGAAAGTCTTGTGGAGCTTCTGGAATTTACAAAAGTCCAGCTCAAGACAAAGAGGAAAGGGGAGGATGTTCCAAAGAAGAGACCCAGCTGAGGAAAGAGAGCGACCTCCTGCCCTATGTTTAGCAAAACACTTTACACATAAAGAGTTAGTGCCAGAGGAGCGCAGGGGACAAGAGAGGGAATATTTAGTAAGAGAGTTACAGATAGTGTGGTCCCTGGCCCCAGGAAGCCTTGTGGGTGATACAGAGTAATCTGAATTTAATCTGTGAAGCAACCGGGAGCCGGTAAAGACTTTTTAGGGCAGCAGAAATGCGGTCCCTGATCTTGAGGCCAAGGATAAATCTCGCTGCCCAATTCTGGATTAGCTTTAGAGGACACAGAGTGGAAGAAGGAAGATTAAGGAGGAGAATACGTCTCCTCAATGCCCGGGATGGACAGAGTGCTAGATAGGGTTGCATCCTTTCATAGGTGTAAAGAGCATCTGTTACAAAGGTATAACTTTTTAAAGAACCCAAATGGTTTAGGTTTTCACACCATTCCCATAAATCCAGATGTTTAATGAGGCGCCGTCGGAGAGTGGAACTATCTTTACTCAAAATAGGAATCCAGCCAATTACCTTAAAAAGTGAGGCTATTCCCCTGCTAAGCCCAGACTTTGTTTCCGATCTCCGGATCATGCTGCCCAAAGTATTTAATAATGGATTTGAAGGCCCATTCATCAGTTTCATAATTTGAATAGTTTTCTTCAGAACCATAGATTTTTGGGAGTGTATACCTAGTTCCAATCTCAAGATAGCCATGGGGAAACAACTTGGTAGGCCCAATAGCTTTCTCCAAAATCTACCCTCAATTGATTGTATCCAATCAAGGTCGATTTCCATTAACCTCTCCAGACCATAGGTGACAGCCGGGATAATACCCAGAAGGGAATAGCCCGCCCTTTTCCTAGCAAACTGACTAATCAGTGCTGTAAATTGCACAGCCTTTCTTACCCAGGTTTCAATGCAGATTTTATAACCCCTTCTACATTTGAACTCTGTCACCAAGTATTTATATACTGGAGTGTAATCTCAGTATTAGAAATCAGAAGTCTAGGACTTGCTATTGTCTTTGCTGTAAATAGCATAATTTGGGTTTTATCTTTTGTTAATGACTATTGGATTTTTCTCTGCATAATCCCACAGGCCTCTGGCAATACGGTGAATACCGTTGAAAGTGTGGTCCAACAAGACTAAGTCGTTGGCATATGCCAGGACCTGACAATGTCGGTCACCAATTAAATTTTCAGGGAGCAGGCTTTAATCCAGGCCAGATAGTCTGGAAGATCAAAAAGGTTATACAAAATTGGTGCCGTAACGCAACCTTGCTTAACTCCATAATTTTGCATAACAGGAGGCGTCATTGTTTGCTATTGTCCAGCCTAAGGCAAACCATATTATTACTGTGGAGCAATTTCAGGATATAAAGAAGTCCCAGAGGACAGCCTAAACGATCTAATTTCCTCCATAGCAACTCTCTCCTGACAATGTCAAAGGCTGCTTTGAGGTCGACAAAAATGACATACAAAGGGGTCCTATTTACTACTTGTGCCTGTTCAACCATATGGTCAAGGAGGAGGAGATTATGGACCGTAGAATACTCAGCACGAAAACCACTCTGGAATTTATCCAAGATGTTTTTGTGTTCGGCCCATTGTTGAAGTTCTTTAAGTAAAAATGAAGCAACCAGCTTCCCGGAGGAATCCAGCATCGATAATGACTGTTACCTGGATATAAGGGAGAGCCTTTCTTCAGTATCGGGACTAAATAGGCAGTTTTCCAGGAAGTCAGATTTTATCTTCCGCAAACACCTTGTCAAACAATATTTTAAGTAAGAAGGACCAATAGAAGGAAAAATGGCGCAGAACCACATTAGCCAAGCCATTTGGGCTTGGTGCGTGGGAGGATTTCAAGCTCTTCATTTTCCTATAGATGTCCTCCTCCGTGATCTTGATTGCTGTCCCCTGTGGTTTGCGATCCGCCCCTCTGGGTATGGATCCCTGCGCAACTATATTGCGATCCCCCAGAAACTTTATCCATTTACAACTCATGATGGGTTTCATCATATTGTTGTTAGTGTTACCGCTGGCTTCGCCGAATATAGCCCAGATGCTGCGTGTGTTCCCACTAGAAAGAATAGTAGCCGTATTTTTACAGGCTGCATTATTATTAGCCCAGTGCCACCTTTTCACCCAGTTACAATAGACAAAGAAATACACCCGGAGGTTAATAGCTGCCGATTATCATGTGGTCAGCAGGTAGCCGAAATAATAAATGCCCATCGAAAAGCTACAAATCCTTCTTTGTCAGGTGGCTGAGGAGGAAGACCCAGTGTTTAAAAGGCAACGAGGTGATAACACTTCTTTATACCCCGAGGGAAGTGGCACTGGAAGGGCTCCAGCAAACGCAGCTTGTAAGGCAGGCGCTGCAATGCGCACATTTAAAGGCCCCAAACAAAAGTAGTATAAGAAGGAATACATTGCTGTGTTATAAGACTGCTAACTGGCAATATAGGGGCAGTTGCTGGGGGCCGCCGTCAAAGGTGAATTTCGCCTATGATGCCCGACCTGGGCAGGAGGCTGGGCCTGAGCACAGAATGCTTTTAACTGGGCAAATGAGACTTCTTTTTGGCTATTTCATGGCTGTATCAAGCATAGAACGAGTTGGTTTATGGAGTTGAATCCCGTAATTTGTCATGGCCGCAGTGCCATTAGTATGTGGTTGTTGTGAAACCCGCTTTGTATCTGCTTTAGTAGCACTTTTTTCTTTGATTAATCTTAAACTTAATGTTTGTTGATTAACTGGTGCCGTGGTCAAAGGCCACATGATTTCACTTCCTCTCTTGACATCTGGGTCAGAAGGTCTGTAATGCCACATACAGTTCCTCTGGGGTTTTGGTGAATGGAAGTCCCTGAGTGACGAGAATAGTGAGGTCAAGTGACTAATGCCCCACTTAACGGGCCTGATTCATGGAACGTTTTCCTATGGGATTGCGCCATTATAAAACAAATCCAGGCCCAATGTTCTGTTTCTGCAAATAATGATGTTGTGTAATCTGAATAAATAGGAGTGCCTCCACGTTTCTCTCAATTCATACACTTACTTTCAGGGCCTACTGTTGAAGCACAGGATTACCAGGTCGTCCCCAGTGTTAAGACATCAGTGGAGGGATTTGGGCGTTTTTGAGTTCCAACATTACTGTCGCTGTATGCTACATGCGCTGCGTCTGTCTAAGCGGCTGCACTGCATGTGGAACGTTGAAGGAACCATTTCTTTCCTTGATTTGGTCTACTTACTGATGGACACTGGGCTTCCACAAACGGGCCTACACCGGGAAAAGTGGAAACTAAGGGTCAAGTAAGGCTTCAGCAGGCAACACACAGTGCTTCAGCGGGGTGGTAAATTGAGGGGAGACGGCTCTCGTTAGGGGTGTAGGATTGCTTAGACCACGCTCTCCAACAAGAGCCGCCCCCATCCCTTGCATTCAAGGAGCTGGGGTTAAAGAAATGCCTTCGGGGGTTGCTGACCCTCCCAGGCAACCCTTTAACCACACAGCTTCTTGAATGCAATGGGCTGCCTGCTGCATGATGCCTCTTTATTCTGAAGCAGGAGGAGGGCTGTGTTAGCCAGCCTCTCCTTTTGTTTCTGAGTAAAGAGCTAACATGCAGTGGGACCCCTTTTAACCAAGCACGGTTAACGGGCTTCCTGCTGCATGTTGGCTCTTTATTCAGAAACAAAAGGAGAGGCTGGCCATCCCAGCCCTCCTCCTGTTTCTACATCACGCAAGTGCGGTGTGGTTACACAGCTGACTTCAGGTGTCAGCATTTCAGATTAGGGGGGGGGGCAATACCTTTTTTATTTTTTCTAATCTCAAATGCTGATGCCTGCAGGCAGCTGTCTAATCGTGCAGCCCTCGGCTAAACGGCTGCCTGAGAGGTCGGCCTGTCTGGGGCTAGTTGGGCTGAGTACTGGCATCTCAGAGACTACCAGGACTTTGCCTTGGCCCACTTAAACCCTGGCACACACTGCCGCTGGGGGAATGCTGATAAAACCACCACAACGCACTGTACAGAGGATCAGTTGATCAGTTTTGTAAGCCAATTTTTTGTGTTTTGCTATATTTAGCTGCCTAGGTTTTTATTACTGGGGCTGGGGACATAGTTTAGCTGGGGATATCCAGTAGCGGGAGAAATAATTATAATTTAACATTTTATAGCGCTACGAACCCTGAGGTATTTGAGCGCTGCTTATTACCCAAGGTTTGTGGTGCTCATTTAACGACCTCGGAATGATGAAAGGCTGCGTTTGGCCCTGCCGGGATTCAAACCTGCGTCATCAGGCTCTGCACAGATGTGAAAGCGAGCGCTTTACACGCTGTGCTATGGGACCGGCTGCATTCAAATGGATCCCTGTCCACCGTACGTGGTTTACGGTTTTACCAATGCCTTGGCTCCAGCAGTTACTCAATGGCCCCGATTCCAGGCCGATTCAAATTCACTTTTGTTTGCCTTGTCTACTTTTCCTGGATGAGTGCTTCACTTTTCAACTGTTTTTAGTTTTGGAACATTCGTGGCACTTTAGTGACACATAGTGTAAGTCAAACGTACTGCAGCGAAGTGTGGACGTTGGAGGGATGCATTTGGGCACCAACACAAATCCACATTTGGGTCGTGCCACTATTCCAGCCCTTCAAACTCCTTCCCTGCTTCAGCCATTAGTTGAGCGTATGTGCACAGATTGTTCTATTGCCGTTTCAGGTGTTGCTCTTCGGTGGGTTCGTGCATAAGTTGACCTTTTGGCTTTTATTTTAGTTTTACCTGCACGCATTTTCGTGCCTTGCTGTACAGAGTCGAGGACGGTGTTGCTTTCGTTCCTGGCCCTGGTTTCCCCCTTCATATGGTTTCCTCTTTGTACAATGGGAAATTACATGAAATTCACCCCTTATTGCATTACTAATTTATTATTTGTGTTTACGTGCTACTGTTAGAAATGTCTCACTGCGGCGCGGAAACAGCCTTGCAGCGCAATTTGGCACTGCTGTGCTCTTGTTGACAACAGGCCATCTAGTCCCGGCCCCCCTGTCTGTGTGCAACCTGCTCTCCCAAACTTCAAAATGTGGAAAGGTCGACTTAGCCCTCCATTGTCGTAGGTTAATAAATGTGTTTTATGGTTTCCGGTAATAATGTCTATTCTTTCTTCTGAGGTCCATGAATTAATCACTACGGATTCTGTGACGGCATAGCACATGCTTACAGAGTGTTTAAAATATGAGCACTTCACCCTCTGCTCCTGGGTTTGATCGGATTCTGAGGTTTCGGGAAGACTTGCTCATTTTATTTCCCGCCTGATATCCTGCCCTCCAAATAAACGTATCAAAATAAAACGTATTGTCCTGGCCACATCGTATTGTATAATACATGATTTGGCCTTCTTGGCTTGCAGGCCTGGTCTCCAAGTAAACACATAATAGAAGTCACAGGATTGCTGCATAAATCGCGATGCAATGAAAATGCCATGGGGCTCTCATGTACAGTGGCTCAGAGAGTAAAGCACTTGCGGCTTATTTCATGTATTTATTTAACTGTTTTTTTTATAACTCGACTAATGCCATACCCAAGTTTGGTTTGTAAGTTGGAGTCGGGATTCGAACCACTGTTGTTCTGCGTGGTCTTGTTGCCCCTGTGCTATCCTTCTCCTAGTTGGCAGACCTACCTTTTGAATACTGGGAGGCCTTCTCAGCCTTTAATATATTGAGTACCATTAATTTATTGTATATATTTATTTTTGTAATTTTTTTAATAGCATATTTAATGATAAAACATAAACCAGGTAGGGGAAGACCCCCGCCCCCCACACTAGAGCTAGAGAAGTGCTGCAATAATATATATATTTTAATTTTTTATTTTTTTATTTACGAGTTATAATCACCGAAGTGATTTTTACAAGCAAGTAGTAAAATCAATCGAAGAAATAGAAGCCGAGGTAGAGTAAGTGCCAATAATATATATTTTTTAGAAAATCAAATATTGTTTTGCATTTTTTGGTTATTACATTATGCATTCTGCTTTGTCAATATTTACCCCAAAAACATTTCAAAAATAACCCTTATCTCCCACCCCGCAACCCCCACCCTAACTCTCAACCTTTGATCGAGCATTAGTATTTAGTTTGTCCAACAGATTCACAGAGAACGTTACTAGCCATAGTCTGACATAAAATTCTTGTGCACAAATGTCTTGGGCTTGGCATATTGGGGCCCCTGTGGGGAGGCTATCTGCCCAATGTCTCATGTCTTTAGGAGGTCACCCCCGGTGCTCCTTGGTGTCTGGTAAGATCCCCAGTTGTGTCTTTATCGCTTCAGGCCGGGCACTCATACTTCTCAAAAAAGGGGAGCCAGAGTTCTTCAATGTTTGACCTAGATTCATCAAGGACGTGTGTCAAAAACTCCATGTCGTAGATAGCCCGGACCTTGGGCACCCAATCTCTCTCTCCTCCGGCATGTGTGGGTTCTTCCACTTTTGGGCTGGGCAACACCTCGCTGCTACCAGCATGACCTGTAACATGTGGCCCTGGGTTTCCTCATGGTTATCACCTACATCAATCCCAAAGAGGAGCAGCCACGGGCAGAAGGGCCTGCACACTCCGTCGACCACTTTGATCCAAGATAGGACCTCTCCCCAGTATGTCTGTAGCCTAGGGCATGTCCACCACATGTGAATGTAGTCCCCTTTCGTTTTACGGCATTTCCAACAGTGTGGGTCATATCCCGGTCTCATTCTGGTGATCCTCGTGGGGGGGGTGGGGTAGTGCCACCTATGCAATACCTTTAGGGTTTGGTGTCGGTACTGAAGCGAGGTCGTTGAGCGGTGGGCTCGGATGCACATCTTAGATCACCTCTTATCATCTATTGCCCCTCCCAGGTCCCTCTCCCATTGTGTCCGGGCTGGTGGAGGTTCCCCGGGGCCGAGAACAGAAGGAGTTTGTAGAGGCGAGATATGACCCCCCCTGGAGCTCTGGGTGGAGATGAGCATTTTCTCGAAATCTGTTAAGTCTCTCCTGAGGGTGTCTCCCGATGTGGGCTCAGTGAGGACTCCCTTGAGCTGGAGGTAGCGGAAGGGTGATAGCTTGCCCAGCCCCAGGGCCTCCTCCAGGTCCAGTAGGGGCATAAAGGATCCCTCCACCCACAAGTGACCCACCCTGGTGAGACCTGCCTCATACCATTGTTGGAAGGCGGCTGGTTCGGCCTCCTTGTCTATAAACAGGGGGCCCAAATACAACTCAGCGGGGAGGCCCAAGTGGTGAGCCATCTGTAGTAGCCTCCTTCCTTCCAGATCGGCCACAGAACCCCCAGCACTGGGTGGTGTAAGACTCGTCTTGGGACACATGATCTTGGGACCCACAACCATTCATCCAGCGTGACCGGGGCGAGTACCCCGATGTCCATCGCCACCCACTGCTTTTCTGTCCCGGGATTGAAGTGGTCCGTGAGAATTCTCAGCTGGGCTGCCTTATAGTATGTGTCAAAGTCTGGAAACCCCACCCCTCCGTCTTCCTTGGGCCTCGTTAGAACCTTGTATGAAATCCTGTGCTTCTTGCCCGCCCATAGGAATCTAAGAAGGGTATGTTTTATTGCCGTTAGAAATGTCTTAGGGACCTGGATGGGGAGCATCTGAAACAGGAATAGGAATTTAGGGAGGACTACCATTTTAATCAGGTTGAAACGCGCCATCCAAGAGAGCCCTCAGCCCGCCCATCTCTCTATATCCCTTTTGACTTCTGTCCAGAGCGGGGTAAAGTTGTTGGGGAAGAGGTCCGTGGGGTTGGCTGTGACCTCGATTCCCAGGTATCGGAACCCGCCCCTCTGAAGTCGAAAGGGGAGTTCTTCCACATATTCTGTCTCAGTTTCCGATAACTGTCTCCCTATGAATGCCACCGATTTACCCAGATTAACCTTGAATCCCGAGAGATCTCCGTAGCGCGCCAAAACCCGCAGGACATGGGGAACCGTTTGTGAGGATTTAGTGATGTAGAGGAGCGCATCGTCAGCAAATAAGCTAATTTTACAGTGGGAATCACCCATCCGTACTCCATTGATTGCCTCATAATTTCGAACAGAGATCGCCCATGGCTCCACGACCAAGGCATATATCAGGGGAGATAGTGGGCAGCCTTGTCTTGTTCCTCTCTCTAGTGGGAAAACCTCTGATTCAGTTCCATTAGCGACCACCTTGGCAGAAGGGGTGGAGTATAATGCTGACATCCATCCCAGCCATCTTTGTCCTATCCCTACCGCAGAGAAAACCTCCCCCATGAATCCCCAATTAACCCTGTCGAAGGCCTTCTCAGTGTCAAGTGCCAGCAATAGGGCCCCTTCATCTTGGACCATCTTTGAATTTAGTACGTGGAGGGTTTTGCGCATGCTATCGGAGCCTTGCCTATTGAGGATGAATCCTGCCTGGTCTGGATTGACCAGGCAGGCTAGGCATTTCTCTAATCTGGTGGCCAGAATCCTGGCAAAGATCTTGGCATCGAGGTTCAGGATAGAAATGGGCCTGTATGATCCGCAATCTGTCAGGTCTCTGCCCGGTTTGGGTATTACAGCGATGAGCGCCTGTAGAAAGGTGGGTGGGATTGTGTCTTGATTTCTAATTTGATTGAACAGTTTAACTAGGGGCTTTGTTAGGGTGGGTTGGTATTGTTTATAGAAATCCGCAGTGTACCCATCTCCTCTTGGGGCCTTCCCCACTTTTAATCTCTTAATGGCGGCCTCGACCTCTTCCCCCGTTATATCCCCCTCCAACTCTTGCAATTCCACCTCGGTCAATCGGGGTAGTGGGTGTTCCGCTAAGTTTGCCCAGATCTCCTCCACTTATCCCCCCCCCTGCTTTGTATAGAGTTCCCTATAAAAGTTCGTGAAGCAGCCTACTATTTCTTCCTTTTTATCGTGCATGTTAACCCCCCCATCCCTGGTGGGTCCCACCCTCCTCTCCATTCTACATCCCCTGGCTCTGCGTGCAAGTAGGGTCCCCACTCTGTCCCCCCTTTCATAGTATCTTTGGCGCGTGTATGTCAATTTCTTAACCACCTCCCCGATGAGGACTGTGTGCAGTGCTTGTCTCTTCTCTTGCATTTCTACCAAGAAGGTTTCCCTGTTTTCGCCATTGAGGTTGAGCCTTGCACGCAGAGCTTTCAACTCTGCTCGTATCTTGTTTTCAATAAGCCCCCTCTCCCGTTTACGCCTGGAGCCCTCGGCTATAAGGAGACCCCGGAAGGTGGCCTTTGCCGCCTCCCACACCGTCACCATGTCGGTTTCCCCATTGTCGTTTATCTCAAAGTAGGCTACCATTTCGTTCCTTAAAAACTCTCTGAATACTGGGTCTCTCAAGAGTGTCATTACAGCGCCAGCGTGAGGATCTTGGGGAAAGGGGCAGTGACCAACTTGCCACCAGCAGCTCGTGGTCCGACCATGTTACTGCATCCACCTTGGGGAGCGTAGCCACCCCTCCACCCTCCTCTGAGGTCAAGAGCAGGTTGATTCTCGTATAAGTGTAGTGTGGGGGGGAGAAGAAAGTGTATCCCCCCGGGCCCGGGCGAGCCGCGTGCCATACGTCTACCCAGTAGTGTTCTTTTAGAAGGGTCTGTAGTGCTAGATTGTCTTTGGTGGCCCCTTTTGGCCCCACTCCTCTAGCCGTCCACCAGTCCAATTTGGGGTCCATATGAGATTGAAATCAATTCCCGATATCATGGCCTCCTCTGCCCATTCGTCCATTACCGCAAATATCTGGGACAGAAACCGTATTTGGCCTGAGTTGGGCGCGTAAAGGGTGGCCAGAGTGATGCGTTCGCCATCGCAGGTGCCTTTGATCCCCAGGAATCGCCCCCCAAAGCCCCTCTTGGTTTCTATGTTTGTGAGGTGGAATGTCTTGTTCAGAAGAATCCCCACCCCTTCCTTCTTTGAGCTCCTATGGGATGCCCAGAAGTTGCTCCCGATTTCCTTTCCTCTAATGGCCGACTCTTTCCCCTGTTTATAGTGGGTTTCCTGTAAGAAGAGTACCATTAGCTGTTGTTTGCGGAACATGTTACTGGTCGGGGATCTTTTGTTTTGGGAGTTTAAGCCCTTGACATTGAGTGTGCCTATCCTACCTTCAACCATTGTCGTCTTTGGTATCGTTCTCTTTCTGCTCCTTCATTTGGTTTCGGTATGGGACCCGTTGTGAAGCCCGGAACCCTGGCTCGATCTGGCTGACCCCCCTTCCCCTAATCCCCCTAAGTGTCTCCCCTTACCGCTTTCGTTGGTCTCCTCCCGCCCTATCCCACCCCCACCCCAACCCTCGCTCCCACATTGTAAGGCGTTCGTCTATGTCCCCCAACGCTTGTCGGGGTTGGTCAACGAACCACCAAGGTTTCTACCCCAGCCCCGAGTAGATTAAGTGCTTGGGGCTCCCACCCCCGTCATCATGTGTAGGGTGACCCCATGCTGTCCTCGACGTGGGTGTCCAAAGCGGGATCTGTAGTCTGTGATCCCCTCCCTCTGCCCATATTATTGAACTTGGATCCTGTGTATGGGACCATAGGCAATTTGTGTTATCATTCAAGAAACAACAACTGGCCCTATAACCTTGAGAGCCGAACATGATGCCAACGTGGCGCGTGGCTATAGTGCCCCAGGACACTGGCCCTCTACATCTTAGGGGCCTCCACTTAGCACCGTCATCCAGAAAAGGAACTTGAGCAGCTCCTAGGAAGTTGTATCATGGTCACTTCAAGTGTCCCTCAGAGGCCGTTGACGGGTGTCTAGTTTTTTTCAACTTGCGGGCTCCCTTCACCTTCGCTTTACCACTGTGATTATCCAGTCTGCCAGTACCCCGTGGAGGGTCTCGAGGGTCTCCTTCTCGGTTGCATGAGTAGCTGGCCCGGTCACTCACCAGGTCCTCTGTGACCCATGAATGTCCTCCTCGGAAACCAGGTGCTGTCTCTTCCCCCATCCATCCAACGAGGCTACTACAGATGGCTCACCACTTGGCCCTCCCCGCTGAGTTGCATTTGGACCCCCCGTTTATAGACAAGGTGGCCGAACCAGCCGCCTTCCAACAATGGTACGTGGCAGGTCTCACCAGGGCGGGTCACTTGTGGGTGGAGGGATCCTTTATGCCCCTACTGGACCTGGAGGAGGCCCTGGGGCTGGGCAAGCTATCACCCTTCCGCTACCTCCAGCTCAAGGGAGTCCTCACTGAGCCCTCATCGGGAGACACCCTCAGGAGAGACTGTAAAAGGGGTGGCCCCAGCGGTATCTGACCCCCTTCCCCTGGAGCCATCTGGTGAGAATACCGCACTTCCCGCTCCCACATCGGCCCCGGTGATGGTGAGCCCCCTTATGAGCTGAGCAGGCCGCCCGGAAAGTGGGGGGGGGCGAACGTGGGCCCGTGGGCCTGCCTCCGTGCTGTAGAGTGGCGGCGCTGTGACACCTCCACGCAGCTCGCGGGTCTTCACCGCCGTCTCTGTAGGGCTGCAGATGTAGGTCTTGGCGAGTGTGGCCCTGGGTTGCTCCACTTGACGTCCCGCACCAGGGCTCCTTATCGCTCCGCTCAGCGATGGCCCGGGCATGCTGGCGGCCAGTTTCGCCACGCTGGGCTTCGCAGGTCTGCATCAGATGCCGGCGTTGCTGTACGTTGCCTGTGGCGCGCTGGTGGGGGATCGGGAGCTCCAAAGCTCCGTCGATGTTTCTCCGCTTTGGGAGCACCTCCAAGCTTGGGGATTGTTTCCTCTAGTGCGTTATGGGTTCACCGAGCAGTATCGTGTGCTCATTAACGGGATGGGGCCCGTTCTCCAAAGTTTCTCTGCCGTTTTCCCAGGGCTGGTTGTGGAGCTAACGGCTCAGGCAGCCATCTTGCCTGCGCCCCCTGGTGGCCTCCGCTTCAATAATATTTTAACGCTAAATGCACAAAAGCCCAACATCTTCACCCTGCTGACTTTAAATAAAAGTAAGCTTCAGCCGAGAGGTGTACCTATTGTGTCATCTAAACTGTTGGACCTAAATGTGGACGATGAACCCCCTGCCCCCATCTATTTTGATAGATGAAGATGATACAGAGTCAATATGCAGGTGGGGAAAGCTAACCAGAAAGAGGGAAGGCATTGAACCTTAATAATATTCTGTCGAATGTGATAAAGACCGGATTCTGGCAGCAGTCAAAGACAATGGAGGGTTAGAATTCGAGAAACACAAGATGCACTTGTTCCCAGGTAACATCCATTAAGCGGTGAAAACCACGTAGAGCATCTAAAATGTAGTGTTTCAAAAATGAAAGCCCCCCCCCCCTTACTGCCCTTCCCCTATTTCGAGCACAATTATCAAATCATGTGAATGAATTGACAGCCCCCCCATGCTATCGCATAATCGAAAACACAGCGTATTCACATACTTTAAAAGCTTTGGAAAAAAAGAGGACTGTGCTTCTAATGTAAAATGGCATAGCGACTTAAGCCCTCCTTTCTGCGTCCATGTGCGCTCTACAGTCTATGTCGAACGCTGCCACGAGCAGATGGGCCTTCATCCTTCCAAAGTTATTAAATTGTATAAGAGACTTGGGTAATAAGATATATAGTGAATATGTGTATTATACATATAGTGGAAACAACTTTAGTTGAAGTGACGTTACGGTGATTGTTTAATGCAACAAAACCCTTGAAATTTGGCAAGTGTTAGAAGCTACGCCACTTTAGCTCTGAGCACCCCCATGGCATAGCTAATCAGAACACTGATGACTCATCTCTCACTTCTGGTACTTTCCAGGCAGTTTTCAGGATCTCGCACATCAAATACTTGCTCAAAAAACACCCTTGACCCCCTTCTACCCACCAGCTGCAGACCTATGTCAAGCAACCGCTTCATAGCTAAACTAATTGACCGAACAGCCTACACCCAGCTTTGTCTTTTCACAGAAACCAAACCCCTCCCCCTCACCTCTGACCTCCTCCCCCCACCCACCCAATCCGGCTTCAGACCCTCACTGAATCATGCCTAGTCTCAATCTGGGAGGATCTCAAAGGAACCTCAAATTCGGGAGGTTGTGCTGCCCTAATCCTTCTTGGCGGCCTTAAACACTATTGGCCACCTCACCCTCACAGACAGCCTGCACGCTCTCTGCCTCAGGGATGCAGCCTTGAAGTGGATCGCCTGCTTCCTCTCCAACAGATCACAAATAATACATATGCCTCCCCTCTCCTCAACTCCCGCCCTGTTACTCTCGGCATACCAGAGGGCGCCTCTCTGTCTCCCTGCTGCTCTTCAACCTCTACTTGAGCCCCTCCCTCCCACTGCCATCCGCTCACATGGCCTATCTTTCTACGCAGATGACACACAAATAATCTTTTTTTTTATTGTTTATGGTTCATAAAACCTTTACAACACAAGATTTTTTTTTTACAATTCATCATATCATATATATCATCAGTATAAAATCAACATTAATCACAAAATAGTCCCATACATTTTAAAACATTAAAGGATCAAAAAACAAAACTAACGAAAAGTACAAGAAAGAAAATATCAAAAAGTATTAACAAATAATTGTCACAAGGATTGTTATCTAATCCTGTCTGTGTGTATCATATTTTGCGAAGATATAAATACTTTCACATGTAATATTTCACCAACAATTTAAAAGGAGGGGCGTGTTAATAGCTCTTTAGTTTTAATGCAGTAGATAAAAAAAAGGCTGCTACAGCTATGGTGTAGGAAACGTTTTCGCCATACAGACTGCTAGTGCAGAGATGTTCCTCACTACACCAATGACTAGAGGAACAGTTTTCCCAGATAGCTCATCCTCATATCATTGAGTGCTGGGCATTGCAGAATCAGATGTCGAGAACTTTCCTCTATATCTTTATTCTTGCAAAATCTACACCTAGAATCTGCTACTGTCATCAATCCTCTCCTTAGGAGTATTTCATTGGTTGGTAAAATAGACCACCGGAATCTGAGGAATATTCTATGCAAATTATCAGGAAATCGAACCATATAGGATGGTAATGTTCCCCTTTTCTTATGTTCATAACTAAGATGACTCGTTGATGAATAACTGTGAAGTTTCTCTGTTGTGTCAATCCATTCTTTGTCATGTAAACACGTTTTAACCTTTGTAGGGTTAGCCATCAAAACTTCAGTGTTCAAGTTTATCTTTTGCAAAATGTTTTCACTTGACACACGCAGCTGAGCGGTATAATTAATGGTTCCCCCCCCCCCCCCCCCCCCGAGAATTCTGGTTCATGCACACATTCAAATCTTCATACAGAGAAGCAGGGACTGGTAAAAGCAATTCTGTGTAAAAAGATGATGACTGCCACTCTACCAGAGCTGTGATTGAAATGAAACCTAGGTCAAATCGTATAGCCACGAGAGCAACAGCATTTGGGACGACCAAAAACCTCCTCCAAATCATAACCTCTGCCGAATTCAGACCATTTAGGAACTACATGGAAATAAAGTTCCTGCCCGTACGTACGTTTTGGAATTACTTTCCCTCCATAGAACTTCAATGCAGAAATAATGGAATAAAGTCCACATTTTCGATTTATCATTAACAGTTGGTTAAGCAGAAGAGCAGATTTGTGGTGGAGAGTTTGTCTAACATTACAATGTTACAAAGGTGGCAGATATGGAGAAACCCACAATAGTCATACTAGACGCTGATCTAATCACTGTGTTCTCCCAAGACCACATCTGGGCCCCGCTTTTCTTCTTGTAAGTGCGAGGATTTTTGTTTTCTTTGGATTAATCAGAAGGCCATCATCACTCGCAAAAGATGAAAACGCAGAAAGTAGCCATTTTAGACCAACACAGCAGTTGTCAAACAATAAAAAGTTGTCTGCGTAGGCTAACCAAGGCACCACCTTTGGTGACACAAGCGTGGCTGGAATCAGATAATCATTTACATCTGATGCATATAAATTAAATAGACAAGCGGCAAGGATACAGGCCTCACTTAGACCAGAGGGAGTGGGGATACGACTAGACATTGTTCCTAGACATCAGCCTACCCTGGTTACTAGAGTTCTCATGAAGCCCTATTATTAGTTTTAACAACCTGTGCAGGACACCCGAACTGGCCAACTTTCCCCATAGTCTTGACCGGTCAACACGGCCAAAAGCCGATGACAGGTCAACAGATGCAACATATGTGCAACCAGCAGGAGTGGACCAGGCTGATTCCTGCATGATCCTCAAAACGAGATCATTAATATTCGTGGAATGAGCCTTGCGGAAGCCCGACTGGAATCTGGATAACCTATTGGAAGTGGAGGCCCACGTTTCAAGATATTGGAGTAATAAAGACGCAAAGATCTTGCTATCTACAGCTATTAATGAGATGGGTCTGTAATTCTTCCGGTCAGATCTTGCGCATTTCTTAAAAATACGGCCAACGTGGGCAGTCTGCCTTGAATTTGGAAAGGTTTTAGAGACAAAAACACTCTAAAGAGAATGGCCAAAGCATTTGCCCAGTTGATAGGATTTTTCTTTATAGTGATATTGGTAAGGCCATTGGGTCCTGCGGCTCTATAATATTCATACACCTTATTCACTTCATTGTGGATATTTGTTTCTAGAGGCATGTCAGCATCAGACCAATTGACAGTAGTCAATGTCTTGTTTTTGCCTGGCGCATATAAATCTGAGAAAAACTCCACCCAAGCACACTCTGCAACAGCAATTAGCTGTGAGGTGATTCATCTTGCCCATTAATCAGAGACCAAACGTGCCTAGGTCCTTTTTGATTAACACTTGAAACATCATTTCTGCATCATGCTGTAGTAAAATTGATTGTCTGAACCTGCAGACATTTCTATAATTTTGTTTTTCAGCTTTACAGCTAGCTATCTGTTTGGCAAGAGGAGTATCAGAACTCATTATTATTCTCATTGCCCATCTCATGTCAGCTTTCTCAAGAGCCAACTGATCATCAAAGACATGTGGGTGTTTCTTAGTTATTTTTTAACATTTCAGCCTAGGATTATTTATAGCGACCATAATTAAATCAAAGAGTTCCACATTGAAAACTTCTATTTTCCACTCCAAAGTCGTATGACACATCACCCATCTAAATTCGCTGGTCAGTATCTCTGTTTTGCAGGGACCAACGAACAGCATTTCTACTAGGAGTTACATTCAAATTGGTGGGACCGCCCATTGCCTTCTCACCGGCTCTAAAAGGTAAATTCAATTTGTCCCTTAGAATACACTGATCACTACATGTATTTTTTTTTTCATCGAAACTTCAGAGCAAAGCTTGAACATCTGTTGATCAACAAAGATGTAGTCTAGAGTGGATTCGCTAAGACCTCAAACCAAGTGTGTCTGTCACCATGCCCCCCCAGTCCCCCACTCCCCCGATTTGACTGTTAATTATTTGGAGATCCAAGGAGGAGATGGCACAACTCCACTGTCAAACTGCTTGTGATTTTAGGTTGGAGGCTATGGAATCAGGGTAGCTATCCCACAAAGTGTCTTCTAGAGCTGTTAATAAGCAATTGGCATTCAAATTGCCAGCCAGAAAAACTTGTCTAAAACAAGCTCTGGAATTCCATGTAGACAAGCTCGGTAATGGTGAGCAAGAATTCCTCCAGCACACCCTTTGTGTCAATATACATTAATCAACAAAGCAAGAACATGATCTGCATATTCCAAAGCTTCTACAGTTAGCAATCCGTACGTGAGGTTCTCAATCTGGTGACCAATTAAACAGCGTAGAGCAATAATAAGGCCACCAGAGGGTCTACCACCACAGCTTGGTTTTGCAGGCTGGGGAAAAACCCAGAAACCATCCAGGGAAAGGTGTGGATGTTTCCATGTTTCCTGGAGCATCAGGCAATTACAACTTCTCAAAAGAGCTACAGTTTCATTAATTGTCAACAAATGCACATTACCTCTGGAATTCTAGGAAAGTAACAACTTCAGTTTTTCCTTACTAGTACAGTGAGCTAAAGGCCTGGATACATCATCGTCCCGACTTCTATCTGAAAGCGTTGTGCCTCTCAGGCCTCTGCGCTCTGAAGTCTGGTGTTCTTACCTGGTGGCGTGCCCCATAACAGTTGTATTGAACTCCTTGTAACTTGGTTGCATTGAAATTATCCCTTAATCACGGCACCTGAGAGATTTGCCTACAATCAGACCACTGAGCAATCGAAAAGCCCATATTGTTTAAGAGTACCCTTTCTGACGGGATCAGATCAATCACCAGTCTAGAGCGTAAATGGAGCAATGATTGCGCTGTATTCTGCTCATTAGGAAAAACCTCTCTCTCAATGTTGGCTGAAGAGCGAGCACTTAGAATGGGAATTTCATCAAAGATCCCCATAACATTAGTACGATTCAGACGTATGGGAAGCTATCTCTGAGTAAGCTAGAGATCACAAGTGTGTTCCTGTCATTACAAGGAAGCTCATTTCTACAGGCAATATCTTTCAATAATGTCCTAGACATACTTGGTAGCAAGGAAGTGAAGTTAGACTCGCCAGGGTCTGTGCCACAGACAGTGCTTTTTCCTTGCTTAAGAGTGCTATACAGATTATCTCTTCCCTGTTTGACAATTTTTGAGTTAGTCTTGTTGATATAATCCCCTTAAGAGGTATAAGTATTGTTAGTAGTATCAAGGGGGATTATAAACAGCCCTGCAGCGGTCAGTGCAGAGGGGCAAACCTCAGATGGCCACCCTCTGGGTACATATCATTTATCAAGTAGGCCCCCCAGATTCAAATGATGGCTTCCTTCAAGTGGGGGGAGCACGGTATTCAAAGATGAATTGGTAGGTAGGTTATTAAGTCTGGAATGCAGAGGGTCTTGGACAAAGTTACTGCAGACACTTGCAACACCCTCCGTTGCCCGGACCCCATCAGTTTGTGCAACAGCCTCACAATTAGAGATCACATTTAGAGCAGCACTCCTCTGCCCAATATCACATATACGTTGACTCTTGGTGGCAACAGTAGATAAATGAGGCGCTTTCCCAAAGAACAGGCCAGGTTTTACAGCAGGGCATACAGGACCAGGAAGCTGACACAAGCAGACTTTCTGTACGGCGTCATCTTCAAAGGTTACAATTTTAGACATGGTTTGCTTTCCAGCGTCCACTTTTGTGAATACCGGAGCATTGGAACTTACATGAGCTGATGCCACCAAATGAGCAGAAGCGTGACTATCCTAGCGCAAGTGGAGCATTTAGAAATACATGGAAGCGGACCAAAATTTACAGTAGGAGGATCGGTCACAAACGAGGATTGAGTCATGCAAGAGGTTAAATGCCCAGCTGGCGAAACAGATTGAAGCTCCGTGCCATTTTCTATCACTGGGGTCAGCAGGCTGTGTTGACCTCTACTCCGCTTCTGCGTTTTAAAATTTTTTTTATTAATCAACTATGGTGAGATTGCGCAGCCATTTGCGGGAAGAGGTATTTCGTCGTTTTAGCAATTTTTTTATTTTTTTCATTTTTTTACCTCTACCTTCCTTCTACCTCCACATTCTCAATGGCTTCTGCACCCTACGAATGCACTCTAGCCACTATTTGCTGTATGTGATTTTTATGAGAAACCTTTTGCGAAACCATCCCATCCCCCGGGATAGTTACCTCAGGTGGGGGCACATGATTAAATATGGATACAGCTTCAACAACGGGGTAATCTATCGTTATAGGTTCATCAACTGCAGACATCTGCTTACTTCTGCATGTTTCCCTCACAAGGGGTATTGTACTTTGAGAGGCTATGTGACCTACACAAGCTTCTAAATCTCCAACCTTAATCTTTATAGAGCTTAGCAATGTGGTATGAACCTTCACCTCTTCCCAAATGTTGTCATATAATTTAACAAGCTCAGAACCATATTGAGGGCAGAGAGTCTGGGAGAGGACAGCTTTATAAAGTCATCCACCTCCCTTAGGGTGTGGTGGACAGAGCTCTCATTGGATTGAGCAGAATAGTCTGGTGAGGAAATTGGCGGCTCCCCTCAGTTCACCTGAGATATATAGTCTGTAATTTCAGTGGGTGAGCCAACTCTGGAGGCGTCACTTGTCTGTTGAATTACGCTCTCTGAAATCTCGCAGGCTTTAGTATGAATAAGCGTTGGGATACTCTATTATACTTAAGTCTGTTCGAACATTTATCTGTGTTCGATCTAAAATTTGACTTCTATACTTGTGCCAGTTTTTTGGGGAAAATAGTCCATGATGCATTTGCCCGCTATGGGGGACATTGGGGGCTGTGTACCTACATTCCTGGTGGTAGAGTTCGTTTTTGCCCCTGCTTTCTTCCTCCTTTAAGTGGTGACTCCATAGCATCATCAGAGGGCAATGCTTTGGGTGGCACATTTGTATTTACATCCCCTAAATTGTGCCTCAAAGCAGAAACAATCTCTGCTTCATTGCATCGCCTTTCAACGCCCTTTATCGGGGCAGTTGGAGGGGCGTAACCTCCAGCTTCATGTTGAAGGATTGTAGGAACAATCATGGATTGACCTATCCAAACTGTGAAATTGGCTTCTGGGACCAGTTCTTAGGGCCATGTGTCTAAGTTGCTGGGTCCAAAGAGCTGGAAAAACGCAGCTCTGCACTCAACCAATGCAAAACCCCAACTTTCTGTGTTGACGTACATACAGAGTACCCGTCTCAAAGGGAAAAACAGCCCTGCAGTCACCGAAGATGAAGGAACTGTGTAGTCACTTGGCCCAACAGGAAGAATTGGTTTATAGGATGGTTAGAGTCAATCTTACCATTTCAAGTCGTGAAGTGGAGCATGCAGCTGCCTATATCTGTATAGCCGTCACAGCCGAACACAGTGGAAGACAAACGCCTCAATAAACGGCTCAAGATCCCAAAGGACCCTGCCAACACCACCCCAACCTTATGTCATGCCTCACAGAAATCGACCACTGGATGACTACTAAACACCTCCTTCTCAACCTCGGAAAAACTGAAATCATGATCTGCGGGTAGGCTGCCCTCTTCCCTCATACCACCCCTTGGCCGCTCGCTCTAGGCCCAGCCCCTGCTACGTCCAACCCAGTAAAAAACCTTGGATGCAATATGGACACAGACCTAATACTATCACAGCACATCAGCTCTGTGTTGAAGTTCCGGGAGGTGGGTGCCTATGATTCCGAAATCGGGTTCCGCCACAACTCTTCCTGTGCGAATGGGGGTGTGAAAAGCATTTTGCGCCCCATTTCAAACCCCCCTCACCCTTCCTCTCCCGGCCACTCTCCTCCAATGAAAGGAGTGTGCCTGTGAGCACACACCCTCCCCGCCCCCTGCAACAGGCCAGCAACATAGAAGTAGGACTATATTTGTTTTTTCATTAGTCCTACTTCTAGGTCTATGGCCTGTCCGTTTTTTTTTTTTTATCTGGTCACCCAATCCTTCCTCCTTCTTTTTCCGACGATTTTTTAAATCCTTTTTAACCCTGTGGACACATCTGCACCAAATGTTACTATTTTGGGAGTCTTGGGCCAGAAAACATCTTTGAAAAATGTCAGACAGATGCATCAAACGAGTCAAAAAAATATTCGCAATCGACTGTTCGCAGAGTCCGTGCTCATTAGTTTCACTTTAAACATCGGGTGATGGTTTTCCATTTGGCAGCAGTGTCTGGCGTATGAAGTCAATATTTGGCATGTGATGAGAGCACCTCGATGCGTAATTGGCACACCTGGCATGCGATGGTAATAAGTGCTGCATGATGCGAGTCAGTGCCTGAACGTTTGATTCTAGTACGTGGACGTTTTCTGTCACGTCCTTGCACTTGATGTGCGCAGCTCAGCACTTTGTCTAGAACTGGCAACCGAGAACATCATCTCAATGTACACAACTATTGGCTGTACCAGTGCTTGTTTTAGTTGTTGTCATTCTCAGGATCTGGGCTTTCTTAATGTTTCCGGTAGGATTCTCGCTTCTGCTTTGATTCAAAAAGGGGTTTGCCTAGACACTGTTAGGTTCAGTGCTTTACATGGGAAAAAAAGAAGTGCAGGTACTCCCCGAGCTACCAAGATGGACGTTCCGGTGTATCGCTTTCGGTGCCGGCTGTTTCAGCGTGGCACTTTGCACACAGGTCCCTTTTAGGCACACCCTGTTTGCAGGCAATGCCCAGTGACAATAATAATGAGCCAAGGAGCACACACTTTGGTAAAGCAGTGTATCTGAGAGCCTGTCACACAAACTCCCAGTTTGTTGTTAGTCCTTGTGTTTAGAAAGTTTGAATATCTATATTAAATGAGACTTTCTTTTGTGCAAGTCAAACTAGCAGATATAGGCATTAACAGATGTTAATGTCACTGCGGTGAGCCCAACTACATTAGCTTTGCGCCCCACTTGTTAGATAATCCTGGCTACGCCTCTGCTGCAATCTAAGCTTTAGAAGGGGGCTTTTATCATTGCTCGATTCCATTGCATAATAAGGAATTCGATAGTGGAAAACGTTCCATCACAACTCCAATTACTTAAACATTTACATATTAGAATAGGCACTGCTAATAACAAAGACACATCTTCAAAAGTACCTTCCTAGGCTTTTAAAATCAATCCCTGCTGGGCCTGCTCCATCAAAGGACACCAATGGAAAGAGGTGAAGTCCACTTAGCGGAGCAGTGTTCCGCACCCAGTGTGCTGAGAGCACAGTAGATGCACGTTTGTCTCTCCTTTGGTTCTGCAGGGTGGGCCCTGAAAGAGACATTATGGGCACTGTGGGTGGCGGAGAGAGGAGGAGGGAGGGGGCGCTGCTTTCCCCAGCAAAGGCTGCAGAAGCTTAGTCCTTTAAGTTGCGATAATGTGAAATGAAAAGCTTTAATTTTCACTGCACAAAATACTTGAGTACCGGTACTCTCTTTCAGGCATTGAGAAGTGCAGGTACTCCAATGCTAAAAAAATAAGAAGTGCAGGTACTGAGGGCCTAGTAGGACTGACACAGTCAAAGCATTGGCTAGGTTAATGGGACCAATGCGGCATACAATTCAGGTCCTTTTTTTGGTGCTCTGGACTTGGATTAAGCCAGGACACAGGGCCTGTTCTCTGCACATTAACTTAACAGTTCTGTTATGTTAATGGGCATTTGTATAGCGCCTTTCGCCGTTGCTATGTTCTCAACGCGCTTTAGACTGAACGCCTTCTGGGACTGCAGTCCAGGTCAGTGGAGATAGTCGGAGCAGTAAATGGTGAGATGATGGTTGCCACATATAGGAGGGCAAAGCTTGCCCACCTTTCACACTCCCTGTTAAGAAACACCATTTGAGAACAGAGAGTGAGGAGTGTTTTGTCTTGTATTTCCCAATAGGTGTTGCTTCTTATAAGTGACACTCTTTAAGGTTGGGCTTCTTTTCTTTTTTAACCTTAAAGTAACCTTAGGTTCACTCCGTAAATCTATGGGATATTAAACAGTTTTGTACCCACAATAGATTTCTGACTGGATGCCATAGGTGTTCTCTTTTTAACCCTTTCTTCCCATGCATTCCCACGCATGTGAGACAGTGGCCTGGGACGGAGAAGGTTGAGTACTCATTTTGCGCTGTGGCCATCTGGAAAACTATTGTTACAAAGTTCTCTTTCTTTTCTTTTACTGTCTCCTTTTAGATAAGCGGCCCATCCGCACTTTCTAGTGCTAGCCACCAAATAGGCAGTTTTAGTAAGAAAATCGCTCTATCCTTGTGTGTCTTTCTGATGACCTGTACCTCCGAAGGCCACTGTGTGACTGAGAAGCTTTGTTGCAGATAAACTAAACACAGAGGTGTTTTGCCTATTTTTGTGTTAAAAACCACTGATGAGTTTGGGCAAAAACCTGTTCATTCAAAGTCTGTGCCGCCTGTTTTTCTTGTGTTCCACATGAACTATACCAACGGGGCAATACTTTTGATCTATCTTAATTCACACAGCCTTTTGAAAGTGCTAAGGCAATCCGGGCTTTGTTATTGTAGTACCTTGGTCTGCCATTTCATTGCATAGGCAAGCAGAGCATTGCATAATATAAGCACGGTAATAATGCTCATGATTTATGACTCATGATTTATGAGATGGCTTGTTGCCTGGGCTCAGGGTATGTATGGTAATGGGATGCAGGAGGGGTCGCGAATAAACCTGGCCCATTCAGTCAGTTCAGTAATGCTGTGTGTCGGAGTGATGCATATGTGGTCAGTCAATAGTGCATCCCGTTATCATGGTGCAGCTGTGTGCTGTGCTTAACTAGGAACAGAATTAAACTAAGCTAAGTATACTTCCTACTGCCCTTATTCCTTTCAGGGATGTTTCATGAGAGGCTGGGAGGGCACCCTGCAAAAAATGAAGATCAAAAGTGCAGTATTTATTTATTTATTTTTTTACCTATGTGAAGACTAAAAAAAATTACTTTCTGAGAAAAGTTAAGTAATTGGAACTAAAGATGATACTGTTGGTTATATAGAATGAGCTTTCAGACACTGTGGTGTAAAGGTGGAAATAAATGGCACGGTTCAAGCTGTGGCATCAAACCTAAGAACATCACTGCACATTGGGCTCATCCTGATGCCTGTCCTGGACCCTTGGCCTCGGAGAGGGTCACCCATGGCCCAGAACACCCTGTTCTGAGGGTGGCATACCTGGGTGGCCCCAAGGACACTCCCATTTTGCATATAGAATTTCCCTAATGGCCCCTTGTGTCGGACCCCTCTGTGGTGCAGTTACCGCCCTACATTAACAGGTAGCCACGTACAGTATCACCCCTGTGCGCCCGAAGGACTAGGAGTTGGAAACGCAGACGTGCGATTGTTCCCAGTCTCTTGGGGGGGGGATAGGGAAGGGTAGCGAGGAAACGCAGGTAGAACTGGGAGGCAGGGGGGACAATGGCATTAACCGCCAGCCCAGACAGATCATGAAAGAGTGCTAACGAGTGGGCGCCAAACAGGGTCGGATTGGCCCCTGGGCCTTAATCGTCCCTGGCGAGTGGGTACCGGTTTCTGGCCATGCCTGGGCCTGTTTGGAAAAAATGTATTGAAAAAAGAATAATGTGTTTTTCAATTTTCTTTTTTTCCTTTATTCAAAAAGACTTTCATCCTTCTTAGGTCGATAAACGAGTACCAACACAGGTTGGGTGATATTGTATGCATATTTGTTCTATTAAAAAGAGCTTAAACGTAAGTGCTATACAATAACATTTGGCCTTGGACGTCTGCTTGGATTCACAGTAATTTAGTGTACTTAGGGCCAATGCTATTTGATGTCACTTCCTGTTTTGTCAAGGGGTGAAAGGTTGTGTTTCATCGCTTCCGGATGTCACTTTGGGGTGGAGTCAAATGACTTCACTTCCGGCGATGTCATCAGAGGTCAAGGGTTGTGAGGCGAAGGGTGGGCCACTTTTTTAAGGTGAGGGGTGGGCCACTTTTTTTTGGGTGACCGGTCCTATTTCTTGTCCCTGTCGGACCCTGGCGCCAAATGCTTGGACGGTCTGTTGCCTGGACTTGTGCAAGTCTGCGTTTGGCAACAATGTCCTTGCTATGCACTTGGTGCAGATGCAAGCGTATGTCTTATTCTGGGTCTTTTGCAGACGGCAGCATGTCGCCTTGGAGCTGGTTGAAAGCACTCGCCCCGCCCACCTTGCGGATGGCGTCAGGTTGGACGTTCAGGGCTCATTTTGGTATGTCCCCCTTATGGCTTGGTGCGGCTAGAAGAGAAGCACGCCTCAGGGAGGAGGCAGGCTGCTCCGAGACGGTAACCTGTCCTATCTCCCGCCCCATGGAAGGTCCCCACTCGGGGGGATAGCTGCGCCTTCGCCCCTTTGCCTCAGAAAACAAGGCGGTCGTATTCATCGCAATACAATGAGACGTGTCATGACATAACACGACCCTAGCACTTTAATCCTTGCTTTGGAAACCGATCGATTTCTAAAAAAACACATCCGAGTGACCTTTATCCTCCCCTGTTACCAAGCCTTGCTGCCAGCAGCATTGCAAAGCACAGCACTGAACACTTGATTTTGTCATGTATGTTTTGTCCCTTTTCTATAAGATTTCTACATTGATTTTGCAACCTGTACATTACCGAAGACCAGTCAATGTTCCTATGCATGAATGTTAGGGGTGCCATTAATTCAATGTGAAGCATGCTGGGTAACTGCAGCTGCACGTGCACATTGACACAGCAGCACTGAGGAACATTCAGCATTATATTTTAAATACAGATGATGCCCTTTATTGCCCCCAAAAGACTGCAAAGTGGGCTAAAGGCATTCACTGTAAAGGGGCTGTGTTTTCTCTGAGAGTCGCATGTTTCAATTGCATGGGCCCACTCAGCCTCTCATCCTTCTGAAGGCGATAAACATTGTGAGCACACACTGATCGTTATTGACCTCTCAACCAGTCGGAATTCTCAGAGCGCAGTCAATAACTACTGCTATGGACTGTATTCTGAACATTTTGACTTTAAAAGCAGACTGGGAAACCACAATGCAATTTCCAAGCAAGGGAAGACACTTCCTTTCTGGGAGGACCTTTTTTTCGTGACACCATCCTGTTTAGCACACCAGAGTGAAAGCTAAAAGAGCAGAGTTTGCTTTCACTTTTTTATAGATAGACGGTTTACTTTAACATGACGCTTGAAGCATGCTCATGCTATACTCGTCCTAGTTTAGCTAATGTGACCAATTCCACAATGTGGTCACTGCTTCCACCTTCCCATGAGGCCAGGATTGTCGCGCCGCTACCCAAGAGTCCACCTGGCGGTGGTACTCAGTGTGGATCCCATGGATTGGGAAATCCACTTTGGGACCAGTGACAACCACATCGGGAGAATTTGGTGTTTTCACCAATCCCATGATCCTAGACACTCTTTCCCACAGTTACCCACTTTACCCTTGAACAAATGTTTATAGCAGACACTATGACCCCTCCGTGTCAGTGTCTTACTTCAGCACCCTTACACTAAGTTTGCAGTTAAAATACTTCACTTATGATGACAACCTTTTTAAGCACTCCAAAATAAAACCACATTCATTGTCCTGAGTTTGTCTATTTACTTGAATCCATATTAAAACAGTGTTTTTACTTCACCACCAAAGCTCCAAAACATGTACTGCTACTTCTGCAATGTGCTAATATCCTTATTGACATCAGAGGGGATCATTATCGCTAAGGATAATGACCCTTCACCAACCTATGGCCCTCGGCTTCACCTCGGGCCATAACTTGGTGGCAGGTCATTATCCCGCAATAATGACTTCTCCCTCGGTCTAAAAGTCTATAATATGATTTGAGTGATACGGTCCAATGAAATGACAACGTTGTTCTATTTGGTCGTATATTACACATTAAAACTGCAACAGATTTTCCATAAAGTTCCAGGTGTCTGATGCCAAGATCCTATTTTGACAGATTTGCCCAGTTTAGAGTTTACAGGTCGCCTTGTTGGTAGTTAATGTATGCAATGTCTTTCGTAGACCGGGATCATTTTCCCCACTCCCACCTTGACTATCATCCTCTCACCCGCAGCACGCTTCTATCATAAGGCTTCAAGAATCGAGCTACAGCTAGAGGTTTGGGGTGGAATACACCTTTCTTTTCAGATAACAAAGGCAGTCTTTCACTTACAGGGCACCATGAACTTTTTTTTCTAATTAGCTTTTTTACTCTTTCATTATTTTACCCAAAGGAATGAGTCGAACAACCTATTTTTTGGAGGAATTAAAAAGGCTGCAGTTTAGTATTTATTTAGCGCACTCTGTAATACAACGATTAGCGGACCAACTGCGCGACTGCAGGAAATGGGCAACTTAATTTCGAAAGGAACACACCATTCTTTTTAACCACATTTCAAATTAGGTCACCCTCCCGAACCTTGCCTGGGCCTACCCTTTATCCCCACTGTGTGGGTTCAGGCGTGGACTGCCAGAAGCACGGCCTGTATTAAACTGCCTGTAGCTGGAAGCTGTGGGGCAGCAAAACACAACGTTCTTGCCTCTGCCGTGCCAGGCCTGCAAAGGGGCTAAGAGCATCATTGTACACTTTTCATTTACAAAGGTCATTCTAGTTCTGCTTGATAGCTAATGTTCCAAACTCTACTGAACCTTGGCACCCCATGGTCCTGTGCTCGCCATTCCACTTCTGCTGCGGGGCCTTCTGGCATTAGTTCCAGGAGCAAGTTACCCAAAAGACAAGCAGTTAAATGCAGCTTATGACTGCCAATTTTCTTACAAATTAAACCATGACTGTCCAGTTACACTATGTTCACTCATCCAATTTGAGCTTCTTTGAAACACCATCATCTAGCCAATTAAATATTATTATACTTTTTCGCCTACGACTGGCATTGCTGACTGATCTTAGTTCTGCACTGCCATGAGCTTGCCACCTTTCTGCTTTGGTGCTTTAATCATTTATTTATTGTAATTTGATTAAATTCTCTAGGAGTGGCACATAGATGGATTGCAAATTTAGGACAATGCGGTATTGATGATCACAGATTATCCGGTGATGTGTGGCTAATCTGTTTAGGGTATTTCATTGGGCACCGCTGTCGCTTTTTCACTAGGTGGTCGTGGCCCACAGCCCTCCATTGTTTTATACCTATGTCAGGCACTGGGCCACAGTAAGGAAAACACACCCACAGGAGACACGTTTGAACTACCTGCCTCTAGCTATTCCTCTCTCATACTAGAATATTCAGTCTTTATCCATTCATATCATAATTCCCTCTCAGAGGCAAACCGAAAACTCACGTACAACACAATGGGCCTCATTATGACTCCGGCGGGAGCCGGGCCGGTAAAATCGGCACGGCTGCTGCCGGAGTCATTTTTTTCCGGCGCCCGGGAATGGGCAATTACCGGGACATTACAGCCCCGGCGGACCTGGTAATTGCCCATTCCCGGGCGGCAGAAAATATTAGTCCCCATTCCCATTCGAGTCATATTGGCCTCAATGGGAACGGGGAGGCCGGATGCACCGGCATGATTCAGGAATGGTGCCGGTGCATCCCACATGCTCTGCTCGCGGGTGCCGGTATGCCCGCCAGGTCAGACCTGCAAGATTACCGGTACCGTCGTTACCGGACTGGCAATATAAGGCCCAATATATCTCAATTTATGATTTCATTATAAAAAAAATGGCTAAACATTTTTAAAAAACATTGTTCCACCTCTCGTGGAATTGTGATGGTGTTTTTACGTACAAGTGTGCCTCAATAATCTCACAGAAATGTTTCATTTATTTTTGGCCAAATTTCACTCTATACTACACAGTAATGTGTCTGGACTGGATGCCTTAACCCATCGCATCTGGCCGTAACTGATTAATCACGGTGATCTAAAAATGTCAGTCGTCCAAGTATCCTTGGCAAACACAAAAGAAAAAACTGCCGGTTAACTTTGTGTTCCCTGTCTCACATTTGCATGCGTTAATGCAAACGGCGTATGTTAGATGGAGCAGACCCCACTTTGTACAGGCCGAAAACACACCGTTGCCGACATTTTGCTCTTTGCATTAGCACAGTGCATGAGTGAACCAATGCAAGTAACATTTCTGTGAGACTGTTGAGGCACACTTGTACTACGCCCATCACAAACCACCTGTGTAGAATATTCCACCAGAGGTGGACCAGAGACAGTTGCATGTTTAAAAAAAAAACATGTTTAACAATTATTTTGATACTGAAATAATAAATTGAGATATATTTTGGTGTGCATGAGTTTTTTGGGTTTGCTCCTGAGAGGGAAGAATTATCTGAATGATCTAGTAAGAGAGAGGAATAGCCAGAAGCACTTAGTTCAAACGCGTCTCCTGAGGGCATTTTTTCCCTATAGATTTCTAACCGGCCGAGGGAGACACTGGTCCAGGCCCCGCCTTTTTAGCCACTAGGTCATTCCTGCCTTCCTTATCGCCATTAACTCAACATTTGCGGATGAATCCTTGCATTGGAAGTCCCTGTCCTTTATTACAGTGACAGTATGCTTTTTCCATAGTACCACTGTCGATCACCTCATAAATGGCTCACATGGTGCCGCCCAGTTTCTTTGCAGAAACAACACGTTCCAGCATGCACCACGGATGGAAGGTCCAGGTAATAGCTCGGGAGAGACTGCGGAGAGCTGGGGAGGAACCACGCGCCCAAACTGCCAACAGAATGAAGCAAAGACGCACACGACACAACGTCAAAGGTATGCAGTGAGCCCCCAACTGTTTCTTAAAATCGGGATGCTCACCTGCTATGGAGCCACAGAGCGGTTCCACAGCCAAACCAAAGGACAAAAAGCCTGGGACTCCCTCACATGAACTGGGACATGAACTCTGGGATGCCATTGCCAAACCCAGGCGGACCCACATCATTTAATTTCATTTCGTCATTTGTATAGCGCCTTTCACCATGGCTATGTTCCCAACGCACTGTCGGTTGAAAGCCCTCAGAGGGACTGAAGTATGGGAAAGTTAGGTGCTAGTATGCATACGTGCATAACGGCCATTAACGGTTATGAGGGCATGGCTGAGTCCCTGCTAGCCACCCAGGTCTAATTGGCATGTGTATGGGTGGAGAGATGTACACTAGGAACATAAACTGGAGGGTGTGTGTAAGAAGATAGACAGTTATGTGTGTAGCTATAGTTTGAATTTTTTGTTGTAAACAGTAGCTACATTCTTATGGCCGAAGTGTTGTGCATAGTGTCATTTGAGTTGCATTTGAAAGCAGATGCATGCGGGAGAGTGGCTGAGCCTTTGGCTAGTTCCAAAAGCACAGAGTGCGAGAGGAAAAATGCATTGGTTATAATCAAATGAAAGCCTAGAATTGGTACATGCATCAACATTCTAAAACAAATGGGTTGATAAATGGTGGCCGATATATTTTGCATGCTTCCCGCTATCATTAAGTGTCTACATTCAATACCCCACTTTAACCGTAAGGGCAGCATTCTGCCAACACCTGCATTCTCTGTAGTGGAATACATTCTGCAATCACCTAGAATCTGTAACATTGTCGCCTTCATGGACTCGACTAAGTGCAGTACCATGGTCCACTGCACAACCCTTCCAAGTGCTGTACAATGACTAACACAAGAGATCCTTTGGGGCAAAGGCTACAGTCTGTGCACCATAATGGCTACCCTCAAAAAATTCTCTGAGAGCAACATCCAAGTCGCCTTCCTGAATTATTCCAAGTGCAGCACAATGGCCAACTGCACAAGTCTTCAAGTGAACATGTTGGCTGTTCACTGGGCAACAAGAAACCTTGGCCACACTTATAACTCATCTCAGAGCAGAAGCAATGGCTATCTTTCTAATTATGTGGTTCAAGGCGTTGGCCACTCTCAGAAATACCTCCAGTGCGATACATTGCCCACCCCAAAATATATCTGCATGCAATACATGCCAACCCCCCATTATCCATCTAAGTGCAACATTAAGAAAGGTGTGGGGCTTAAGTACCCTTTTATGTCTTTTGGCTTTTGAAACACCTCCCAGGGGAAAGAATCACAGGAGTCTGGGATGGGGAACGAGCCGGGGAGGACAGCCAATGGGGGAAAAGGTGAGGATAAAAGGAGACTCAACAAGCAGGAAGTTGTAGGTTGTTCGGTATGAGGGCAGACCAAACAACAAGGGGGAGGAGTGTGGAGGCAGTTTATTCAGGCAGCTTACATGGTGAGGTATTGGTTGGTGAGAGGATCTGGTACATGGACTTGAATGAGAGTGTGTATGAGTGAAGTAGCAAGGGAGAGTAGGGAGTGAGTGAGAAGGTGGCTCAAAGTGTAAAAGAAGTGATTGAGTCAGCAGGTGTGGGTGGGCTAGTAGTGGTGTGGAGAGGGGGGAGTAGTAGTGGTTTGGAGAGGGTAGGGGAG